>NC_133531.1:6597731-6908295 GCF_048544455.1 Silene latifolia
CAAGGTATGGCATCTTGTCCCTAGGCCCTCCCAACGATCGTAATTGGTACACGATGGGTCTTTCGCAATAAGCTAGATGATGTTGGAGAAATCGTAAGGAATAAAGCTAGACTAGTGGTGCAAGGTTTTAACCAACAAGAAGGAATTGATTACGATGAAACCTTTGCACCGGTAGCTAGGCTTGAAGCCATACGAATGCTTGTAGCTTTTGCGTCTTTTCAAAGTATAAAGCTTTTTCAAATGGATGTCAAAACTGCATTTTTAAATGGATACCTTGATGAAGAAGTGTTCGTTGAACAACCTCCGGGCTTTATAAACAACGAGTTTCCCAACCACGTTTTTAAACTAGATAAAACACTCTATGGTTTAAAACAGGCTCCTAGGGCTTGGTATGATAGGCTTTCAAAGTTTCTATTGGAAAATGGTTTCATACGTGGGTCCGTGGATAAAACGTTGTTTATTAAGTCACAAGGAGATGAACTGTTGCTTGTGCAAGTATATGTCGATGACATTATTTTTGGTGCAACTAACAATGTTCTTTATAAGTACTTTTTTCGATTTGATGACTTGAATTTGAAATGAGTATGATGGGAGAACTTGGATTCTTTCTTGGTCTTCAAATCAAACAATGTGAAAATGGAACGATGATTCATCAACAAAAGTACTTAAAGGAAATGCTAAGTAAGTTTGGGTTGACTAACTCTAATCCTATGCCTACACCAATGGTGTCTAAAGTCAAGCTTGACAAAGACGAAAACGGTAAGAGCATTAGTGAAAAGGTATATCGAGGTATGATCGGTTCCTTACTTTACTTAACCGCTAGTCGACCCGACATACAATTTAGTGTGTGTGCTTGTGCCCGTTTCCAATCAAATCCTAAAGAATCTCATTTCAAAGCCGTCAAACGGATTTTTAGGTATTTGATTGGAACACAAGGGCTATATCTTTGGTACCCAACTCACTACGAACTTGATCTTGTAGGTTTTTCGGATGCGGGCTATGCCGGTGATACATTGGATAGGAAAAGCACTTCGGGCATTGCTACTTTCCTAGGACCATGTCTCATTTCATGGGCTTCGAAGAAACAAAACACCGTTGCATTGTCCACGGCCGAAAGCGAATATGTGAGTGCCGCTCTATGTTGTGCACAAATTCTTTGGGTACGTCAACAATTGCATGATTATGGCCTTACTTTCGAGACTACCCCTATTTTTTGTGACAACACTAGTGCAATTAATATATCAAAGAATCCTATACAACACTCACGAACTAAACACATCGACATACGACATCATTTTCTACGTGATCAAGTTGAGAAAGGTCATATTTGTCTAAGCTTTTGTAAAACGGAAAATCAAATTGCGGACATTCTTACAAAACCGTTAGAAAGAGAACAATTCGAAAGACTTCGGTCGGAAATTGGTTTATTAGGTGACATACCGCTAAATTAAAATTACGTTTTCCAATGATTGATTAGAGGGAGGAATTATTACATGTAATTAAATATTAGCTAATATGGTAGATGCATGCAAATATCGAACAAATGTGACTGACAACCGTATGAGTGCACTTGAGTTGTTTTTACATTGAGCTTCCAAAATCACTTTATGTCCCATCACTCCTAAAAACCTACACCCTAGCCTCACTCTATCAACACTCAACCGTCCCCTCACCTAGATTAATTACACCAACCCCCATTTACTTCCATGTTTCCACTAAACACATCCTATTACCCACTAAATAAACAACCACCCTCACCTTTTTCGGTTTCCCAAAAACCGTCAAAACCATTTCCCCTTCCACTCTCTTAAAATGCCTCCAAGATTTTCAAAAGAAGTTCTTCAACTCAGAGATACATTTAATCCAAAATTCATTGCCAAAAAGATGGCTCCCAAAACCGCTGCCAAACCAAATGAGATCACCCGCCATCGCCAAACCAACCGTTGCAGATTGCACGAAAGAAGACAACCGCCAAAAGGGGCGGTGGTCGTGGCAGAGGAGGAAGAAGTAGGAATCCTCCTATTTCTCTCCAATTAGATGCTGAGGTGGACATTGACACCGATGAAGAAGACTCCGGTTCTAAGGGAACCAAAAAGAATGAAGATATTGAAGAATCAAGTGATGTTGTCGAAACAAGTGAAAAGGGAAATCACTCAAGTGAGATGAAAGAGGGGGAACTTGAAGGAGAGAAATCAAAAGAGGGAAACAAAGAAAAAGAAAGTGAGGAAAAATAAAAAGAAAGTAAAGAAAAATTAGAGGAAAAAGAAAAGGAATGTGAGGAAAAATCAAAAGAAAGTCAAGGGGATTCAAAAGAAAAAGAAAAGAAGGAGAAGAGTGACGATGAGAAAGATGTTGTTGAAAAGAATGATGATGATGTACTATTGAAAGATTTGGTGAGTGAAACTTTAGAGAAGGATAAGAGGAGTGAGAGTGATGCAACGGGGCCTCCATGTTGAAAGGGAAATCGGTTCCAATCTTTGAAAAAATCGATTATGAAGTTGTTGATGTTGAAGATCGTGATGATACCACAATGGTGTTTTATGATGGGCTTGACCCATTGTTCTCAAAACCTGCATCACGAACCCGGTCCAAGAGAAAGATGCTTGAAATATTTGGTGATGATGACGAGGATGTGACCCCGGAGGCATCCCCTCCAAAACCCAAGGTTACTCAAAGAAAAAGGGGATCCGGGTCAAAAACCAAAGCAACCAAAAGGGCTCGTTATCATCGGGATTTGCCGAGCATAGATGAAAATGAGATCATTGAGGAGAAGGTTCCTCTCAACACATGCATGGATCTTGTCATTGCTCCCTTTGCCGAATCATTCAAGAATGACATCTTCAACCATCTTAATTCTCTCGATCTCCCGGAGGAGATCTTCAAGCTTTGCCACGGTACACTGATTTGTTGCTTCCACAGTGGAAGACGTTATAAGAAATCTTGGTATGACACCTCTCCTGCTTTTAAATACTTCAAAGAGGCTATGTATGCACAGGGTTGGGTGAATCTGTTGGACAAATATAGTCCCATGTATTTGTCCGAAGTCATCCAATTCTATGCAACGGTCAAGGTAGATGTTGAATCTGGAACTCTCTCAGCTTTTATAAATCAGAAACCCTTTGTCTTAACCATCGACCAACTTGCCGCTCACTTGGATATTTGTGATGTCGGGCTTACCTCCTTCCCCAAACGAGATTGGGGTGAAATTGATGAGGTTACCTCTACCCAGGTCATGAAGGTTCTTCGACCTCATGACGATGATGGCCCTACCAACATATATGCATTTGAATTAACCGCCCCCATCCGGTTCATCTTCAACCTGGTTTTTCGTAACCTTGTCCCTTCCAACAATAGCCGTGGGAGATGTTCTCTCCTTGACATGCTCCTGATTCATCACATTGTCAAGCATAAACCCATTAACCTTCCTCGCCTCATGTTTCATCGAATTCTTGAGATGTCCACTGAGTTCCAAAACGGCAACTTTGACAAAAATGCCGTGGTCCCTTATGGTATGTGGCTCTCGATCATCTTTATGAGGGAGGGGTTATTATTGAAAGGAAGCCCTGCAATTGAGAAATTAACTGATGAAATGACACCGGGCCTTCTTTCTCGGATGAACTTGGAGATTAAGAATGGCAAATTGGAAAGGAAGAATCAGTCGGGTTCTACAGTGGGTTCTACCGTTGAAATGGGTGTGGTCCTTGCAAAGTTGGATGAGCTCCTTGGGATTGTGAACCGGTTGGTCAAAGAACAGGGCAAGTTGAGGGATGAAGTTGGTGATCTTCGCACCATGAATGAAGATCTCCTTGAACGTCTTCAGAATGCCTCCTAAACTCATGCCTCTTTAACCCGTTTCTACTCTTGAACTTTGGCTCTTTGTTTCGTTTTAAGACACTCTCTTGCACCTTCGGTTGTTTGTTTTTATCTTGCTTGAACTCTTTGCGTGTGTTTTAATCGTGTTGCTTGCCTTTTGGACATGTTTTCTCCTCCTTTGACGATGTCAAGAGGGGGAAGTAGTTTAAAATTATGCTATGTGTGATCTTCTAACTCTTAGGCTAACGTTCACCTTAATTATGTCTTAGCTTCCATGATTAGATGTTTTACTTTGGCCAAGCATGTTGCACCTTTCGAATACCTTGATCATGTTTATTAATTATGTTTATGTTGAAATTGACCAAAGACCGACTAACCATGGGCTAAGGGGGAATATCACACATGTTTGGACTTGTCATCATCAAAGGGGAATTTGTTAGAACACATTGGATTGATGATGCCAAGTCCCCTTGTTATTTGATTGTTTGCTCTTAGTTGAAACAATTAGTGAATGAAGCAATCAAATGGACTTTCAACAATGATTCAAGATGATCAAGCCAATCAAGGAAGTCAAGACAATGATACTTTCCAAAGCCATAGTCGATATATGTAAGAGTAAGTGTAACATTCTCATTTTAGTCAAGTAATAGCAAAACCATGCAACGGACATGTCATCGTGGTTTCGGTACTATCATACGGAGGAGTTTTCGTCCAAATGTTTTTAAGTGTCAAAACTTTGCAAACTTTAAACCTTAAACATTTGAATTTTTAAAAGCTTGAAAACAATCTGAAATTTTGGAGTTACAAGCCCACTTGACTAAGCCTCTAGATTTGTGCAAACACCTTTTACCAAAATGGCAAAGAAGACTTGTCAAACTTCTAAAGTAAGAAAGACTTTTTGCCATTTCGGTAAATTGTCACATGTTGAGTGTAGAAGCTTAAGTTTCTGATTTCTTAAGCCCCAAGCCTACAAGTCTAACACTTACCATCACTCAAAGCTATCATTTTAATATTGGATTTAATCTTTCAAAGTGTACTTACCTAAGACTTAAATCCACTATAAATAGAGTGTCTTAGTCACATTTATTTCTTAAGACTTCCAAAGCATTTATTGTAAAAACCTTGCAAATCATTTGTGCATTGAAAGCTTTGTTCTTCAAGTATTTGCAAAACGTTTTTCTGATTTTAAGTCTTCAAAACTTGTTTTCGAAAAAGCTGTAAAACCTCCAAGTATCAGTTCGCTGTACTGTGACATGATGAGTTTGTTCCATGATTCTCGTGTTAGATCTTCATTGTAATCTCCATGTTCATTTAAGTGAACTCTTGAGATTCAAGATTCTGTAACACCTTGAGATAGAACCCATAAACTCTTGAAGCGGAGTAGCTTTAAGTTTGAGTGCAACCGGAGTAGGTTGGCGAGTTATTTTCATTGTAAGGGGTTTAGTAAGTTTGAGTAAATTTCTAAACAAGCAATAAAATAACGGTTGGACGTAGGCCTCGGAGTAGAGGCTGAACCAATTTTTAAAATGTCGTTTGTTTGTTCATTTACTTTTACGTTCTTCCACTTTGCTATTTCTCGCATGTACCTAATCAAGTTCGTGTCACGATCTCACCTATACCGTGACATAGAACTGCTGTACCTTCTTGTGAACTTACCTTCAATTAAGTTTCTCAAGTCTTGTACTTCTTTATTCTTAGCTTAAAGTAGTTAATTAACTAAGTTAAGAATAAAATTTTTAAAAGGTACACCTAATTCACCCCCTCCCCCTCTTAGGTGTTAATCGTTCTTAACTCTTCAATTGTCATATCAAACGATCGTCGACGACAATTGTTTATGAGATAGATGAGTGTGTAGTAGTTTTTATCAATTATGTATGAAGCGTCGTCCACATGATGTATATATAGAGGCAATAGGTGCATGCAATGGTGTAATTAATCTTGTCAAGATACAGCTCACCCATGATAAAAAGGCACATGTGAGTATCCCACATCGGAAAAAGAGGAGAGAGTTGTCTATCATATAAACCAAGGAGTTACTCCACCCATAGCCAATTGGTTTTGGGATGGAACCTCCTTGGAGTTATAAGCCGAACTCTCTCTTCTCTATACGGGTGTGGTCCAGGCTCGATAACGGAACTTATCATGGTATCAGAGCCCATGGTCGGAAAAAAACTAAAACAAAGACCTGGGCATGAAAAATAGAAAAAGAAAAACTGGGCCAGAAAAATTGCAGTTGGACAAAAGACTTAAAAAAGATCCAATCTCTTAGGAGCAGGGACCTCACATGTGAGGGGAGTGTTAAGATACTGACTCACCCATGATAAAGGCACGTGAGTATCCCACATTGGAAAAAGAGGAGAGAGTTGTCTATCATATAAACCAAAGAGTTACTCCACCCATTGCCAATTGGTTTTGGGATGGAACCTCCTTGGACTTATAAGGCGGACTCTCTCTCCTCCATGCGGGTGCGGCCCAGGCCCGATAACGGAACTTATCATGGTATCAGAGCCCATGGTCGAAAAAAAACTAAAACAAAGACCTGGGCATGAAAAATAGAAAAAGAAAAACTGGGTCAGAAAAATTGCAGTTGGACAAAAGACTTAAAAAAGATCCAATCTGCCGGAACAGGGACCTCACATGTGAGGGGGAGTGTCAAGATACAGCTCACCCATGATAAAAAGGCACATGTGAGTATCCCACATCGGAAAAAGAGGAGAGAGTTGTCTATCATATAAACCAAGGAGTTACTCCACCCATTGCCAATTGGTTTTGGGATGGAACCTCCTTGGACTTATAAGCCGGACTCTCTCTCCTTCATGCGGGTGTGGCCCAGGCCCGATGACGGAACTTATCAAATCTCCTATTTTATGAGGAAGTAGGATTATTAACTATAGGAAATTTTAATTAAAGACTCCTAATAAAGAATTAGTGGAGAAAATTCAAGTCCTAATCCAAGTAAAATAAGGATTAACGGATACTTGTTATTATTTTTCTTTTTGAGTAATAATTTACACGGTATTGAATTGATAGGTAATTTTCCTAGGATATTTATATTAGCTAGGGGTATTCTTTTTATTGAAATCATACTTTTAAACTCGAGTTAGCAATTTTGCAATTAAATCATGATTATATTGATTAGCAATGATACAAACCCTAGAAAATTACTACTCGTACATAATTACTGTAAAAAAAACATATACAAGTAATAAATTAGTGTTGGCTAGAATTATGGCATGCATAGTGTCGAATTTTGAAGACTAAATTTAGAAACTTTATTTTATCCGAAGTATTTTGAAATGTCGAGTTACAAGCTCATGTAGACATTACTGTTGTTATGTGCTTTTACGTCTTTATTTCATTCCCATCCCCACTAAACTAAAAGAATAAGAGATGCTCATAATTTTCCCGCTCAATTGATTGACAAATATGGTGAGCCCACATTAAAATAAAGACTTTTAATTTATTGACTAAAGATTGCATCCACAGAATAAAATATTACAATCAAATCAAATGGCAACTAAAAATATGCTTAACATTGCCATTATTCACGCTTAATATACCCGTAGTATACTAATTTGTTCGTTTTTAAGTTGATGGTTGGAGTTGATAAGGTTTCAATTTTATTTGTTTTTTTTTTTTCTAAATTTTTTTTTTTTTTTTAAAGTTAACTAATCCTTATTAATATGGGATGTTCTTAATAAAGGATAAAGAGTAAGAATCAATAATTCTAATTTTTTCTATTAAAAGTCCTTTGAATAATAAACTTTTTTTTTTATAATTTTACTAACATTATAATCAGTACATTACAACATACTATCATAACTATAACTCATTTATGTAAAACTCAATTAATTTAACTGTTACAAATACCGTGCTTTAGCACGGGATCTCAACTAGTCACAATTATTAGGAATAGGTTGTTCTTGTTACCAATTGTCGGATTTCGATTTAGGACAATGTGTTTAAATCTAGCGAAATTGGAAATAAATTAGAGCCATTTTAGTCTCATTACGTCAATTTGTTCTTTCGCCGAAATAGATTTAGATACACACATACACAAGTCACAACTGAGTTTATAAAATGAAGCATGCTTGTATTGTTTCACAGCCATTGATTCACATACTAAAAATTTGTATGAGACTAATAAAAAAACGTGCGCATCCGGGGAATCGAACCCCGGTCAGTACCGTGGGAGGGTACTATGATACCACTACACTAGATGCGCTGTTAGATTTATCTAGCATTTTTTAAATGTTTATACTGTTAAGTTTAAAGATTAAATTGTCACCATTATTTTGACGAGAGTGAGTTAAAGATTAAAATTGTCAATGTGCCACTTTTTACTTTTTATCATTTATCACATGACAAAGTTTATTGGCATTATTGCTAAAACATTGTCATTTTTTTCTTGGCTTAAATGTATTTAGTTGTTTACACTTATTAATTACGGAATAACTATTTACACTTGGTAGCGTGTATTATATATGCATCTTTACTCTTTAGGCTTTAATAGCAGAGCCATAGTTTTAGATGATGCCTTCAAAAGCAAATCTAGGTCCTCCCTAGGATCCTATAGGAAGTTGCTTAACATTGAATCGCTATATTGATTATATTATACGGTTTTTCTAACGTGTGTCCTAAGGGCACACGATAAGAAGCTAATTAAAGAAAGATTCTCGATATTTTTACATCTTTATTTAAATTTATAATCGGTAAAAATGTTAATTGCATATGTAAATACTTCTTATGTTTACTTTCTCGAACCAGTTTTTTTTCATGATATTTAATACGGTAAATACAACTCACTAACACACATACTGCATACATCAAATTCGCTAGATCAAGACAAAAATTGTAAGCTGGTTTTAAACGAAAATTATTGTAAAACCGCTAACTTTTTACCTAAAATAAAAACGAAGTTATAAATTAGATAAGAAAAGATTCAATGAATGAATCTAGTAGGACTTCCTCATTATCATTACCAATTTGCCCATGATCATCCTTGATCAAATGTAAATACTCCTCATATAACTCCTCAAATTGCTTATTATTATGATAATCATGAGGTGATTGGATTATATCAAGGTTAACATAATCACCACATAATCCCATCTTCATTGTATAATCATCGAACCCGTTTTCCTCAACCATTTTAACATCATTTGACAACCATGGATCATCCAATATGATGTTATCCGGGTCAAATATAACTTCTTGGTTTAAGCTCTGAGTTTGACTTTGACTTTGACTTGAAGATGCACTTGTAGTTGTACACATTGTATTAGTGCTTACATTTGTCTCAAAGCTCATATTGCTACTATTTCTTGTCAATGAAGCCATGGCTGAATTAACCAAGTCGGTTTCGGGTAAATGGATCTTGGTCTCTAGTCCTTCATCCACACCTTTGATTTGATTAGCTTTTTCCGTTCTTCTTTGGGTTTTGGACTTGGGTTCGGCCAGTATTTTATGAGTGTTTGACTCATTTTCATTGGCTCGAACCCTCTTAGAAAGATAGGTATTCCAATAATTCTTAATCTCGTTGTCTGTACGACCTGGTAACCTTCCGGCTATATGAGACCAACGGTTACCTAACGATGCATGCAACCCTATAATAAGGTCATCTTCTTCTTGAGTAAAGTTGCCTCTTTTGATATCGGGCCTTAGGTAATTCATCCATCTCAGTCGACAACTCTTTCCACATCTTAGGAGTCCTGCATGCATAATCAATGTATCAATATGTTATGGTTAAGATACAGAGTATCATACAACAATCTTACAGAAGACCAACTGTATATTATTGTTTGCATGTATGTTCATGTAAACCAAATACACAAAAAAAAGCTAATGTACCATATAGATCAATAATAATGAGAGATTATGGAGAGTTTATTTACCTGCATTTTTGGGTAGAGATCTCCATTGACCTTCACCATGAGCTTGAATGTACTTAATTAGTAAGGCATCTTCAATAGCACTCCATGGACCTCTATGTAAACCAACTTTAGAACAACATGGAGCTCTTCCCATTATTATTTTCTTCACTTATTTTTCTCCTCTTTTCTAGCTATCTATCTACTAGTTTAACTTAAACATGCAAAGAGGGTACAACCCTAATTACATGCATGGAGAGAACACTACAAGAAACGCGTGAGTTACCGTCTGAAAAATACCGACAGAAGAAAAATTTTAGAGAGCACAAAAGATGATCACAACCTTGTTTCCTTCAACTAAAACAATGGTGATTGTCAAAATTTTATGTATTTTTGTGTATAAATATACTAGTAGGCTACTTTTTCTTGTGTTCGAAATCTTTAGGACATGTAACGCATACTTAATTAATATATTAAGTATTAAGTATATCGTATTATTACTAGTAGTCTACTAATATATGATGATTTACGCGTTTTTTTTATAGTTCATACTATAAATTATATGGAGTACTCCAGTAGTGAAAAGGTTTATTTTTCAATTTGTAATTGATCATATTATAAAATTAAAGTTGAATATTAAGATTCTTTTGTTGAATGATCATGTATATGTATATAAATAATAAATATATGTATTGACGAAGCATGTCGTCTAAAGAACCAATAAAGACCCATGAAGATGTCTATATGACTATATGATCGTTTTTTAATAGTTTTTTTTTTAATTTTTTTTAATATGGCCTAATTTTTTAAAAATTTTATATTACGAAGTATTAATAGTAGTTAGAATGGTAATTTGTAGATCATATATTGATATAGTCATTGTAATAACTTTCAAAATTCGTAATCGAATATGAGACACTGTCTTTTAAGGAAGCATCAATTATATTCATAATCCATAGGACGATTATACAATTAACATACTCCTAATGATCGAACATGGATTTATCTGTCGACTTTTTCATTTTTTCCTCGCAGAAACCAAACTTCCGCCTTGCTTAGTTATCGGGACATACATATATACGTATGAAACGACTTCATTCATCATAGTTGTCGCTCCGAAGTTTAACATGTGTGATAGTTAGGTAGGGGTGTTCAAAAAGTAGCTTGGACCGGCAAATCGGACCGAATCGGACCTGCCAGTTTGGACCGAGTACATTCCGGTCTGATCCGCAAGGTAACAAAATTCAGAAATACTCCCTCCGTACCACACCAAAGGTAACGTAGGGAAAAATTGGAATATTTAAGAAAAAGTGGAAAAAGTAAGGGTAAAGAGGGAATAAATAGGTGGGGTATGTAATTGGGTGTTTAATTGTGGGTTGGTAGGTGGGGTATGTAATGACATTTTGTGTAAATATCAAATGGTTATAAGGATAATTTGGTAATGTTGTGGGCCAAATAAGGAATGTTACCTTTGGTGTGGTACGTTCGTTTATAATAAGTGTTACCTTTGGTGTGATACGGAGGGAGCGAGTACTTGCTAAAGCCATACCAGTGCAAATGTTGTAAGTTTATGAGCTTCATGTTTACGTAAGACGGTAAGAGTAGGGTATAGTCGAATGTTGTGGTTCATGTTTACGTAAAGAACATAAACTTTTCAACAAAGCTCATAAATTTTACTCAATATTATAAAGCTTAAAACTATATCATCAGTTATAATACAACTGGTAGTATAGCCTTTGGACCGACAACGATTGTATCTTCAATTTGAAATTCGCTACCAAATTTTTATTATTGATCGGAGATATAAAAAAAAATTGTAACATAGATGAAAAAATTGACAGTGGATCTTAACGATTAATATACAAACGTGGGTAAACGTGCGTATGGAATCTTTGTAGTCATTTTCATGGAATCTCATTTCATAAAAAAAAAAAATATATTTACATCACGACCTAATAATTCTAATATTTCAGATGACGAATCAATAAAAGGTCAACCAATATTTAAAAAAAATCAAAATAAAAAAAATATTTGGTTTTGTCGCATTCTATCATTATAATTGTACAATTATATGCTCACATCACACAAAATCTTTGATTATAACTTCTCAACGTACAGAGTTCAAGGCTACCCAAATTGGCATAGACGAAATCGTCGAATTTGTTACATTAACATAAATAATTTAGCCCAATTCACATCGACTTTTCTAAGGAAGAGTTCATTTTTACGAGTACTATTTTATTTTGGTCGTTGCTACTTTATTCTCCAAAACATCGCGTATTAACAATTAACCTTGTTGGCGTTTTGATCACCCAAAATTTAGCCTTTTGATATTTATATGTGCAAGTGAATTTACGAATAAATGGGTAACCCGAAGTTTTGAAAGACCCGGATCCGACCATCCCAACCGGCTGAGAGAATGACTGAACCCCAAGCATGAGTGGACCCAGCCATATTCTGGCAAGCTGTTTTCAGAAACATGAAGTCAGACTTAGTTGTTGTGGATGATACTTTCAGCGAATTCGAGCTAGTCATTAGCTTCTCCTCCGGCCAGGTAGCGACTTTTCTGGAAAACGGGTCTGAGAAACCCAAAGAAATGGGTCTATTGCGTGGACTATTTAAAACGGGCGAGTTGCATTCCTGCCCGTTCTCTGTACTGTACATTACCATTATGCCGGAATCTTGATCAGAAGAAGTTGCAGAGAGACAAGGTAGAGCGTTCTCAGACGGGGTTCCACACCATGGAATAGCGAGAGAGGCGTTGTTCGAGAAAAATCTCTCACAGGACATCTTGCTTTGTACTTGGGAGGAAACCGGTCCACGTCTACTATCCCATATATAAATAAATGAATCCTCGCTAGCTGAGACGACATGGGCTCCATCTGATGTGAATGATGGAGATATCTGGCTCCCTGCATTCCTGAGACCTGAAATAATAAATGACAGATTTTTAGCTAGGTCGGACGAGAAAACCAACTTCCTGAACATTCGACGCCACTGGTGAAGCTGAGAGTAGACCTGCCAAAACTAACCCGACCCGATAAGACTGACCCGAAAATGACCCGACCCGAAATTGAGCTGACCCAAAGTGACCCGAATTGTGTGACCCGAAATGACCCGATTGAACCAAAATGACTCGAAATGACTTAATTAGGGTAAAATCATGACCCGAAATAACCCAAACGACCCAAAATGACCCGATCCGAAGTGACCCGGCCCTGACCTGACCCGAATGACCCATTTGCCAGGTCTAGCTGAGAGCAGGGCCAAAAGCAGACAGACAGAAGTCGGAATATAAATATTTTGGCTAAAATTTTAACTCGGAAAATATTTTGGCTAAAGTTTTGTGCCAGACAAATTAGGAAAATAATTGTTGGACGAAGGATAACTCGGAAATTCAACAAAGATTAATGACAAGGAAATCACCACCTTTATATTTACAGATCAGATCAACCCCTTGAAATATTTGAACATGTGAATCTGCAGTGGTGACTATCAGCTTGGTTGGATCGCCGTCAGAAAACTAGACATCAAAATCAGAAATTAATATCAGCATTCTGAATTAAGAGAAAGTATTGAAGTCGAATTGGCAACCAACGATAACATATATACAAAAGAGAGTACCAACCTGAAACGCAGTTATTCTTCTACAAGCTGTCTTCTTCTTACCTTGTAAAGACGTCTGATCAGTCATTTGCAGACGATTATCTGACACAAAAACAATACAGCTTTAATGCTACACAAAGCGGATGAATTAGTTGTCATTATCGTAGCAACCAAAGAATAATACTCCGTAACAATGGTGCAGTTAACTTTTCAGATGGGATGTGCAGATGATTACTACACAACTACTATTGCATGCTAAAAAGTACATACAGTTAAGTGAGCCATTGCGCTTTAACACCCCATAATTCCGAAACAAATGAATAATGAGTCATTGGCTCAGCTAGAAATGGAAACATGCGAATACAAACGATTCTACACTAAATTCTCAACATAAATGTCATACAAGTGCTACTAGAAATAAGAACATCATTAAACATTCCTCGGTTCCAAAATAAGCTTAAGTCGGCAATCCAAGAACTCAGAATTTACGTATGTATACTCAGAATATATAAGATATCTTTTTACCTGAAGTGTCGTAAAAGTAGCAATCCCCTGCAATAGAACCAATAATTGCCCCCTGCAAAACCATCAAAAGCATCTCAAGTTTTAGAAAGTCTTATATGAGACGGTTTCTCAAGTGAGACCAAAGTGAATTCTCATGTGTTCTTCGTTTAAAATATATGAATGGGTTGGTCTCAAGCGTAAAAATATCAAACCTTTCCATCAGGCTTATAGCAAATAGCTGTAACTATCTCTTTTATATCTGTCCAATCAACAACTTTACACCCAGAAATGCTCCAACTACGAACTTTACCATCAACGGAACCACTGATGAAGTAGTTCTCGTCAACAGGATTAAACTGAACGCGAGTGACTGATTCAAGAGCAAATTATAACACCATATATAAGCTCATGTCTGATACATACTGCACAACAGTGGAAAATCAATTCAAGAAATTTAGCGATTAGAAAGTACCGAAATTATTGTGGGAAAATACTTGGAGGCACTCGTTGAACCCTACTCTCCACAATCGAACAGTTTTGTCCGCTGATGATGACAATATACACTGCACAGATGGCAATATAGTAAATGTTACTCAGGGAAAACATAAATAATTGTGTTGGTCTCACAAATGAGAGTATATATGAGACCGTCATACACATAACTCGATATTAAGCACCTATCCGTTGCCACTAACCTTACTATTTGACCACGAAAGATCCAAGACTTCACCGCTATGGCCTTGAAACTCATGAAGAGGCTTTTCTTCCAGTTTGAAAACATTCAAAGGAAAGATGACGCACGCAGAATCCTCTGATTTTCTTAAGCTTTTCAGTCGGCTCTTTTTAAATTTATTGACACTCGTTGGTTCCAACTCCCCAAGATGATTTGCCGTAAAATAAACATGTGAACTATCCGCATCAGGAACATGAACTAAATCCGACCTGTGTGACTCAATCACTTGCCATATCCTGACTATTTCATCTTCACCGGCACTAGCCAGAAGCTGACCATCAGGACTGAACTTCATGGTTAAGATAGCACCCTCGTGCGCAACAATATCTTGCCCCTTATAAAGTGCAGAAAATTCCTTGGATTGCTTCCTGTAAGAACGAACCTTAGAAATTTGAGTCTTACCCCTTGAAGACGGTAGCATCCCATCATCTTCTACGTAATTGGTATCACCTTGTTTTGTAACAGCAACATTTGCCATGATACCTAATCTTGTCAACAACCCTTTCTTCACTTTTTTGCTTCTTGCTGGCTTATTAGATGTCATGCCAATATCTCGTATCAATACACTTTGACCTAATACAGATTGACCGAGAATCCTCTCAAATTCATCCCCACTCATGGATTGATCAGGCCCCGCCTCTCTAAGTCTTCCGAACAACCAGTCTTGTGTATATTCATCAACATCATACTCCGTTCCACATTCCAAATTCCTAATCCTCGGGACTAAATTTTCATCCATGGTCATGTCAAATACGTCTTGTATATCACTCGAGCAACAAGATGTTGAAGAATGACTACTCAACGACCTCAACTCACGAAAACTCAACCTCGAAACTAGCCTTCTAATTTCCTTAACTTTGTTATTACCCACGAATTCTCCCCCAAACTTGTCACGACTCTCGCTCCCAACTTCATCCAACCCATCATTCTGAGCTAAACCCATCAATTTCAAGAGGTTCTGGCGGCGGTCATGAATCCTTCCAGGGCTCTTGATCCACACCTCGTAACCTAAATTACTACGATTCAAACCCTCAACAACCCGTGACTCGGAATCAGAATTCTCTACCCCATCTGATCCTGAATCAGAGACAGGGGTAGCATACTCCTTTGTATCAAAGAATTGGTCATCTTCTTCACTTAGACTTTCCATATATCACAATTCCTATGTTCTTCAATCCAACAATCTACAATACACCCAATTTCCTCAATTATCAACATAAACAACAAAATCCCATCTTCATTTGACCATAATTTCTATGTCTCGATCATTTGTTTACCTTTTTTTTATTCTTTGTGAGCGGTATTTTAATCAAAGATAAACAAATAATTGGGATGAAGGGTATAGCAAAGAATTCAACTCATGTTCAACACATATCTCAATTTCATGTAATTGAACCAAATTCCAAACACAATTAATAACAAAGCTTCAAAATTTCATCACATATACCCTAATAATCAAAAGGGGGTAAGCTAAATTAACTTAATTACGTCGTCCATTCCATTTGATTGCACGCGTTTTTCAAAAATATATGCAAGGGGAATTTAGAAAAAAACGTATACAATCAAATGAAACAGAGAAAACAATAATTTATGTATGTCATGGGTCAATAACTGCATGAGAAATTAACTACACCGTTGTTTCATGCATTTATTCAAAACTCATGGCACGTAATTTGAACAAACGTATGGAAATGACGTAAAATGAGGGTAACAAACAAGCAAATTGATATATAAGGAAATATGAATAAAAAGAATCATTAAATCAATAACATACCTAGAGAGATTCAAACACCCAAAAGGATAATTGGGGATTTACAGCAAAAAAGTGGAGTTTGAAGTTTGAACAATGGGGAAATGCAGAAATTGGAAGGGATAAATGGGAATTAATTAACTAGTTGAGATATTTTAGAGTAATTAAATTGAATCAACTAGTTAATTAATTGACTTAGTGATTGATTAAGGAGTTCGTCGTAGTAAATTAAATTAAGAAGAAAGGAAATAAATGCATGAAAAAGTCTAGGGAGAGAAAGCGAGGGAGAAGAGGTTGTTAAGTTTGGTGTAAGGCGGTCTTACATATATGTAAAACGGCTGATTAAATAACTACTTTTTTATTTATATAGGCATGATTTTTTTGTGATCGGATTCTTTTTAGGTGAAATTTATATAAAACTGTTTTACATAAAATTAGTTGAAGTTTGCAACTTGTGTGGGGGTGTTAAGGTTCACGGAGACTATTCAGTGATACGGAATTCTCAGATTAACGATAAATCATATGTCTTGATATGTTGGATTTTTTTATAATATTGTTTTGTTTTAAAATATGATATTATAGGATGAATTTAGTTGTGGTTAGAATTCAGATAAGGGCCAGTAGGTAGTAGCGGGGGTAGGCACAATAGTGACTTGGATTATAAATTATAACCCAAGCCACTACTGTGCCTTAACTTATAAAGGATGGCGTGGTGACATTGTTGAGCCTTATTAAAAGATAAAGACATGATTGAGTCTTAAATATATACCGGTAGAGTGCGATATAGATTGATGTGGTGGATGATGAAACTCGTAAACTATTCAAACGATATTGAAACCAAGTTGCACAAATGGTTATACTATATTACTATATGAGTAATTTTGATTCTTCCCATACTCAAAGATAGAAAAATCAAAAAATCACGAGTATCAAGTTGACCACAATGAGTCAATTACATAGGTGGTATCAAGTTGCCAAGTGCCAACAAGTACATTACTTCCTCCGTTTCAGTCAATAGTTAACGCTTACTTTTTTTTTCTCATAAATTAAAACAAATACTCCCTCCTATTTTCTTATATCTTCCCCTTTCTTTTGGGCACAAAAATTAAGAAAGGGGAAGAAAGAAGGAATAAAGTAGAATAAATTATTGTAAGTTGTGAAATTTATAGGTGAGATAAAATAATAAAGAATGAATGATGAATAAAGAATAGAGAAAGTAATGAGAGTTGTTGATTTTTTAGGAGAGAGAAATTAATAAAAAATGAATGAAACTTACCAAAAAAAGGAAAGAGGGAAGATAATCAAATTTGTGTGAAAAAGGAAAGATGGAATATAATAGGAAATTTGAGGGAGTATAAATTATTTATTGGGATAAATGGAGTAAATAATACAACTATAATTTTTTTTTTTTTGACAATTTCGACTATAAGGGCTTTCCTGGAATCCATGGAATTATTAAGGGGGTAAGTTTTATTGGGCGATAATTACTGGGGAAATTAATTAGTGGGGTAATGAGTTCCTTGATGATATGTTTGGCATAAGAGTAATGATCACTGAGTAGATCTTTTATTCCTTTAATCATTACCCAGGGGGGAGGGTGGGTAATGTATTACCCCTTCACAAGGGTAACAATTCCAGGAGGTGAATAATTACCCGCATACCAAACATGAGAAATACACCTCACACATTACTCCCATATTCATTCCCCTCCTATTACCCTCAATCCAAGCAAGCCCTAAGAGTTAGGAGTATGAAGCTGTCAAGTTCAAAGAATTAGGGGTGTTCATTCGCGGTTCGGTTCACCGAACCTCTAATTTAATTCGGTTCGCACACGGTTCGGTTCGGCAAAATTCCGAATCTAAACCACACCGTTAGAAACGGTTATAAACGGTTCGGTTAACCACTTTAAACGGTTATTAGCGGTTCGGTTACCGGTTAACCGTTAATCGTTCTATATTACTTTTTTTTTTCAGTTTTCGATAATTTATTCTAATAGTTTAATTAAATTTTTATTATATATTATACCCAACAATAAAGTTAATAAGCTAAACTTTAGCATTAATCACATTAATAAATTTTAAATTTGAATACACTAAGAAAATTAAACGAAAGAACAGTTTTTTATATAATATTTTAATTTTTTGTGAAACGGTTCGGTTCGCGGTTAACCGGTTATCTAAAATTGCGAACCTTAACCGAACCTTTTCCATAATAAAGTTAACGGTTCGGTTCAACGAACCGCTTCGGTTCAACGAACCGCTTCGGTTAATCGAACCTTAAAAATGGACGGTTTTTCAATTTTGCGGTTCGATTATTGCGGTTCAGTTTATTCTGAACACCCCTACAAAGAATTACGACCTGGTCATATGTTCTCAGTTGGCGTCATTGCTTAGGAATTAGGATAGTTAGACGTGCATGAAAAGGAGGGTCTCGTCACAGAGTAATTTCGCTACATTTCTCTTGTTAAAACCCAATCTTAAAGTATTGGGCCGTCTCATTTATGTAGTATTAAAAGTCCAAAAACTAAACGTAGACCCACTTATAATACGAAATGGGTTGAAACAGAAAATAGCCCAATTTCAATTCTTAAATTTGACTTTTTTTTTATTTCAATCATTTGTTTAGTTTTTTTTTTTTTTTTTTTTTTTTATAAATACCAAGTATAGAAGATGATCACTTGCAGTGGTTGTTAGTTAGGTAACACCAAAACGGACACGGACACGGATACGGACACGACACGGACACGTGATATGGTATCCCATGAAATTTAAGACACGAGACACGTTATTTAAATTTAATAATATATATATTTTAGTTATAAGCGTTTGATTTTATTTTTGGAAAAATATTTGATATTAAATTTAAATATGTAAAGGTAAAATTTGTCCTTGAATATAACTCATTTTCACTTCCAACCAAACCTATATTCTAATCAATCTCTTTGGATATCTCATTTTTCATCTAAAGAACATCATTCGCCCCAAATAATGTCAAAATACCAAGGACACGCGTCGGACATGTGGCCAAATAAAAGTAGGAAGTTAGACACGGCTTTATAGGTGTCCGACACGTTTAGGTGTGTGTCCGATGAATGTCGGTGCCCGATACGGTGTCGGACACGGGACGGCTGATTAAGAGAAGTGTCCATGCAACCTAGGTTGTTAGTTGTTACTGTTTGACAAGTGGGTCATCCCCCTTACTCCCTTACTATTAAAGGAATAAAATTTTTTAAAAGTATTCCTCCAAACTCCATCTACTTATATAAGGAAAGAAATGAGATTTTTCCATAATTTTTTTTTTTTAAAGCATGATTTAGATGCGAAACAATTCTTATTTCAGACGGACAAAAAAAATGCCCTATTAGATGATGACAAAAACCTATCCCATCTATCTATATAGATTAGGACTTGATCAAAGTTAACACGAAATTACGGATATAGTCATTTTAAGAGAGACCAACTACGAATAAAACAATTTATTTTATACGACAATTTGTAAAAATCAAACGACGACCATGTCTAATTTGTCTGAATATAAATTGGCGGGAGTTGATTGTAGTGACAAACATATAAAGAAGGCAAACATCAACGTCGAAACTTTGGACGATGACAGTACGCCACTACGCCCTATATTTTCTCCACCTCCTTCACCATTCAATTTTGTAGGGACCCCACCAACCACAATTTGTCGGCTCTTGTCGCCTCCCGTCTTCATCACTTTTCCTCCCCCGTCTTTTATGCGGGTCATACTTAAAAGAAACCCATCCTAAGTTTTACTAGTGTATTTGGTGTTTAATTAGTTGAGTTCCTAGTCTTACACCGATTTATTCTTTCCGTCTCAGTCATCAACGGTAAGCAAATAAATGGGACAGAAGGAATACCACCCAACAAATATATTTATATCCCCTATTATTTAGGGAGTATTTACGAAGGTTTTTTTTTTAACATAGGTAAAAAACCAGTAAGAAGATTATACATCTGATGTATTACCTCCAATTCTATAGTTTATGAGCATTCTAATAAAGTTTTTGAGTTTTATTTTAAAGTTTATGAGTTTTACTATGAAGTTAATTCATTTAAACATTATGCTCTAAAAAATTACAATAAAACTCAAAAATATTCCTATAAGTTTAGTTAAATTTGAGTTTTGACGGAAAAAATATTAAAATTTAACTTATAAATTTTAATATGCTCAAAAAATACACATATATGATCAAAAACAAATAAAGTTTGAGGGAATAAGCTCAAAAAAAATACATATATAATAAAAAAAACAAAAAGTTGAAGGTAATACATCCGATGTATGTTCTTTTTTCTCGTAAAAAACCGGAGTTTATATATCGACATTCTTTGACTTGTGAAAGAACACTGAACAAGAAATTCTCCATCATCATGATTCATGAAGCTACACACTTTGTGACTTTTAATTTGGTCAGAATTAAGTACATTACGGACTACGGAGTACAATATTCTAATACTCCGTATTAAAAAAAGTGTATATATTCATTGAGTTCACATTCCGACAGAAGTATTCAACATTTCAACCCTTAAATTCTTTAAATACAACTGGTTAGATTGACAATTGTTAAGACAAGAGAATAAAAAATAATCCAAATTAAAGAGGAGTGAGGGCAGTTAAATTGACTGAAAGTGGATGCAATTATTAACGGGCACGCCTGCCCAGAGGGAATGTTTTGTGGACCCTATTGATATGACCTGATATTTAAAGTTGCGTTTGTCAGATTTTATTCGTTTCTAAAATCATCACTCGTTAAAGGAAAATACTTGAAACTAACTGGAAATAAGGGCATCTACAGACTACAGTAGATGAACCTTTAAAGAGGTTTGTCACTTGACACATCATTAAATTAACAAACCTTTCCAATAACAAATCTATACATAACAATAGACAAACCTTTGCAAGGTTCATATTATAGGACCCACTTCCAATTATCCATTTTTTTTCTCTCATATGTTGGGTACATTTTAGGATCCACCACTTGCCATGTCATCCGACAAACCTGTATACAAATGTGTAACCATTCTCATTTATGAACCTCAAACCTCATTCCCAACAATAAAGAAGTTTGTCAACAAACCTCTAAAAAGTACACAAACCTTGGTTGACAAACCTCTATTGTTGATGCCCTAAGACTCTCCACTCGTTAAAGGAAAATACTTGAAACTAACTGGAAACTAACCGAACCAGACCGGATTGAAACTAAACTACCGGAACTAGAGATGGACTAAAGATTGAACCGATTTCAAATTTTTCAAACCGGACTGAGAATCGGAAACCTTAGAAAATTTGGATTGAGATTTTTTAATTGACCTAATTTCACTACTACGAGTGTTTACTTTTAATCAGGATTACTTAATTGAGCTTATTTGATTTTATTTTATTCACGAAGGAAGATAATTGCGGTATAATTGAATGAAGTAAGAGGGTCTAATGAGTCATGGGTTCGAAATCACTCCCCAACCTTTATAGTGCCTACTGCCTAGACTTGACAAACGGCTCAATTGGGTCGGGTTCGGATCGGGTCAATTCGGATTTACAAGAATTCGATTGGGTCATTTCGAGTTCTTGTAGTTTTTGGGTCAACTATTATCAAGTTATTTATGGATAATAATCAGTTTGGAACAATAAACATCCGGGTTGGGTTCGGATTATAGTGGGTCGGTCAATTCAGGTTCAAGTCTTGAGCTGAGGTGTCAGGTCGAGTACACGCCCGTTTATTCGGCCTAGGCCTTAAGGTCCTGTTATTTCTGGCTTAATTTCAATTTAGTTCAGTTAAGCTTAGTTCTATTCCGTTCAATTCAGTTTTGTTTCGGTAAGTTCTGTTCAGCTCATCTCTTTACAAAATTACCTCTTACTTCAGCTCCATTTATTCTAGCTCAGCTCCATTCGATTTAGTTCAATTCAACTTAGCTCCATTTAATTCAATTTAGCTCATTTCAGCCAAAAAGAACTCGAAAAACACTGTTAATGTTTTAAATGGAGTAAAATTATGTGAAGTGGCCGAGAAACATCAGTAAGAGGATTATACATCTGATGTACTACCTCCAATTCTATAGTTTCTGAGCATCATAATAAAGTTTTTGAGTTTTGTTTTAAAGTTTTTGAGTTTCACTATGAATTTTCTGAGTTTATTCACTTAAACATTAAACTCTAAAAAATTACAATAAAACTCAAAAACATTACATATAAGTTTAGTTAAATTTGAGTTTTGACAGAAAAAATAATAAAATCTAACTTATAAACTTTATTATGCTCAAAAAAATACACATATGCTCAAAAACAAATCAAGTTTGAGGCAATAAGCTCAAAAAAAATACATATATCCTCAAAAAATAAAAAAGTTGGAGGTAGTACATCCGATGTATGTTCCTTTTTCTCGAGAAACATGCATGTAAATTGTAATGATGAAAATTAGTGGGCATGATAGATGAAGCATTGTATAATAATTGGTCAATATACGTGTTGTTAGTGGCTTAGATACATGATATATAGTGTGATTAGGTGAGCTTTTGTTGAGGCAGGTAAACTTAATTTTTCTTCACACAAATTTAAAAATAACTCTTACTCTCCAATTTTTTGTGCTAATTGATAAACAAGTTGTATGTTCATTGTTTTGGAGTATATGTTATCTAGTATTTGGACTTTGTAATCCTCCACATAGTTGATCAAGTTGACAATTAGACGTTAGTTCATTCCAAATTATTATATAAGACTATATAAGTTCATTCCGAAACTTATTTACAATAATGAATACGGAGTATGAAGTTGGGTGCAGTCGTGCAGATGTCAGCTAGTTCAATTGATAAATTGATACAAAACCGCCTAAACTAGTTGTTACCAATGTCGCCTTGGTTGGGCATAGTGTGATTTTATTGTGAGACGATGAGGCAGAACTTGAATCCGTGCTATTCGTTTTAACTGCTAGGCTAACACATGCCGGATTGGCTTTATTTCCATTAATGACTTTTGTCTATGTAGCCCTTTACTTTCCTATATTGTTTCATGATAGTGTTTTTCAAGGCTGGAAGATTCTTTATCTGCATCCCCAAAATAGATAAAGTATGTCACACCTGACACCCCAACATTGAGAGACAAACAAAAGAAGAGGAATGCCAGCAGCCTGTTAATATACTAGCCATTAATTACATATCTAATGGTGAACCCTACATACGGAGATATCATGACAATATTCAATGGTAAACATTAAAAACGGAGGCATCAAGACAATATCCAATGGTGAATATTAAGACGGAGACATTATGACAATATCCAATGGTGAACACTAAAGACGGAGGCATTATGACAATAGGTCATCACACCCCTCTCCCATATACAGAGTATTATATTGATCTTGTGGCGCATTTGACAAAGAAAAATATGTCCGCATTTGTTTATCTTTGAATACAATACCTTTCAAAATGAATATAAAACGTAAACAAATGACCAGGGCGGAAAGAGTAGGTTATTATGTAACAAAGATCAATATAATTCAAAACCAAGTAACTAATGAACTATGCACATTATGAGTTTTTACACTCAAAGTTTGAAGATGATGAATAGGTTTTCCCAAGATGAGATTCCTTAATTACATGATATAGATGAATTACATAAGACTAGAATTAAGGATACAACACAAAGGCTATATAAAATCTATTAGATACATAGAAGAAGGTATGAATATAGGCCATGACATGAGTATGTGATATTTTGGTCATCTATTCACCTCTTCTTCTATGTCTAGAAAAACCTAAAAAAACCATTAAAGTTTTAAAAACCCTACTAATAACTGTAAATAACAAAATGGTACAAAATAAAGAAAAAAATACACAAAATCTTAGAAAATGTACCTTCTATATACTCTACTATAAGTTAGTTGTAAAAAAAACCCAAATAAGTGACTAAATCATACTTCCTCTGTTCCATTGAATTATTTATATTTTTTAAAATTATCCTCACATATTTTAAAAAAATGTAAACAATTAAATAAAACAGAGGAAGTATTAATTAAATTTAAAGAAAAGATTGAAATTAATTAAATAGGATAGATAAATATTCCTCTCCTCTTTAATTTGAGCTCATTACCATGGTCCACCACCTAACATGCCACTCCAATATCCTGAATGAAGATTTTGATGATGATCATCATTTCCAATATTACCCTTACTTTGATCATGAACATCAATGTGATCATCATGATGTTGTTGATGAGTATTTGTTGCAAGCTTATTCATATCAGCAAATGGAAACAAAAGCCTTGCAGACGAATTATTATTATTCTCGTTATTACTACTGTTATTGTTATTATTATCGTTATTATTATCTTGATGATCAACTGAACCAAGCATATTATTGTGACCACTATTATTATTATTAACTTCATGACTTGGTGATGAAAAAAGGTTCATACTAGGCTTATACTCTTGCAAATTCGGGTACCCGGATTGATAAAAGGTATTTGAATCCGGAATTGACATAGGGATAAACGGGTTCAAGCTTCCTCTTGAGGCAATTCCACTCCTAAGCAACTCAAGAGCTGAAAATGGAGTTGAATTATTATTATTTGTAGTATTATTAGTAGTTGTGCAAGAGTTATTTGTCGAAATATTACCATTTCTGTTGATGGGTAGCTCATAATTTTCACCTTTGCTCTCATTATTAATATTAATATTATTATTACCTTCAATCTTAGGTAATTGGTGATGAAATAACCCTTGGATAGGAAAAGAAAGGTTGAGATCTTGAGCTTCAAGGAACTTAAAATTAGGGTTTTGTGAGGAAGTGAGTAGGTGTGACAAGGAAGTAATTGGTGGGGTGGTGGTTGATGATGAAAGCGGTGGCGGAGGCGGTTGTAGTGGTGGTGGAGTAGATGAAGTTGAAGATAAAGATCTCTTATTCTTCCTTGAACCACCACCGACCGGAACACTTCTAAGGGTCCCACCTTGAGTCCAATACCTTCTACAAGTCTTACAAAAATACCTTGGTTGTGTAAGACTATAATTGTTGTAGTAGCAAAATTTTGTGTTGGTAGAATGACATCTTGGACAATTCACAATTTGATCTTTTTGAGGCCTTGTTCTTCTTTCTAGTGATCCTTCTTGTTGTTGTGGTTGTTGTGTTATTGCAACTCTTGAATTTGTAGAATTGTTGTTTGGATTGTTGTTATTTGGTGGTGTTGTACTTGATACTTCTTCCATTGGTCTTCCCAAATTAGATACTACTTGCTAATATTCCCACAAAAATCAAGAAAAAATAAAAAAAAGTTAAAATAAAGTTGTAAGGAAAAATCTCATAAGCTTTTTAGGGAGAAGTTACTTAAAAAAAAAAGTGGAGAATTCAAACATAAAACCCAAAAAGTAAGCAAGATTGTGCTACATACATACAAACATAAAGGTAATTTTTTAGATTGAATTGAGAAAAAGAGGTAAAATAAAGAGAAAAAACAACATAATAATCACTAAAGTTATTATTTTAAATATTAGTGACATATTAAAAGTGAAGAATTCAAACACAAAAATCTAAAAGCAAGCAAGATTGTGCTACATACATACAACATAAAGGTAGTTTGTTTAGATTGAATTGAGAAAAAAAGGGGTAAAATAGATAGAAAAAACAACATAATTACTAATATCACCTTTATATTTACACAAATCTTCTTTTTAAATTTCTTCTTCTTCCATCAAATAAACAAAAAGGGTTTAGAAAGGAAAAAGCAAAAGTTAAAAGGATTTCATGTTTTTTTCAAGAACAAACTTGAAACTTCAACAAAAACAAGAAACAAAAAAGGAGTAATTAAACAAGAGAAGAAAATAAAGGGAAAAAAGACATAGATATGACTCCACTCAACATCTTCAACAAAGAAAAGTTCATGCATATACAACAAAGAACTTCACCAAAAAGGGTTTTAGTTAAAAAAAAAAAAAAACATACCCTTAAGATAAAAAGCAAACTTTTTTTTTTGGATCTTTAATTTGTTGTGTACCCTAAATTTATAAGTATAAACAAGTTAATTTATCAAGAAATAGAACATGAAATAAAAACAATATTTGGACATATATATACATTAAATTAGATGTAAAATGCATGATGTATACATACCTGTGACCACTGGGATGCATCCATGAATACAAAGCAAAAAAAAGTTGAAGAGAAAAGTTAGTAGATGGTGTCTTTTGAAGAGAAAGTTAAGTGAAAAGAGAAATAAAGGGGAAAAAATTGCCTTTTAATTTTGTGTATATGTAAATTATTAAGAACCCTAATTGTGCAAGAAAGAATGTTTGTGATTGTTAGTGTGGTGGATTTATGTGTAAGCTTTCACTTAATGATGTAATAGAAGTTGAGTGGGGTTTGTTTTGACATTTCTAATGTTTTGATATTTAATTGTGCGACTGTTGTATGATGCGATAGATAAAACTGATCATATTTATGATAAAAATGACTATTTTATGTTAAAAAGTAACCAATTTTAATTAAAAGCGTTCATTTTATAATAATAATAATAATAATAAAAAGTGACAGTTTTTAACCATAAAATGATCACTTTTTAAGTAGACGTACCATACAATGATCTTGTACTATAATTGTATTTCATATTGTATGTTAATCCTACTTTATACCCTAATTATCTGCCAAATGATCCTGTTCACTCACAAATGTAAATATTAAAACATTTTACATGGTTTATGGGGATGGTGGAGTAAATTAATAATTCTTTGTTTGTGGAATTATGATGGTGGGTTTTAGCTTTTTGACTAGGATATTAGGGATGCTTTTATTCTTTGTTTTCTTGTCACTTATTTATATTTATTTATTTTAAAAAAAGAATTTGGCCCTTCCATTTTTATTCATGTATGCTCAGTTTGTTGATAGCTTTATATAGTTCATACCGACTAAGTCTTGACCTAATCGGATACACTAAGGTATTGTATTTTTGAATTTAATTTAAGTTCTTATAAAATTAGTTCAGTTTAGGTCAATTAAGGTTGATTCATTTCACTCCAGTTCAATTCATATTAATCCAGTTTGGTTCATGTCCATTAAATTAAGTTTAGTTCAGTTAGACAGGATCAGTAAAAAAAACATGACCTAAACACTAGTTATTCATTCAAAGTTAATTCAATCCTTAAAAAAGCTCAATTTTAATTACTACGGAGTAAGAAATGTTAATACAATCATTTAAACATATTATTGTTTTAGTTTTTTCCCGTTCTCTTACTTTATAATATGAATGATTTTCTCATTGTTAGGAGAACTAAAGCTGTGGTAGTCCTAAAAAATTCATTTTACTGCCTAAAAATTAATCAGATTTAAATTGTGTCATATTTCCATGAGCTTTCATTTTTGGACAAATCTTAGCTTCTATCTCAATCTAACAAATTTAGTTAAATTGTTCTTATAGCTCATCTGACACATAGTAAATGATACTCGTATCAAAGTTGATTACTTTTCGAATGTCGACTTACTTATTACATAGTCAATGTTTGTTAAGAAGATCATTTGAAAAGAATGTAAATGTGACTATTGTCTTACTTTAACTGTAGAGTGACTAATATGGAGTGATGGTTGATAAGTACGTGCTTTGTATCGAACACAATAAATTAAAAGTTGAGTACTCCGTATGTAATAAATTTGTTAAGGTCGTGTCCTAAATTAATTGTCACTTATGCTAGGTGACTAAAAGACAACAGTTGCGTAATGAAATAAGTTGACAAAAAGATCTACCACACTCAATTACTCATACAGATGAGCCGCAATTAATTCATAACTTCCCAAGACAACATAAATTTCATCAGATTTATTTCAGGTGCTTATAAGTCATAGGGATATCTAGTCGTACAAATATAAAATACAGCTCGTCTTGCTTGTGACGGTTATAAGCTTCTGTTTATTGTACATTTCAAAGGATAACATTTACTTATCTATTATATTCAGTAATATTTGGGGTAACGAAATTCTCTTCTAAACCGATTTTTTTTGCGTTTAGGGTAGCGGCCGTCACCCCTTGGTACTAGGTGGGTCCTGGATACATTTAACGCCAATTTGGAGGTTAAATACTTATTAAATACCGAATCATCTTGAAGATTTAATTAGTGTTGATTAAACTAGATTGATTAAACGAAAGAGTAACTTATTTACTTATGACGGACTTACTCATTTTATTCCTAATAAGTATCCAATTAATCCAAATACTACCACGTAATGATAGCAGATAAACTCTAGATAACTTATCGTATCAAATACGAAGCAATATCTATTTGGCCCATTTTAAAAGTAAAATGAATTTGTCTCATCCTAAATAAGAACTTGTGAACTCGTAAAGCCATCAAGAATAGTAACTAAGGAAATAGCCAAATAGGTATGGAGTGTCTAAGATATTACAGATTAGCGCATTTTTTGGACTAAGTCACTTAATATAAGTTCTTCACCGGATCCTATAAGTTCGATTCGATTCGATTCAGATCCTATAAGTTGATTCAGATTCTATAAATTCGATTTAGTTCGAGATCTTATAAGTTCGATTCGAGATCCTATAAGTTGATTCGATTCGATTGAGATCCTATACCTCACTTAATTTAAGTTCACTTGAGATCCTATAAGTTCGATTCGATTGATTCGAGATCCTATAAGTTCGATTCGAGATCCTATAAGTTGATTCGATTCGAGATCCTATAAGTTGATTGATTCGAGATCCAATAAGTTGATTCGAGATCCAATAAGTTGATTCGATTCGATTGAGATCCTATAAGTTGATTCGATTCAGATCAGATAAGTTTCAGTCCAAAAGAACAGGGCCTTACTAGTACAAATTCTTGTTTAAGACGATAATATCCGTTGTAAACTTTTAACGATAAAATGGATCCAAATAGGTATCATATGGTGTGGGTCGTTGGCTCGTTGCTAGGTCATAGCAAAAAGTTTGTCTTATTTATTATCATCAAGTGGTAGTATTTGACTCTGTTTTACCATTAGAACGGATATTACCGTCTTAAGTAAGTCTAGCCGATAACTACAACTACCAGTCTACGACCAAGTCATAGAAGAGAGTGGTAGTTAAAGCTGAAAACAGAGGGAATAAAGTAGTTGGGAAATCCAAAACCTTTCTTATTTTTGTCCAAATTAAAGTAGAAGAATAAATTATTGAATTATAAGGTTTCTTTTAACGAACTACGTTTATATTATATAAATATTACGTAATATGATCCGTACTATTACATTCTCATAGAAAGTCAGAATTCTTTTATGAAACTCCCGATCACAATTCACAATTCACAATTTTACTTGGACATGCTATAGAACAAAGAGACAATTTTATTTTGGTATAAAATCGTCTCGAAAAAAAAATGTCTTCTATTACTTCTTAAAAAAAGTTCTCGAGATAAAATTATAACACGAAAAAAAAAAAAATTCTTCTCAGCAACCAGTAACACTATCATGATTGTACCGATTGTTGTGAACTCTAAAAACATGGTAGCTCTTGCTGTACAAAAGATAACTCAAAAAACTTATTTAAGTCCGTAGTCTTTTTCTCGAGCAATACAGAAGTGAAACATCACCCGATAACTTTTGAATTCTGATTTCCCTATACAGTGATGTGCTCTTCGAGGATGAAGAAAGTATCGGTGAAAGCAAACTAATGCCTTGACCGCTTCACTGATCACCATTGATACCAAAGATCCTGACCTTGTGCATGTGTGGAAATTTTGCGATAACCAAGATGGTTACAGCAACGGTATTGAGGAAAAGCATAGGATGCTGGTAATCAGTTGTATGTGAGGCTATCAGGTACCTGCCATCAATTCAAATTCCGAAGCTCAAATCATAACGAGTACCAGAAAATAATGACAGTTTAATTTCATTGAACTCATATGTGCTGAAACACAACCGAATTTGAAAAAGGTCATCTTTTTCAATTTTAGTTTGCACCATCCGGTTCAGTAAGCTGGGTACGACCAGAGGGTATTGCATTCTAAGGAATTTGAATTCGAGACATTTGGTTAAGCTAGATCTACCACTTACCGACTCATCTAAGTGCTCGGCTCTAGAAGGGAACAAAAATTTTTCTTAACTTGTGTATATATAACATGTCGAACACCAGGACGACCCTCGATGTCAACTAATGACGACCAATCCAAAAACTGACGACCAAGAAATTCTAATAAGGCCTTCGCCTTCTGCTCTAGTTGTTCGGGTTGATGGCCCAAATTGAGCTGGCTTCCCCAAAGGTTCGGATTTTCACCAATGGATGTTAATCAAGAATAATGACAGGTGTATTAAGGGTCACCAGAATCGACGTAGGGCCATGGCAACAATGTTTAGAGTCAATTGCATTGGGCAGAAAACCATCACTAATAGCAAACTTTGCCTTCAGAACATGATACGTCAAACCCGTATCATGAACTCATGACCAGAAGTCCCATAATCTCCTTTTGTGTTACTCGGAAATCAGGATTGCTTGGAAATATCCGATGATGGTACATGTCCACGTGCAATGTGAGATATTATACGAAAAATTCTCTAGTTTCTGGCATGAATTAAAGTGTCCAAGTGACAATGCCATGTGCAAGTGTTAACATTGGCAAACTACCTTGGTGGCTTGGTCTATATCGGGCCCGACACACTATTCTATTTTTTGTGTTTTTTTGACTTATTCTTACAATACAACAACATCAGAGCCTTAATCCCAAAATGATTTGGGGTCGGCTGACATGAATCATCCTTTAGAATTGTCCATGCGTGAACGCACACCTCAAATGCGAAAAAATTGAAAAGAAAACTTGAAAAACAAAAGCCAGGTAAACTTATAGGCTTTAAAATCATAGGTTTTAAAATCAAAGTCCGGATTTATTTTATAAAAACTTAGAATTTAAATCGAGAATAAAGATTAAAACGATTTTGAAAACAAACCAATTCCCAAACCATCTATTGCAAGCCACATGCACATAACTACCACATGAATCCAAGTATTAAAACTCCTGCAGCCATACCGAGTCCAATCAACTTGCAAATATCCACCGTCTCGAATCTCACATCACTCTCCCTTTATATACCCTACTAAAGTCCATATCAACTAATCAGCCACAAAAAGACCTTAGTAATTAGACGACAAACCTCAGTTAGAGCCAAAACACTGTTGCTCAGGTTACAGAGTACAAATAACATTAATGCTATAAAATCGAGTGACTTTGGTTCACATCACATTGATTTTTCTAGACTAGATTGAGTTCAAGTGAACAATTACAGTATTCATGAAACAATCTTAAATGCATTTCATAAAGATAGGATGTTCATTAAGTACTTACAGAACCACAGGTACGACGGTCAAGAATTTCCTGTTACGTGTAAGCTGTTTCCCACTGTCAACCTGCTCCCACCAAGTCAACCGATTGTATATTCCTTGATCTTCAGAAAACGGGGTTCCTTTTTTCCAGTGGAAACAATGATAAGTCACCTGAGAAATGGGACATCAATTGGGCAGGAGAAAAGACATAATGAACAAAAGACATAACATGTTACAAAGATAATAAAAATGACAAGCCAAGTCCGATTCAAAGAGCTAAAAAATGATTCATGCGTCCACACCTTAAGAAAACTAAAAAATGAGAGTGCTAGCATAATTTCTAGATAAAAGATAACTTGAAGCCAGAAACTCTAAGAAACATCACAGAGTGTCGACAATTCAGTACCCAAAACTTCCTTGGAAGCCTGCACATCTCCTAAACAGCAAGAAAAAAGGTGGCAACTAAAGGTGTAAAATCAATTGAAATGTTAAGTACTAAGTACTACTCCATTTAAAGGAGAGTATCAAGGGAGTGTTTGGTTGAGTGTTTTGGAATGGATTGAAGTTGAGGCACTATAATGCTTGGTTAGGGTATTTTTGGAACGGAGTTGGATACTCAATGGATATTAAAATCCATTTCAATCCCTTGGAAACTTATATATTACTCTCATCTCAAGTTTCTAACTCAATCCCTTGGAAACTTATATATTACTCTCATCTCAAGTTTCTAACTCAATCCCTCTAAAGTGTGTATAACAATCAAACAAAACAACTTTGTACTAGTATAGGGTTCTACATCCATTCCTCCCCGGTATCACATTCCAATTCATTCAATTCCAATGCATTGAACCAAACGACCCCGTACAAGATTCAAGATATTAACTTCTACATTACAATCAGTAATCAGCACAATTCAAGCAAAAAGCTTGGCAGTTGGCTTTTACGGCTTCAAAAGCTCTCTTTAATGTAATGATGTCCGGACATCTCAAGTTACTCTAGAAAGAAGATCCAAAAGAAATTTAGTGGGATAGAGGAAGATAGGAGTGAGCAATGCATCTTATCTTGTTTCAATAGAGGGCTCAACAAGGGAGGGGGATAAACCCTTCATGAAACCAAACAAAAAGTTAGAAAAAAAAGCCCGGAGACTAAATGCAAGGCCACCTACATCTACTCTTCGCTTCCCCTTCTATCCTCTTTCATTTTATTTTCCCGAATCTATCCAAAATTGGCATTCAAACTTCCAAGACTTGGTTAATCTGGGCAATCCTATTCCAGATTAAAAGGGCGGTCACTGCAACACACAGTGCCATATTCTCAAGTAATCCACATCTCATTAACCACCCGCAATATAACCGAAATGGCCAGAAGCACGCACCTAAAATATAAACTACAAAACACCCACCTATATCGAGCTACCTTCCTCTATCGAAATTCACACACTTTTTCATCGACTACCAGCTTCAGGCTCGAATCTCGCAAAAACGACAAGCCATACAAGTGGCTCTCCATCATATGCACTAAATCCTACAATTCAAAACACCGAAGAACACTAATAGAGCATCCAACACCCCCAAAGATCACATCTGTTTTACACAACGATCGCCAAAATCAACCTATTCAACCCTCCCACCCTAATCCCAATCTCAAATCACCATATCAAAATCAAAGCTTCCTAAATCAGCATATCAATCTCCAATCAATCAACCTCTCAGCTCAAAATGGGTCAAATAACACCCCACTTTGCTTTATTCCCATCTATCCTACATGACCCCGTTTTATGTTTAAGACGGATATAATACCCGTCTTAAACAAGAATTAGTGATCAGTCAATTAACAAGCTACATTTTTGCTAGTCCCTAGGTATTCCGCTTTTATCCCATCTATCCTATTTAACCCTGTTTTAAGTTTAACAAGGCCCAAGGATATACCCGTCTTACTCTGAAGCCTACACATATCCTCAACATCAAGAAAATCGGTGGTAATTGGAGGTGTAAAATCAATTGCAATGTTGAGTACTCGGTACTACTCCATTATAAAGAGAATATTAAGGAGGTTGAGTGTATTGGAATGGCTTGAATGAAGTTGAGTCATTCTAGTGTTTGGTTAGGATATTTTGGAACGGAGTTGGATACCTAATGGATTCTAAAACCATTTCAACCCCTTGGAATCTCATATCTTAATCTCACCCTCAGTTTCTAACTCATTCCCACTAAAGTGTGCAAAACAATCAAACCAAACAACTTCGTACTGGTATAGAATTCTACATCCATTCCTCCCTCATATCACATTCCAAAACACTCCATTCACCAAAGTCAAAACGACCACGTACAAGATTCAAGATACTACCTTCTATATTACTATCAGTAGTCAGCACAATTCAAGCAAAAAGCTTAGCAGTTGGCTTTTACGGCTTCAAAAGCTCTCCTTATGAAACGTGACGATGCCCAGGCCTCCTAAGTTACTCTAGAAACTAAGAAGATCAACAAGGAATTTAGATGGATAGAAGAAGATAGGAGTGAGTAACATCTTATGTTGTTTCTATATGGGGCTCAACAAAGGACGGGGTAGACTCTTCAAGAAACCAAACAAAAAGTTAAAAAAAAAATTGCTCGGAAAAAAAAATACAAGGCCGCCTACATCTACTCTTCGCTTCCCATTCCATCCCCTCCATTTTCATTTTCCGGTTCCATCCAAAATTGGCATTCAAACTTGAAAGACTAAATTTCGGTAATCCTACTACAAATTAGAAGGGCGATCACTACAACACATAGTGCCATATTAAACACTCAATTAATCCACATCTCATTAACCACCCACCATAAAACTGAAATGGCCAGAAGAATGCACCTACAATATAAACTACGGAGAACATAACACTCTCGCCTATATCGAGCTCCAATCCTCTATCGAAATTCAAACATTTCTTCATCGACTACCAGCCTCAGGCTTGAATATCCCAAAGAACAGCAAGTCATACAATTGGGTCTCCATCATTAGTACTAAAATCCTACAAATTCAAAACACCAAAGAACACTAATAGCACATCCCTACAACCCAAAAGATCTCATCTTTTCTACACAACATTCGTCAAAACCAACCTATTCAACCCTCCCACCCCAATCCCCAATCAATCAACAGTTAACCTCTCAGCTCAAAAAGGGTCAAATAACACCCCACTTGGTATTCTGCTATTGCCTCATCTAGCCTATATAACCCCGTTTTATGTTTAAGACGGGTATTAGACGGGTATTATATACCCGTCTTAAACAAGAATTAGTGATCAATCAATTAACAAGCTACATTTTAGCTAGTCCCTAGGTATTCCGCTTTTATCCCATCTATCCTATTTACCCCCGTCCTAAGTTTAAGACGGATAAACAAGAATTCATGATCAACCAATCAACAAGCTCAATCATCCAAAACCAATCAGCGACTACGCCGATCTTTATATGTTTTGGCCCCCTTTCTCGCGTAAAAGCGATCAGAATTCGACAACAAACCCTAAAAAAACACAAACTTAACATCAAAATCAAATCAAAAACCAAAAGATTATAAGAAAACATACAGCGAAATGGGCGAGATTGACGACGGTCCAAGCCATACCAGAAGTACAACCAAAAACAGAAAGAACAACAAGCCATGCAATAAACAAGAACAATATATACGTCGTCCATACACCTGGATATGTAAACCATTCCGTATTTCTATTTAGATCCGCTGATGGCATCGCCTTCACGTATAAATTCGCCATTTGTATGTTCTTCCCCTTTCTAAAACCCTAATTTTGTTTATAACTACCCAGAATTAGGGATTTTATTTTTCAATAAAGATTAAATTTTGATGGGTTGAATCGATATTTTGGGGGATGAATTAAAAAGGGTTGGATTTTGATTTGTGATTTGTTGTTTTGCTTGTGAGAATTTGAGATTGAGATTGCGTGTGATTTTGGTTGGTTAGAGATTTGGGGATTTGGAGTTTTTGAGTTAGTTGGGTGGATTAGTAATTAAAAATTATTTATTTATTTGATTTAGATTAGATGTGTAATTTAAGATTACTATGGGAACTTAATGTTGAGATATTTTCATTTGACAATTATTTTTTTTTTTTTTTTTTTTAGACAAACGTGTACTATCTTATAAAAACTATATAGAGGAGATTACACTGTATACGATTACAACCAAAACCAAACTATTTACAATACAAACAAAGAAAAATTAGATACCCCTGGACTATTAGAAACCGAACAAACCGAACGAAAATTACAAGCCAAACTAACTGAAACTGAAATACGACATTTCTTAAACGGCGGATGATAGTAGTCCTCGAACTGTAGCAAGTCAGGCTCCTTCCTTTTAGACCTTTTAACTGCAACATCATTAGCATTAGCATTCTTGCTATACCTGCAAAAAAAAGGCAAATTGTTAACAGAAACCTGGGATCTCTTCCTCGAAAAAGTACATGACCTAAACATTCGACCCTTTCGAATGGAATGCTGCCCCTTGCAACAAAACTTCATGCTGGAGTTCTCTTTGACTGAGTTCTCTTTGACTGCAACAAAATCAAACTGCACCAAGGATACATTGTTAACAAGAGAGGAATCAGACGAAAGTCGTTTCTTCTTGGCAATATGCGAAACAGACTCCTCATGATCCAACTGATCACTCGGACCCAAAATGCGACGCGAAAAGCCGATGGCATTCTTCTTGTAAAGGATGAGGAATGGGAACCCGCCGTTTTCCTTGAAATTTCTTCGGGGGAGTTCCGTCGAAATAAAATTTGAAGAGACGAGGGGACGAACCTTCAAGGATGACAAGGATCGTTGATGGAAAAAAAGGAGATTCCTCCCAAGTAACAAATTCTCATAATCTTGGGACGACAAACGCAAATTATTATTAGGATGTTTTTGTTGGAGAATGAGTATTTTCAGTGTTGAGGTAAACGTATTGGAGGAATTACAAAGTCATCATCCTTTAGCCAAGTTTCGGATAAGCCTCATTAAGGCTTTCAGAGTTCAAAATAATGTCAGAACCAACAGTGGCAGTAATTAAGTTTTTGGAGTTCATATTAATGCCAGAACCAGTCGCAAAAGGGATTTCGGAATCAATAACAATATCAGAAGTTGTAATTGCAGCAAGAGAAGGAGAAACATCATTTGGCACCAAAGGAACACTACTACAAGACGCTTCATCCAAATCACCCGGGATTGGAAACTTATTAACCACATCAGTTGCTAGCAAAGGTTTCTTACCTTTCTTAACTGAACCAAGAGGGTTAAAAGGATAAGCGACTCGTTTCCCATTAACATTTAAAACTAAAAGGTCACCCACTGAAAGGAGTTCCCGATTAACATCTTTATTATGCGGGTCAAATTTCACAGCATGTTCGAAGTCATCAAGAGCTTCGCTGAGAAGATTCAAATGCTTAAAAGACAAGCCTCTACGATATAAGGCCTTAACATTCATCGGATCAAAAGATAAGACGAAAGTGCAGTAACAAACTGCCCGATTATACTGAGACAACTTTAACTCACAAGCTGCTAAATTACGGACAAGGGAGAGGCAGAGGGAAGTGGCTACGGGCTGGTCATGTGTGGGTGGAAGGCCTAGAAAACATACAAGCTTAAGCGCGAGAGTGTAGTGACGAGCAGCCAAAACGAAATTCCCTTCCCTGAAAAGAGAGTTGCCCCTATCTTTCACCAGATGAACATTGGAGATAGAAGGAACCCCCAATTCCATAACCAACTCAGCAAGGTCATCATCATCGACACCATTATCCACCACAACAAACAAATCACATAGATTAAGAAGAAGAAATTGATAATCCATATTCTTGGAAAGCGTAAAACAAATTGACCTAGCTATACGGACAACAAAACCAGAGCAGACTGAAGAGCGAATATCCCAGGAGAAGCTGGACTTAACGCAACCAAAGAGGGAAAACGCAAAACGAAATCCAGATCAAAAGCTTGACTGAACTAAAGACCAGAGAGCATATACCTCATAAGATTGAAAAACTAGAAAGAAAGAAACAAGAAGAAAGCTACTGAGGTTTTAACCCATCGAAACAAGTAAAAGGCTTGAGAGCACCATTTTTAACAAAAGGCTTGAGATCACCAATTAGCAACACAAAAGTAGTTTACAAATGATACCTTTCTCGTCTTGTTCAGTATCAAAGACTACTCCCTTGTTTGTGTCACTCCTTTTACTGTCGATTTGAACTGGAGAAGAGGTGAAGCGGTGGGTGAGGCGGAAATCGCAAAACGAAAGACCGAGGGAGGAGATGGGCGCTCGCCGGCGACCTGAAAAGAGTAGTTAAGATCGCCGGCGAGAGAGGTAAGCGGTAGGGAAAAGGGGAAAAGACCAAGTCGGCAACAACCCAATTTTGGACTATTTTTGGATTTAATTAACGTTGGATCTATATGTATATAGACTAGGGATGGCAACAGAATCCAGATCCTGCCCAGATCCTGAGATCCAGATCCTACGGAGCGGATATGGATCGCGATATTTAAGATCTAGTGGATAAGGATATGGATATGGATCGTACGGTCGAGATCCAGATCCTACCCTTAGATCCATTTTTATTTCATTTTCTTAAAAAATAAGTTCAGCTTAACAAATAGTAAAATTATATGCTTTGTTCTTTTAATTTTTTTCATAAATCAAACTATGATTTTTTCTGATTAACATTTTTTTGGTTAAAAAAAGATACTTTTTTAGTGTTATTGTAATTTCATAAGACTTTATTTTTATGCTTTTAGAACTTTAGCTTTATTATTAGTATCTAATAAAGGAAAATAGTATGTTACGTCGTAGTAAAATACAAAAAATAATATTTTCATATTTTAAGAGGGACTTTTCTTTTATTATCAAAAGGATATGGATATATCCTGATCCAATCCAGATCCTGCGGATCCGGATATGGATATGGGAATTTCACATCCTGTAAATATGGATCGGATCTGGATCTTATAGGATCCTATCCAGATCCTACCCATTGCCATCCCTAATATAGACCCATGTTTTCTTTCTCTATAAATTAATTGATGTTTAAGGAGAAATTTGGATAGCGGGTCCGGGTTTGGAACTGGTTCATGAACTATGTCTTTGTAAATTTATAAATGCATTGTCAATGTCCGCTTATTTTGCTGATTGAACGGGCGTGATTTAATTGACGAGACGACTTGGTGAACAACTTTAAATTGTGAAGTGAAAGGTAATTCAGAAACGACAAGAAGATGTAATATGTTTGATCATGAACATTTTTTTGTGTTAGTTTTACACTAAAAATAGGAAATACCCGTACAATACTAATATGTCCTTTTGATCATACAAAAGTATTGATTTTTCACTTGTAAATCATCATTAGGTATGCATCCTTATGAAACTATTCAATGTTTTTCTAATCTGTAACGGGTTAAAATGAGTCGAATATACACGACCTATCCGAAGTATTTCTTTTGTTAGAAGTAGAGTGACTCCGTTTTCAGATGACACTTAATGAAAACTTCGACTTAGCCCACAATGCGGAACGAGTAGCTGTCACAGAATAGGGCAAAGAATTACATGACTGAACTGTACTAGAGATAAGGAAAGGAGTAGTATATGACAATAGTTTTTTTTTTTTTTTTTTTTTTTTTTTTTTTTGGCAACGAGAAAGAAAGTTTCCTTACGCAATACCTACCCGACTTTCCAAGTCGGACCTTATTATTACATTATTTGAAAAGGAAATTAAACTAAGGATGGGGTTAGCAAATAGAATAGGTTTTTTGAGGGGCGCGATCTGAACTTGTCAAATGAGCAAAGCCTTCTTTTCTCTTCTTTATCAATTGAGCTCCAGAGGAGTACCTGCAACAAGACACACTCACGGCTCGAGGATGTAGAAATTTACGGGAGAAGGATCTACTTGTAGAGAAAGTAGATAAATTGTGTCTCGGAGATTCATCCCCTTGGCTATGGTTCTTCTTGGTGATAATAATTCTCTTTTTTTTCGCTCACATGACGATTAGGAGGGTACCTGCAAGGCATACGCCACAAATGGAGGTATGACAATAGTTAAGTTGAATGAAAAGAGATTCTAACAAATGCTATGATGTGATTATGTGAAGACTGAAGAATGTTACTTGAGATTTGAGAGTGATGGTTGAACATCAGGGACTCCAGCTGCAAAATCGATAGCAACAACTAATAAGGCTTTGTTTACATCAACCACACGAAATCCAGCTACCAGAATGACCTTGTAAAGCATTTCATTGTCGAGATTTCCAATCGACATGTCTTCACAATTTGCTGTCATATTCAAGTCATTAGAAATTATCAGAAATGACAAATGCAGCTTCCTGCTAATCAAAATCATCGGACTGATTGATGTCTTACTTCACATGGGATCGCCCTAAACAAAGTTCATTGCACCCTTCTAGACCGCGAAATGTACCACTTATATAAGCCAAGCTGACTAATTGTAGTATGATACTTAAGTCGTACATTCTTAAGAAGATCCTGCAAAATGTCTGCTGAAGGTCAAGGATGCAAAATCGACATATGTGATGAGACAGTGAAAGTCCTCGAGCCAAGGCCATCAGCAGGAATGCAGGGCCTGCAATATTTGATAAGTAGGTTTGTGATGAAGAAACGTTTCTGTTTGGAGGACTTGTGGAAGATAAGCATTGAAGATCCGAAAAAGTTCATCCATTGCCTTAAAGTCGGACTTGCCTTAACAATTGTGTCAATTTTCTATTACATGAGACCGTTATATGATGCCCTTGGAGGGAATACAATGTGGGCATTAATGACAATCGGGTTAGTATTTGAGTATACAGTCGGTAAGTAGTTCAAGTACAACTCGAAACATGCTAAAGTTCCTGTCAATGTATCAAAGACGACCTTTTTAAATCATACTCGTGTTTGTTTCAGGTGCTACTTTAAGTAAAAGTATCAATAGAGTCATTGCAACCATTTCTGGAGGATTACTAGGCATCGGAATCAATTGGATTACGAGTCACTGCCAAAAACAGTACGAGCCTGTAATCACTGGAATCTCGGTTTTTTTTCCTTACATTCAGGTTGGGTATCTGAGTACTTCAGCAAATCTGAAACAAGTAGCATCCCTGAGAAAGACGATATGGTTAAAAAGCCGCAAGGATACAAGTGTCTGTTAAATTCACAGGCAGCAGAAGAATCTATGGTACGCGAATGAACCCACCTGAACATTTAGCCGATAAATCTTCAACAAAAATAAGAACAGTACACTAAATCTTGCATTCTTACCAATTCTTATCAGGAGAAATTTGCCAGATGGGAGCCAGCTCATGGACACCACCGCTCTAGGCATCCATGGAAGCAGTATCTCGTGATTTGTGCAGCAGCGCGCAACTGCGCTTACTGCATTGATAACTTAAACAGCTGTGTTAACTCTGAAATTCAGGTGAAAACCTGCATCCAGGAAAATTGTACAAAGCTGAGTTTTTGTTTATCTGAGGTTCTGAAAGAAATGGTTATCGTGATTAAAACAAGGATAAATTCATCACGCATAAATTTCTTAATCAAAGAGATGAACTCTGGAGCAGAAGACCTTCGAAATTCTTTGTTATCTCTGCCACCATTAACTTTTGATAACACAGTACAGGAAAATACTGATGTTCCTGCATTGGGTTTCATAGCGACTTTGATGATCGAAATAGTGGCCAGAGTCGAAGAGACTGTTATGGCAGTCGATAAGCTAGCTACCGTGGCAGAGTTTAAGATCCAAGACGACGAGAGGAAATCTGAATACAAGGAAAGTAGTGAATGCATTGAAATTACAGATAGTTGTGATCAAAGAGTCATACATGTTCTTGAACATGTATGACTCTTTAATCATATTTTCCAATACGAGTATACGACAATTCGTCACCTTGTTTTTCAATACTGACATAACACGACACTTCATCAGTTTATTTTAAGTCAAAAGTTGGGAGATTTTCAATTAAATAACTTGTTTACACTAGTGCATATACTTACACAAGTTTGACACTTCTAACCGAGTTTTAGTAACAAATTAATATTACGAACCATGTTTATGCATAAATGAACTATGTTGTTATCAGGTCGTTTAATGGTATTAATAAATTTTGAGGCCAATAAAATTTTGGTCGAATCAGATCACATAAGGTCAATTTATATTTCGGATCTCGATCAATTAAGTTACATCATTTTCAGTATAGGTCAGGTTGTTCAGGTTAAATCCAGCTACCACGATACTGTACTATTTCTACTCCGTACTATGTAACAACTACTAACAAGGTTCAAAGTCGATAAATTAAAGTCGGACGTCTAGTGACTAATTGCCTGGAAATAAGAAGATACAACGAATGATATGGTGATAAGTTAAAATATATAAGCAAATAAAAGGAAGAAATAAATTATGTGTGACCTGATACGTTAGTTGGCATCTCAGATAAAATTTGTGGAGAGGAAGGGACCTAAAATGTAGGAGGACAAATACAAGTTTGGTTAGTTCTCAAGTGATAAGTGACAAAGACATGTTGCCACTGCTTATATTAAACGGTAAAATCATTATTAGTAAAATAAAAGTAGCTTTTCCAAATAGCTCCACGGTTTAAAAAAAAAAAACTCATGAAGGCATGCATGCATGCACCTAGACTTTTGCAATGTTATAAAGTTGCACTTGGCCGACGACTTAGATCAGTTGATAATAAATTATTCTAATTTAGTTAGTTTTCGAGTTTGAAATATAAAAATACAATAATCTAAAACTTGAGTTTTACCGTCTTTGTGGTCTTAGGCCTCGTTCACTTCTACAAAGCTTTACTCAAATCGCAACTCTTACTTGATCAATTTCATTCAGTTAAGTTACCGTTCAACCAAAAAGAACAAGACTTTATCCGACTCGAATTTGAACTGAACTAAATATATTGTATACTTACTACACCCAAAAAAAAAAAGAAAAAAAAACCTTATAAATATGGCACAGAGAATAATTTTACCAAGTATTTCCAAAACATAGTGCTATGATCATCATCTCTGCAAAGCTTTTCCACTAAAAAGAACACACGCACTAATTTAAAAAAGAAAGTGCTAAATTAGGTTTTTACACTCAAAGATTAAACGCACCATTGTCATACAGTAATAAATAAGTCAATTTAAAAATATATTTTAGGCTATGGAAATAATGAAGATGTGCTACGTAAGATAAACACTTAAAAATTTATCTAGTGATTATGAAAGTGATTAGGATGCAACAGTAGGAGCATATAGAAGTGATGTTATTTGATGGTGATGCTCAAACATTAGGTCATCTCTAAATGCAGTAACAAAATATAATGGTTGGTCCATATATCACCCCTCTATATTTGCTTGTGTATGTCAATACCATATTTAGAAAATTTCGCAATCCTCTATCTACTAAAAAAATAGGTGGATTTAAAATTTTTTCATCTAAAAATCATCTTTTTAAATAAGAAAGATAATTGCAATTAAAACTATTTACTAAATAAGGAAACTAATAATTATATTATATTTTATTTCATTAAATTATATTTTAATTAATATTAATCTTTTCATCAAATTATATTATTTTCACTAGACTCTAAACTATATTCTCTTAATTAAAATATAAATAAAATTAATATAAAGCTATAAATTGCTATATATTTTACTGATGCTATTATTTGAGAATGACTTGACTCATATTACGTATAAAACAAATTGTAAATCGCTATTATTACTTTTGTGACAAAAAAATAAGAGAATTTAAAAATTAAAATCATTAGCTTTGTGGTATAAAAAATATTTTGTTTAAAATACATTTCAGCACATTACTCAATACTCTTGATTACTTGTCAGTTACAACTTTTTTTTTTCTCAAAGCAAAATATACAATGACGAGAAATATGAACAATTAATGAGATAACACTATTATATAAGTAATTTATTAAAAATAAAAAATATATGAAGAATAAATAAGATACTAGAATGAAAAAGCCAAACTCGGGAGGGATTTATCGATTAAGTTGCCTTCCGTATATTCCCGAAAGATAAAATTACATTGTTTGGCACGAGAATTTTCATAATAAATATAATATGGTTATAATAATACACAATTTACTCGTAATCGTCACAAGCTTGTAACGACTCACACCGAATTTGAATAATACTCCTCTTAAAAAGGAAATGAGATTGTGAAACGTCACAAGAAAGACTCGTCGATAATAATGATGTTGAGTATATATGATAATGATGAAGATGATGGTGCATTCCTAGTATACTGTTACGCTGTCGTATTTTGATCAACCCACTTAAGTTTAAGAAAGGTATGAAGACCTAAAAACTACTCCATATTAATGTCCTTATAATTTTGATAGTGGGATGACATTTTACAAATTTGGTCATGTTATCTTAATTATTTCTAAGGCTTAAACTATTTAAAGCATATGCCCCAAATTTGCTTATTTTTATACACAATGTCATCTATTCCTCATAAATGATTTCACAATGGGACCGTCTTACATTGTAAAACCGTCTCACGTAATAATTACTGATTTTTATATACATTTCTCTAACTTTCATTCGTACCAATCAATGTACTATATATGACAAGCTAGGTGCTTCTCATATATGATAAGCTAACAAAAACAATAGATACGAGTACTTCATTCCGAGGTCTCACTATAAGCTTATCATTACATTGTTAATTCGCTCTCTATATCGCTACTAAGAGGAAATGTCGTCTCGAGGAAATTTGGAATGGACGATTAATGTGTCGGATGGGACGACAAAGGTATTAGAGCCTGAAAGAGGGTTAGTAGGGAGAATTCGAGATGAGGTTAGGAGTTCGATCACTGGGTTTTTTAAGAGGATATGGAGGTTTTTCGTCGAAGCTTGGAGTATAGGTGTAGTTGAACCAAAGAAGTTTATACATTGCTTCAAAGTAGGGTTTGCCCTATGTGTTGTTTCGCTCTTTTATTATATGAGACCGTTGTATGAAGGTGTCGGAGGGACTGCAATGTGGGCTATTATGACCGTTGTTGTCGCCTTTGAATATACCGTTGGTAAGTATCACTAATCAGTACTTAAAGAGAACTCTTTTTATTTTTCCGGTGATTCTACGTAAAGAGGGTCATAAAGGCGGTTTTAACCTTAATCTGTTGCCAAAAAAAAAAAAAAAAAAAAAAACTTGGGTCGTGAATTTATCACCAAATGCCTTTAAAAGCTAAGCTAGCTGACATGTTCAAAACTCCTGAATATGCTTACTATAGCTATTATTTTCTAAACCGGGTCAACGAGATACCTTGCCATAGGCAGGAGCCTTTGTGGTGAATAAACACTAAATTTGCATAAAAACATTCATATTTCAGGTGCAACCATATGCAAATCCTTCAACAGAACAGTCGCAACGACCTTAGCAGGATCACTAGGACTCGGAATTCATTGGATCGCAAGTCAATGTGGTCTGAAGTACGAACCCATAGTCCTTGGAGTTTTCATTTTCATATTTGGTGAGTCAGTTTTTCCAAAAGTTTAGGCCTTTTTTACATTCAAAAAAAAAAAAAAAAAATAGAAAGAAAATATAAAATGACTAATTGTGTACTTACTTGTGATGAACTATGCAGCTGCAATAGCAACCTTTTCTCGGTTCATCCCGTATGTGAAGGCCCGATTTGATTATGGAGCTTTGATTTTCATCCTCACCTTCAGCCTCATCTCAGTATCAGGATACCGCGTAGAAAAGTTGGTTCAAATGGCTCAGGAAAGGGTTTCCACAATTGCCATAGGGACCTCCCTATGCATCCTTACAAGCATGCTGATTTCGCCTGCATGGGCCGGGAGTCAGCTTCATAATCAGACCATTACCAACATAGAGAAACTTGCCAATTCCTTGGAAGGTAAATATTTGACCGAAATACATGGAAGATTTTCCCAAGTTATATATTTTCGTATTTACCTGAACCGCTTTTTTTCTTGTCTGATCGCCCAGGTTATGTAGCCGAGTACTTCAGCAGTGAAGACAGCAACGGCAACGTTGTTCCTGAGGACGGATTAAATAAAAAGTTATTAGGATACAAGTGTGTTCTGAACTCAAAGGCATCTGAAGAAGTTATGGTAAGTAAACTGAGTAGCTTCCTCTTGAATTTTCGGCATTTTGCAATGGATGTTCAGAAACTCAATGCTTACTTTTCTACAGGCCAATTTTGCGCGATGGGAGCCTTCACATGGACGCTTCTACTTCAGCTATCCGTGGCAACAGTACCTCCTGATTAATGCAGCTGCGCGCAGCTGTGCTTATTGCATTGATAACCTAAACACCTGCATTGACTCTGAAACACAGGTAAACCATGTTGTTCTGGACATACCAGTATTCCGTCAGTTGACCCGACCCAAACTGAATCATACCCTAAATAACCGGACCCAAGTTGACTTATAACCTGAATAACCACATAATTAGAGACTTGAAACAAAAGCGAACACGAATTGACCTAATCCACACCAGCAAGTACTAAGTAGTACCAGAGAATCAGAAATCACCAGTTTGCCAGGTCTAAATTGTTACTGTTATTGTGAATACAGACGCCCGAGTACTTGAAGCAGCACATCAAGAAGTACTGCATGAAGTTGAGCATCTGCTCGTCGAAGGTCTTGAAAGAAGTAGCCACCACAATCAGGACAAACATGAAATCAACCAACATTGATTTCGCAGTTGACGAGATGAATAATGAAGTTGAAGATCTTCAGACCGCTCTGAAATCTCTGCCATATGCTGTTCAACAACAATCAAAAACTGAAAAAACAGTTCAGCAAAATGACGAGAAATTAGAGCCTCCTAGCGAAGCTTCCATGTTGGACGTTTTGTCTGTAGGTACACTAGTGACTTTGTTGATTGAAGCGGTTGGAAGAATTGAACAAATAGTTGACGCAGTTGACACGCTTGCTAGTATAGCTGAATTTAAGAACCAAAACGAAAAGAAAATGCAACAAAAACAATCAAGTGAAGACACGGAAACAAATTGCCATGATCAAGAAGCAATGAAGGCCTTGGAAAAGGTCTGAGTTCTTGATGAAGGCCTTTGAGAAAGAAAAAAGATGCGAGTTATTGACCTTCGGCCAGGAACGTTTGTTAGCACAAAGTACAACTCACGTCTTCAGCCGACAATCCACAGATGACAGAAATACATTTTAATCCACATTTCTGGTAGATTTTTGGATTAACCTCTGCACATGAAATCTATATTTGCATTCATATTGTAACTGCGGATTTTATTATGAAACAGCCACATCGAAAATTAGCATGACCAGCGTTTATCAGTTCAGAATATATAATGAATGCATCAGAAGCCCTTTCTAATCAAAACATCGAAGCAACAAAAAAAAAAAAAAAAAAAAAAAAAAAACAGCTTAGAATTAACTGCCATAATTTCATTAATCCACAATTCAATAACAGAATATCTAGTTTTATGCAAAACAATTTGGTAGCTAAGATTATTCAATCCATTTACAACAATAAAATACCGAGTACTTGTTAGTTTTATTGCTCCTTCCCTCTAAAATTTATCGTCAACTTTGACAATTACTTTCTCCAAATATAGGCAAAACTATTATTTTCATATCCTCATATATTGTGAGAAAATGTCAGTCAAACCAATGTCGCTTGACTGACAAAAGAAGATGGGGACGATAAATTTGGGATGGAAGGAGTAAATGCTACTCCGTACTCTGTACGATCCATGGTTGACTAGCGACTACGTGTCACAACGTAATCAAGTCATCCAAAGTCGCCTCATCAAAAACTTCTTCTACCTCATTTTCTTCCCACCCGAGGTTAACAGCTAGGTCTTCTACTGGTACCTTGATCACATCAGTCCGAACACCAATATCAGTGGCATAACGGCTCATACAGTACATGCCAGCTGTCACTGTAGCTACACCCACAGGGCTAGGCATCAAAAACTTGAGAGGTGAAGAAAGGATAGCAGCAAGTGGGGCCCCAACAACAGATGAAGCTTGACCGCTCCGTCCAACCCCTTGGGTGTCAACTATCAATAAACCCGTTTTACAGTATAACGCAAAGTCCTCACAGTTGTTTTGGAATACGTTATAGTTTCCGAAGCCATTTTGTAGAAGATGCATTGCCCTGTGAATGACGGTTTCAGACGGGTCAGGTTGTGCAGTGGTGCTTCCACCCCTAACTTTGGCAATAAAGGCAGATGGGGTGACTCCATATTCAAATAAGTAAAGGGATCCCTTCCTAAGAAAGCAGTCCACACACGATAATATGACCCCACTGGCCGGTTGCCTGAATCCACAATCAGGGAAGGTGGGACACGAGGAAGGGATGTCCGTTTTAAGATCTGAACTGGCACTAGACTCGGAGCTTAGTTTCCTATCACGGTCTGGTGTGAAGTGAACAACTTTGCTTCCGCCAACATAGATTCCTTTGACATAAAAAAAAAAAAAAAAAAAAAAAAGGTTCGGCGACATTAGTCAAGGTAAAATAGTGACGGAAAAATAATCCTTGCCAAAGATCAGACCTAAGAGCGAACAAGCAAATAGATAGAAGTCCTTACTTATCCTCTATGTTACTCCGATACTTCACTTAGTTGCCGTATTCCGTATCCGATACGTATTTCGTCGGATACGATACGAAACTTTGATACTTCATTTTAGACAAAAATATTGAAAATTTTGCACAAAATAGCCGTATCAGATACTCCGATACGTATTTTGTCGTCGGATACGCGTAGACGAGTCTGAGTAACATAGCTTATCCTACATTCTGTGCAGTTCCACCTTAACTTTGCAAGCACACTCACCAGAATATTTATTTATACCAGTTATATAGTGTTTAAATGTGCCAGGGTAGGGTAGTACAAACCCGAAATGCCAAAGTTACTGTTACAGTATACTTGACGCATATTTGGTTAGAATCTTTGCTAACAGGCTTATTCAAGAACAGAGAGACGCAAAAATGGCTTCTCGTAAAACTGTCCTCACTGTCAATAGATATTTACAGCTTGTTCAGCAAAAAGAAAAGAAAAACATTAGCAATGGCGGCTTTACTTCTTCACCGAATTGCCTAAAGTTCACACATTCTTAAGGAAACTGCAGTTCACATAGCTAAAATATCAAGATCGGGCATATTATACACGGGTTCAGCCTCATTCAACTAGGATCAAGCATGACATACAATTATACAAATGAAAGCCTAAATTGTACTCCGTATTATAAATTTCAAAGAGCATGCAAACAGTTGCATGATTCTTTTCTTCGAATTACACCCCTTTCAAACTCTCAGAATTGTAATCTCAAAGAAAGAATCCAGCTTTCTTTCAAGTAAAGTATACCATTCTTACCTTTTTTTTTTTTTTTTCACAGTGCATTCACCCAAATCAAGCACACAACGTTAATAATTAATCAAATCACGTTATTTCCTCGCCCCATAAACAACAAAATCTAATACGGAGTAATAATTATGTAATGTATCCACATTGATCATACAGTTCTTTCTCTTTAAATCTGAAAATTGCCGGTAAAACATCCAGAATCACTCTAAAAAGACTGAATTACACCGATCTTGACCAAAACCTTTAAGCAAATAGAAACTAAAAGAACATGAGATTATCAAAATTACCTAAAACCCTCATTAATTCCCACATTACACAAAAAAAAAAAAAAAAAAAAAAAAAAAAAAAAATCCAACAATTTCCTTCCCCATTTCATTTTAACCCAAATTAAGACTACAACAGTATGAGATCACCAAAATTACCAAAAACACAGAAACTGAAACAATCAAAAGTAACTAAACTACACTAATTTGCACATTAATAAGAATTACAGTGTGAGATTACCAAAATTGCCTAAAACCCAGAAATTAAAGTGGGCAAAACAAACTAAACCTCATAAATTTGCACACTTCTAAGAATTAAGATCAAAAGAGTGTGAGATTACCAAAATCAACAAAAACCCAGAAATTACAATGATCAAAAGAAATTAAACCACATTAATCTGCACAATAATAAGAATTAAGATCAAAAGAGTGTGAGATTACCAAAAACCCAGAAACTACAATGATCAAAAGTAATTAAACCACATTAATTTGGACATTAATAATAATAATAATAATAATAATAATTGAGAATTGAGATTAAAAGGAATTATACCATGATGAGAGTAAGTGAAAAGAGCTCTCCAAGTGTAAATATGATCTCCAGGTTTAATCTCATCTTTCTCGACTCTATGGCTTAACAAACCCATTTTGTTTTACTTCACAATTATCAAAGTCAATGTATAGTCTTGGATTTGATAATGATTGATAATGATAATAACTTCAAATATTTTCTTTAAAATAAAATTACACTATTTGGAGTATTATTATTATGTGGGCCTAGATCTTAGGGACATTAGTTGAACAACTCTGGTCAAAATTATTCAAGTTAAATCGATTACTAGCTTTATAACGGTTGTTACGGAGACTGATAGGCGGTTTTACACTAATATTTATGTAAAATTGGTTGATAAAGACCGATTGCAAAAAAAATATACAAAAAATGTTGGAAAATTTGTTATGAATAACAACCTTTACTAGGGTTGTTATGAAATTAATATGCGGGTTTTATAATAATGTATGTAAAACGGTTTTATACAGGATTTTTTTAGGGGGAAATAGTTGCATTAGAGGATGATGAATTGATGATTATGATGGGTGATGTATTTGGAGGGTATGCCGTATGTAGCTTTATGGTGGTATGGCCTTTTGTGATTAGGACTCTGACATGTAAAATGTGGAGTGTTTGATGTAATCATGGATGTTTTATAAAGTTGTTAATTATTCTTATTCCTTAAGTGCACCACAAGCGACATCTTGGATTCCATTTACAAGGGAACAATTGTGAGACGACTTTGTTGTAAACTTCTAAGAGCAATTCCAATGATTGTATTTAGGGACTTGCTTGCAATTATTCTAAATATTTAAGCGGTATGCTTACCATTGGAGTATCGAAATACGTCCATGTTTGTAAGCATGTGTAGAGCTTTGTTTTTACATCTTTGGAATGAATTAGTATTTAAGAAAAAAAAAATTAAATTAAATTATAATATTTATTTGTTATGTGGGCCCTTTTAAGCTAGATTTATTGTAGTTTACCATTGGAGGACGTTGTAGCTTAAAAGCCGTGTTGCTTGAAAAAACGATGTGTCAAAGCAAGCTACAAGACCTCGTAGCTTGCCATTGGAGTTGCTCTAAGTTAGGGTTGTTCACTCGATGGTCAGAAGTGCACTATATCGTCCGGATTGGACCGGATTATAGTTTTTTTTTTTTTTTTTTTTTATAAGGACTACTTCCTCCATTCAACTTTATTTTGTAATTATTCCTTTTACGTCCATTTATTTACATGTTTTCTTATTTGGCTAAGAAAATGATCATTCTATCCTTATTGAAAATCTATATTTACAAAAAATGTCATCCATACCCCCACACTAATCAATTAGTCTTGCTGAAGACGGGTTGGAGCAAGTGACGGATAATGCCACTCACAAAACGAATAGGGGGACAAGGTGGGGGCACCCCCATCTGCTTCACTCTCTCCTCTATTTGGGTCATTTGTGAGGGAAAATGGTATCCGTCACAAAGGAGATTTTGTGCACACTAATTCACTATAAAACCACACCTTTATATTTTTTTTAAATATTTTTAACCTCTCCATTTTCTTTCCGTATGTACTTTTAATAGTTTTTTTAATCCGCTCCTTAATATCCGTGCAAAAAACAAAATTGAAAAGTGTAGTTCAATGGAGGGAGTATAATTTACCCAATCCTATTCAGCCTATAGTTCCTCTTTCTCTAATATATGTGAGAAATATTATAATGAAATGAGAACTATAGGCTGAATAGGAGGTATATTTGATTTAGCAACTTAAGTTAATTTTTTCTTTGGTTCGGATCTTGGCCAAATCGAATGGACAGTGGATCAGGCTGCAGACCGAACTACTTTCAATAAACTCCTTCCGACTCAACAGATTATTTACATTTTATTAAAATACTCATCACAAAAGAATAAAAGCGTAAAAAATCTATTGAATCGAATATTATTATTATGAACCTATAATATGAAACACATTTTTTTGGAAATTTATAAATTTTACGGAGCTTATATACAAACTATCTTTATAACTACTAAAAAGTAAATTTATAATATCACGTAAATTATTATTCATTAAACACATGTACATAGCCAACATAGGAAACTACATTTGGTTCATGTAGTTTGGTCCAATCCACTCACATATTCGGTCCGTAAAGAGGCCAAGCCAATGTAATTACGTTCAACTCTTTTAATTCATCTGATTTAGTCTTTCAGTTCACCTAGTTTTGAACAGGACCACGACCGGACCAATGTAGTCGTATGCTTTTCGATCCAACTAGCTTTTTCATAACTTTACAATCATGTTATTTTAATATCTGTATAGCCTTAATTCTCAATATTGAGACTCTCAAGTGTGAAAACTCTTACTATAGAGTATAGAGTAAAGACTATACACTATCGTTCTTGGGTAGATTGAGGAACGAACAATCAAGGTAATTTTTTTTTATATAAAAAAAAAAAGAGAAAAAAAGCAAAAAGAATTAAATGGCTTCGCCCGGGCTCGAACCGGGGACCTTCAGTGTGTTAGACTGACGTGATGACCAACTACACCACGAAACCTTGTTGTTATCTAACTGCGCTTTAAACTATATTTAGTTATACAGGTAAATATTAATCCAGCTTTAATTTTAGCATTTTTCTTGGGCTTTTCGATTCTTAGGTTCCTTGCGTCCTTCATATCTTCAACTTTGTTTTTCTCTGTGTGACCTAAATCATATGGGTGTTAATAAGTAAAGCTAATATGAGTTTTGTGAACCATGAACGAGCAAGCTAGATGGTCGAACTTGTTGGACTCAACATATCAAGCCGTGTTATGTTTGGTTTTATTTTGTGAGGAGTATTTTAATAAAATGTATATTAAGTTGGAGGGAATATAAAACAAAACCAAACATGAAATGACTTGATATATCATGTATTCTTTATGTTTTTTTTTTTTTTGTGATGAGTATTTCAAGAGTGTCTCACTTTCACTATAGGCTATACACTATTGTTCTTGGGCAGGTCAAATTAAAAATCAAAAACAAAACAAATGGCTTCGCCCGGGCTCGAACCGGGGACCTTCAGTGTGTTAGACTGACGTGATAACCAACTACACCACGAAACCTTGTTGTCTTCTAACTGCGTTAGACTATATATTTAGCTTCATGGAAGTAAATGTAGTTCCTGCCTTAAATTTGTCTTTTCGATTCTTAGGTTCCTTCCTATCTTCCAGCCTTTTTTTTTTTTTTCTTGGGTGACCTAATAACTAAATAAATGCGTGGAGATGATATAAGTTTTGTGAACCATGAACGAGCGAGCTAGAGGGTTGGATGTTTTAAAATACTTCCTCTAACTCAACATATATTTTTTTACGTTTTATTAAAATATTACTCGTAAAAGAATAAACCGTAAAGAAAGTATTGAGTCAAAGGGAATCTTTGTTACTCCGCATTATTGAGTCATTTACAAGCAAAGGCCCATATAATTTAGAAAAATGAAAGATCTTTGATTACCTAGCCGCCCCTAGGTAATTGAAAACTCCTGCATCCATTCAATTTCTCATATGGTAATCAAACGAGTTTTGAACAATTTACATAAACGGGCCAATTCATGTGTTTTTGAAATTCATGTCCTTAGTGACAACCAAATGATACCTAAAATACAATTTCAGCATGGCTAACAAGGAGGGGATGCTCCATTAGTTGGTAGTCATCCTCGCAAAATCAATTTTGGGTAATAGATTATAGATTAATTGTCTATTTAGGACTAAAATTGGTTAGTGTGAGTGGTAAGGGCTCTCTTCTCTTAAACAAGTGGTCAATGGTTCGATTTCTTACTCTTGCGAATGAAAAATTTGAAAAGGGTCAACCCATTAAATTGCCTTCAGTACCCGGAACAAGCTTGCCAAATTTTTTTTCAATAGTAGGTTTTGACGAAATTGGCCTTGCGCCTCATCTGATACCAAAAAAACGGAATTGGCCAAATAATTTTGTTATCTTTATCCATGGGTAATCAATCAATATCCTACTATAAATGTTCCTAAAAAAAAAATCAATACACTACTAATTTTTTTTAATTTTTTTTGGTGCTATCAATACACTACTATGAATTACATGGAGATATTCCTTAATCGTTATGGAAAATCATATCAATCAAAAAAGATTACTAAAATATACGTAGCACAAATATTATGCAAAAAAGTATAGCATAACAAATATAATCCAAATATTATTTGCAAAATATATTTAAACCTAATTTATAGGAATATATATTTGACTCTAGATATTCTCTTGACTGTTACATTTCTTTGGAATTTTGGATCATTTATACCTTATTCGCAACACAAAACATTCTAACTCCTTAACAAAATCCAAAATTCTATGTTAGTCTTTTTCCTTGAAATGATTCTTCAACGTTGCTCACCGATTGTTTACATTTAATTAAAATACACCTCACGAAATAATAAAAGTTTTTGGTTTGCGCAATTAGACAAAGGTGAATTAAAACATATTTCGCGATGGAAGATTTACGAATTCCATACTTATATCGATGTTTTTCCTGCGGAAATGATCTTTCTTTCCACAACGATATTATGGCCACTACTTTCGTCGTAAGTTAGTTTTTCTTTACATTCATTTTTATACGTTTGTTCAAAATATTTTCGTAAAAGAGAAACTAGACGTATAGAATATATGAACCCGGAACCTCTGAGCATTTATTAGGTCAACTGGTAAGGAGTTGTTCTAATTTAACCTTAAGTCGTGGGTTCAAACCCTGGAAATATTAGAAACTCGTGAGGATGAACTTTACTGCCCTAGTGGTCCTATCTGGCTTGAATTCGGATTAAACTGGATGGTATACACCAGAAAAAGCGTGTAGAAATAAATGAGACGAAATGGGTACGCGTTAATTAATTACGATACTAAGCGAATGTTATGTTTTTTTTTTTTTTTTCAGAGTGGAAGGGACAGAGCATTTTTGTTCTCTCATGTGAAAAATATAGTTGAAGGGCCAAAGGAAGAAAAGAGAATGATAACGGGACAACACATAGTTTGTGATATACATTGCTCCAATTGTAACCTTAAGTTGGGGTGGAAGTATGACAAGGTTTTTGTTGAGGCTCAAAAATACAAAGAAGGCAAATTTGTCCTCCTTAAATCTATGATTTACAAGGAGTTTTGGTAGTTTAATCCCAAGTTTCCTACTTTATAAATAGGTCTTGGTAGTTTTTGTCGATTTTCTCGCGTTTTTGTGTTTGTGATTTAATCGTTTAGGTAATTTTTATGTGGTCGCACCATACAGCGGTCTTATAATGTAATTTGCGTTTTATAATATAGGATTATTTCATGGGAATAATCCATCCTATGGGTGCCCTGCAAATAACACTCTATCCTATCACTAATTTCAATTAAATCCATCCTATCCCCCTTTTTTCCCAGAACAAACTTACCCAATTTTTTGACCGGTTACAATAGGTCATCACCACTCACTTCCTCCTTTTTATAACTAATCTTCTTCTTCTTCCCCATTTCCAGATTTTCCTTCACCATTATCACAACTCCCATTCGCCCCATCACCACCACTCAACAACCGCCAAAATCACCACCGTAAAAAACACCACCACACCTCCGCTGAACTCCGACGAGTTACCGGAGAGCAGAGAGCACCAATTTTTTTAAAAATAGTATGTGAATCAAATTAAAATTTAGATTTGCTTTGGAATTTTGGGTTTAATTTGTTTCGAATTTGATGCAAGTTGAGCTGGTGTTAGTGATTTGAATAGGGTGATTTAGGAATTGATCTAATTAAGGTTAAAGTAAGAGGAAGTTGTGAGTCGATTTGGGCTGTAACTATGGTAGCTACTGGGTGCTGGAATAATGCGAATTAAATGGATTCGAATTGATGTCGGTTGCGGCGAGAAGCAATGGTGTTGCAAGGCTCGGCTTGATCGAATTGAGGTAGGTGGTGGCGGATTGGCGAGGAGCATCCTAAACCGCGGTGGTCGAATAAGAGGAAAGGGTAGTAGATGGGTGATGCAGAAGGTGAGTGTGAATGATGGGGTTGCGGATTGTCAGTTGATAGTTCGATTCCGACATTGAGACGGTTGTTTCAATTGGTGGTGAACGACTAAAAGGTGACAGTGTTGATGTAGGGGAGTCGTGTTTGAGGTGTGGGTCAGGTCTCCGGCGGCCGTCGACGATGATGGTGGGGGTGGTGGTTGACGGTGATTGATTGGGGTTTGGTATTGACTGTCTCAAAACAGTCTGCTTGTAGTTGTTAGCGACATTTACAAGGGTGACCTGTTCTTCAGGTTGCCCATCTTCCTAGAGTGTTATGGGAAGAAAGGGAAATAGGACGGATTTAATTGAAATTACTGATAGGTTGGAGCGTTATTCGCAGGGCACCCATAGGATGGATTATTCCCATGAAATAATCCTATAATATATACGGAGTAGTACTTTTGGAGTTGTTTTGACACTTTCTTAATTTTCAGCGCCCTTGTTTAGCTCTAAGTTAAATGAAAAAAAATGTAGCATATATCTCTGGTTTTCCCAGCCCATTGACCCTTAACATTGTTGAATTCCTAAGGTTCGATTTCAAAAAGTGTAGCATATATCTCTGGTTTTCCCGGCCCATTCACCCTTAACATTGTTGAATTCCTAAGGTTCGATTTCAAAACTTCAATTCATATCGATAAACTTTTCATAAATTGGTTTAATTGCTTACATAAACACATACTAGTTCTTTTAAAATATATGACTTTATACCAATTTTAAATGAGAATTTTGTTATGATTTTCCTAGCTTAAAGCTTGCTTACTTATGTGCATGAAATTTTTCCTCTTTTCTACACTCACCTATATCGTGTTACAATTTCCTACATAAGATTATACATTCAACAAGAAGTTTACTTGCGCCCAACCTAATGAAATACACAAATGCTTGTTTAACACAGACTATCCAGCTTAAAAAATAAATCGGATCAAATAGATAAATGAGACAAAGAGCAGAATATCTACTAAACGGCGTAAACTTTTATCTCATCCACTTATACAGAGTAGTAGTTGACCTGTTTTATGCTTAAAACGGATATGATTGTTTAAAGGAGATAAACTTAATGAAATATTTGAAATGCAAAGATCATGCAAGAACGTGAGGGAGCCTAAGGAGTATTTGCTTGTTGAAAGAGACTGATCTGAGGGTTGAAATTTGGCGAAGAGCCTAAGAGCATGTGCATCCATTGACCCCCCCATATTTTCTCTCTCTTTTTCTCATTCGTCCACCTCACTTTCCACTAATTTTTTCATTTACCATCCCCATTGTATTACCATCTCCTGCATCAATGGGGTTCCCCAACAAATTTTCCTCTATTAATTTTACATGTTTCACCTGCCACATGCTTGTGTCTAATTTGTTGTTCAATTTGGGAAGGTTCCCTCAAACTAGGGGAGCCCCAAATAATGGGGAACCTCCCACATTGATGAAGCACCCCAACTAAAGAGAGAGAGTGTATTTGGGGAGGTAAAATCCAACCAATGCACATGCTCTAAGGATCATATACAACTTCCAAAGAACAAGATTTGATTAGAAAGTGACCTAAAAGGAAACTTCTTAGAAGCTCTACGGCCGAAAAAACAACGATTTTCCCATTTCTTTCATCGAAATATGAATCTAAATATGATGCTTATTGTCAACCCATTAATTTTTTTTATTAATTTTTCAATAGTTATGTCATACTCAAAGATGCCCAATATACTTCTATGCACCTTCCTAGAAATTCTTAATACCCGTGACCCGTAATATTTAACTAAATGATTAATCTTGTCTGAAATCGTTGTATGTTCCCATAGTAGATAAATGTTAGATTGTAATCATTAAATAACGTACATAACACAAGACACGGTTGTAGTATTACACAGACATGAACTAGTTTAACATAATACGGATTATATATCTTAACATTTGATTCTGAGAATGTAGTCGTAAGGGGATGTTTTATTGTACTGTGATTCTATTCAGCTCGAATTTAGATTAAACTGGATGATTTACTCAAAAAAAAAATCGAATTCCGTAAAAGAATAAATCAATTTAAAATAAAATAATTCTACTTTGTGGGCACACAAGTTAAGGTTCGAGTACCAACATCATCACCTTCCATAGTCCATATCAACATTACCACCTTCCTTATAACCCCATGATTCTTGGAAGCTTGTATTCACGGCTATGATCGAAACACGTGTCGCCTTACAATTGGCCATAAAACCACTATATAGTTGCAACCAAAGCTATAAATACATGCACAAGTACATAACATCCCACACCACCTACTTGTTTATCTACCCACATACACACCATTACCAAACCTTTGGAAAAAAAGACGGAAATATTCATCTTAATATTAAAACGGATCAGAATTTACCTTTGAAAAAATGGAATATGGTACAAATGAAAGTACAATTACTACAGAGTATGAAGATTTGTTACCAGTGATGGCGGAAAAGCTCGACGTGGAAACATTCATGACCGAGTTATGTAGTGGGTTCAGAATGTTAGCTGACCCGAAAACCGGGTTGATTACTTGTGAGAGTTTAAGAAAGATTTCGCCTTTACTTGGGATGGAGTCAATGAGCCGGGATGAGGCCGAGGCCATGGTTAAGGAAGGTGATCTTGACGGTGATGGCGCGCTCAATGAGACGGAATTTTGTATTTTGATGGTGAGACTGAGCCCTGGAATGATGCAGGATGCTGTGACTTGGCTCGATAAAGCTCTTCAAGATGAACTCGGACCAATCTCTTGATTATAATGTACTCCCTATTACTGAAATTACATAATTATGCATTTGATATCGATTGTTTAGTTACCTCTTCAGTCTTCTCCTGGAGATGATAGTTAACTTAACTGATAAAGTTATTGAACGATGTTGTTTAAGGCCTACTTTCAGAATCCTTGGGCATTTAAAACCGTCTTATGTATTCCCCTTTATGCTAATATAGTTTCGCAACAACTAGAGCTGTTTAATTGCGGGCTTAGGACGGATATGGGTCGGGCTGTGAAAGAAAAAGTTGCCCTTTAAGACCTTAGAGGGCGGGGCGGGACTTGATTATGGGCCAATTATCCTTGCCCTTGCCCGCCCTTTAGTCAAAAGTCGGGTGGCCCGTGGGCTAATGGGCCGTAAAAAGAAACTTCAATTTAGATGTTTTTATAATTAAAATATATAAGGTTAGCCAATATATAAATATTTTCGTTATATTTTAATCTTTATAGTTTACATATTATTTTAGTGTTCCACATCTCTATAAAATTGATACAATTTTCTTTGAAAATGTCTTTTTTTAAAAGTAAAAGTAAAAGATTTAAATAGTAAATGGGCATAATGGTCCGGCCCACGGGATTTAATTGTTGTCCATATCCGCTCATTTAACTTGGCGGGCTGGGCTTGGCCCGCCCTCTTAATTTTTCGTGTAAAAAATACTCCGTATTTGTCCAAGCCCACATAATAAGCGGGTTGGATGGGACAGGCCTAATGGGCGGGATGACCCATGAACAACTATAGCAACAACGTACATTCATACCCTCTTTCCCGAGAATCAAATTCAAGTTATTAAGCTGGTAAAAACTTGGTCTACTTGGCTGACTGGTCGCTCGATCACAGGCCTTGGATTGGCAGCAACATTTTTCTCCTTCAGTTCGTTTCATGAATGAGAGAGTTCGTTTGTTTTGTTTTAGTCTGCTTATTTATGTGAATATAAATTGTGCCTTTACATAAGGTTGTTCATTTAGCTGAGTAATCCTAGCCAACTCGAACCCAAAACATTGGCAAGTCTATATCATAAAACTAATGAGTTCGAGAATAATCTCCCGTTCTCTTTTGAGTAACCACTTAGGGGGAACAAACTAGCAGATGCAAATGCGCAAGACTATGAGTTCATCAATACAAAGTATCAAACAGATATATTTGATTATAGAACAGGGGCTCTTCACGGAAAAGTGACATTCGATAATAACAAAGGAAATATTATCGTGTATTAATCTGGAGATGAACTCACTCATTTCCACAAACATTTCCTAAAACTTCCGATTATCATACACTACGCACTGAACACAATAACAGATTTGTGATGAGCAACCGCCACTCCAAAACTTCTCAAACTTCAAGTTCTTGACCTCCTGATAGGTGATCGACTGCAATAAGAAAATACAATCATCAAATTAACCGTTTTCAGAGATACCCCTATATCCTATTGATATTATCACTTTGGCTTTGGTTGTCAGCTGAAGTTGACTTTAATCATTCAATTTTTCAGATCAACGTAGAGAGCGATTCAAAATTTATCAATGTCTCCTATTTTCATACTATCGTTTTGAAGGAAGTTATCTATAGTCTGTTATGAGAAAAAATAAGGTTAAAGTTTGATCCATTTAACTAGACCTGGCAAACAGATTAGGTCGTGTCGAGTTCGCGTTCGTGTCACATTTAAACGGGTCACGAACCTTTCAACCCAAACCCGACCCAATTAAATTTTGTGTCGTGTTCGTGTCGACCCACTTACATAAATGGGTCATCAAGCCTCAACCCTAACCCGTTAATTTCGTGTCGGGTTCGTGTCGTGTTTTCGTGTTTTGTCTATATTTGGAAAGTGTAAGTATATTTATGCGATGGAAAATCAAGAAAATTTAGGATTAATTTAGTAAATAGGTCATTCGTGTCGGGTTCGTGTTTAGCGAGCTCAACCCAAACCCGACCCAATTAAACCTCGTGTCGTGTTCGTGTCGACCCACTTATATAAATGGGTCATTAAGGCTCAACCCAAACCCATTAATTTTGTGTCGGGTTCGTGTCGTGTTTTCGTGTCGTGTCATTGTTTGCCGCCTCTACATTTAACCACCAAAGTCAAGGAGAATAACGAAAAAGGGATGGAAGGAGTAAATGAATTGAAAAGAAAATGTAATGGTCAGAGATAAACCTGCGAATACGGCCATAAACAGGACTATGTCGTCTGTCATAAGCGGGACGATCATATCTATCATAGACTGGGCTGCGAGGGCGTCCATAGTCAGGACTTGGTCTTCTGCGACCATAGTCAGGACTTGGTCTGCTTCGACCATAAAGTGGACTAGGAGACCGTCTGTAAGGACTCCTGCCATAACTTCCTCTTACAGGGCTACGTTCTCTCTCGTCTCTTTCGTCATCATCACGAAGAGCATATTCAACTGAAATTACCCTGTCCTGCAGCTTGCTGAAAATTTGAGTCAGCAGTAAGGTAACTGTCAAATCGAGAACATGAAGAATCTAATTAGTAATTACATTGATTAGAAGTGTGATCTGCAGCACCGACCTCATGTTTGTACTCTCCAGAGCTTTAATTGCATCTTCCAGAGTTTCCAACTGCACAAATGCAAAGTTCCTTCGAATTCTGACATTTAGAACCTTGCCATGAGGTTCAAAGTGTCTCTCCAAATCGCGCGCACGTGTTCTAATTGGGTCAAAGTTTATCACAAACAAGGTTTTAGTAGGTCTCTGTCTTGATCCCTTGGGCGCATCACGAGCTCGATCCCTTTCACCCTGTACCAAACGGACAGCTTTACATATCACAGGGAAGAAATAGTAACAACAAGTCAACCACCGCTACTAACACTCAACTAGTCAGAGAAATGTATTAGAGAAACCAAAATGGGAAGACAAAAGGCGTCACTCGGAAACAATATAGATAAAATATTAAAATGCAACGTAGGCTACTACATGCCGTTAGACGTCTAGAACAAAAAGGAAAACACAAGGCACAGCTAGCAAAATAGATCACACTGTACGAGGTGGTTACTATAATCCAGGAAAATCAAATGCTATGAATGCAACAGAAATAAGCTGTAGATCTGTTATCAAAAGAGGAGCTGTAGATTTGGTTTCAAAGAGTTACTCAGGATAGTAGTACTTACCCTAGCCCACTCCACCGACAGCTTACGCCGGTCATAACCAAATGGATATCTGTCAAGCTTACGAACGGCATCCTCAGCGTCACGCTCATCTTCATAGTAAACAAAAGCATACCCTACATAAAAGATAGATTAAATTAGTAGATAGTATATCATAAGAATAGTAAGCACTACAGCTGCAGCTTAGGAGTTCTATCAGCCAAATTACAATTTTTTCCCTGACAATAACCAAAAAAATGTACAACACCTGAGAACGGCTGATGCACTCAAGGATGTACAATTGTAGCATGAAGTCTAAATCAAGGTTGGCACATAAAATTCTAAACCAAAGTCTCAATTCTGTCAGTGTGAAGCATGCTTCTGCCTTTCATACAGCACGCTTTCAGGATAAGAAGACATGGCAGGACAAAAATCATTGAGCCGCAATGATGGAAGGTAGAGTGCATGGCATGGTGATTTGATTAATCCAAGGATGAGCATTCTGGTAAAAAAGACAACTCTAGGCCTCTAGCAGTGTAGAATGAAAGATTGATGATCAATTGAATGCAATGCAGTAAGTTTCCATCTGATGCGTGGAAAGCAGACAAGCAGGAAGAAGGCCTTTCTTAATACTTAAATATATCAGTTGTGGAATCCATATGGAAGCTCAGGTTCCTGCGTCAAAAGAAACTCTTAATATGGCGAATTTCTCGAAACATGTTGCATTCTTGTGTTTGTGAATCCCACTAAGACCAAGATGTCATCAGTGCCACACTACCATGGTAGTTTCTATTTTGTTCACCAACAGAAAGGACAAAAAAATGAGACACGAAAACAAAAATGACAGCATCATGGTCAATGACATAATGTCATATGGTAATTGGCAACAGAAAAACAATAGGGCGACCCACATTCTGAAACTGTACTACCCTTTATGATTATTACACTCTATTGAGAGGCTAAAACAATTCATAGATCCGCTGAACAACTACACAGTGTGACAGTGAGCATGCAACGTATCATAGATTGAAAAAACACGCTCATGGACAGGCTCACTAATGCACTATGCAACAGCCAAAAACACGCAAGGCATGCGTACTTTTTGTATGATGCACACCTAACCAGGCACACTACAATTCAATTCCATATTTTTACTTCTAAATCCTTATTACATCATTTTTTTCCCCATTAAACCTGCCATTTACTTCCAAACGTTAACCTTCTTTAAAATCCATAGGGTTATAACCCTACAATTTTATATTGGAAGTTACAAATTTCTCTGCAAAATAAAAAGGCCCAGTATTTATGGATGCACACCGTCACCTTCCGCTACACAGGCAGCATAGACAAAGGTCATCATCATCTTGATGCCACTCATGGCTTTCTAAACTAAGCAGCATAAACACGATTTAGGAGTAGTTAATGGGGAGCATTAAATTACTCGAGTTCTTTAAGAGTTAATCTTTCCGTTTCAATCCTTTGTTTACTTTTTTTATTCTTTGTAGAGTATGGTATACAAATGATTGGGACGGATATAGTATTAACTACTAAGGTGCCTCAACTTCTATTAAAGAGAATGAGTGGCTTCTGAACTACAATATTTGTTAGCGTTTTTACAAAAACCACTACCTCTAAGCGTGCAACTAGCCATACACGATAGGTAAGCAATTGACTGACTACCATAGCACACATAATGTTTCCGCAACGACCAAAAGGCGCACAAAACTCAGAATTCAGCTTGCCTCTAAGCATGCACCTACTCATACACGACAGATAAACAATTAACTGACTACCACCGTAGACATACTGTTTCTACAACGACCAAAAGGCGCACTAAACTCAGCACTCAGCTTTAGAAATCACACTAACAGACTATAATCGCATACCTCATGTCGGAATCATTAACGATACAACGACGACACAAACCATAAGTTATAACATACACGCTAATCAAACATCATATTCAACAATTCAACAAAGATTCAAACTCGAATTCCTCAAAAACACACCAATCGCTAATTTTATAAATCATGCTACAAATTTCACAACATTCCTTTCAAATTTTCAACAATCATGGAATCTTGCTACAAAAAATAAAGACAAAATTGAAAGAATTACCAGATTTCATGTCAACGCGCTCAACGACGCCGTATTTGGAGAAAAGACGCTCAAGATCGACTTGTCGAGTATCATACCCAAAGTTTCCGACGAACACAGGCCTCATATTTTCACCTGAAATTACAAATTATCGTTAATTTGCAATATTCATAATCGAGCAATAATAATAGTAATAAAATTGATCGAAACATAAAAATTACTCATATGATATGATATAATCAAACATAAATTGGAAGGAAATTAGATTACGTTGAATTGAATTCGACGAGAGGATCGAGGAAGTTACGATTTTGATGAAGAATCGAGAAACCCTAACTAATTGATTTTGTTTTGCGGAGGAAAATAACGGATTATATAAAATATTTGGGTGTTTTGATTTTTACAGTTTTTACAGTGTCCTAAAAAAGGCTTAATTAAAGGTTTTACTGTTTTAGGGCTAACGCTACGCGCCAAATGTAATGTACTGGACCATGGACATAAAAAGAGTGTGGCTTCAATAAGGAATAGAGCTGGTTAGGGATGTCATTGGGGCGGGGCGGTGGTGGATATAGGTTTCCCCCGTACCCGTACCCGCCAAGAAATTCTCAAACCCGTATCCGCCTCACCACCCATGGTAGGTAAAAGTTTCTATACCCGTCCCCGCCCTGTCGGGAGAAAATCTAGACCCGTACCCGCCCCATTTACCCACCAACCAACTATGTCATACTTTTTTCGGTACTTTTTTGGATAAAATGTAGTTTAATCACTATGAATTTTCTGAAAATTTAATTTTTATATTTCTACTTTAATATTTTCTATAAAATTTAATAAAGAACATTATAAAAAGTCATAACAAAATACATATTTTTTAAATAATTGGCGGGTAAGCGGGTATTAGGTGGGTATGGCGTAAAACCCATCCCCGCCCCACCAACCATGGCGGGTGGAATTTTTGTACCCGTACCCGCCCCACTACTCGCGAAAGCTTTACCCATACCCGCCCCAACTGGGGCGGGTGCGGGGCGGTACCCGCTTTTACCCGCCCCACTGACATCCCTAGGGCTGGTCAAAGATAATGGCTGACCCAGCCCACTCGTAACCGGCTCGCCACACGGGTCAATATTGGCTTGGCACGGTCGACTCCAACTTGCCCTATATCTCGAGTCGTGCCCGTGTTGGCGTGTTTGGCAAATCCTACCCAGCCCTGGTTAGGCCAACCTCAATTCTAACCCTCACTTAGCCGCCCTTAAGCCTGCCCCTGGCCCACCCCCTAAGCGGTCTCAACCCCGCTCGGGCTGGTTTCGAGTTGAGCTTGAATTGGCCAGGCCCGCTTAGACTCCTCACCCTCTCCGGACTTGTTTTGGGCTGAGCTTGAATTGGCCAGGCCCGCTTAGACTCATGCTGATGATGATGTGGAGTAACAAAAGCTGGAAATTGAGGGAGTGGTTTAAGTTATAAGCTTGATTGAGGATGAGATTGCTAGTGGTTTAAGGAACATGAACATTAACATTAAAACATTGTATTATCACAAAGGGGAATTCTTTCTTCATAATTATAATGATGATCAGAGGAGGAGGAGGGAATGCGAGAGCAAAACCCGAAAAGGAGGAAGTCCTTCTTGTTGATGCTCAGGATAATGCTACTGCTGTCTGCTACTGCTGATTCTGCCGCAACCCATGCGTCTCTGGTTTAAACTCTTACAGTACCAATTACCTTCAGTACGCTTTACTGAGTAAGACCTTGACACAGTCATTAAAAAAAAAAAAGAGGAACTTCTGCCCAATTTCCATGCTATCAAGTATTCAGGGGTTTGTTTACTTCAAGGTGCACTGAATAGTGGCTGCAAGTTCCCCGTTATTAGAAAAACAAAAAATAAAATGTACATTTGTGTTTCAAGTGTCTGTGAATGCAAAACAAAACACTTGAAGAAAAATGCAGTATGGCGCGTGCAATAGTCAAGTCATGCAGTAGTTTCAATTTCGGAATCAAAATTATTTTCATCTACAGAAGCTCTCATATTGCTATAAACATATTCTAGAGCAGCATATATCTCACTGAATCTTGGATGAGATTTATCTTCTACAATGAATTTGTGAATAACACCCGACTCTTCGATACTACTGTAACCAGCTGCTTTTGGGACTTGGCTTCCCTTCATCATTTTTCTCGTCCGAGAAACTCCATCCCAATCATTCTTCGAAGCATAGATATTAGAAAGAATAACGTAGTTCCCCGAGTTCCATGGCTCAAGCCTGAAGAGGGCCTCTGCTGCTTTCTCTGCAAACTCAATGTTCCGATGGAAACTGCAGGCCCCCAAAAGGGTACCCCATATCACAGCATCTGGCTTCATCGGCATATTTTGTACCAAGTTATACGCTTCATTGAGCTTTCCTGCTCGTCCAAGAAGATCAACCATACAACCATAATGTTCTAACTTTGGGATGATTTTGAATTTAGTTTCCATCAGTTCAAATATTTCTTTGCCTTCCCCGATTTTGCCACCGTGTGTGCAAGCTAGAAGAGCTGCAACAAATGTTATCGCATCTGGCACCATCTTTTCTCTCTGCAACCGCAAAATCAAATGTTATGGAAAACTTGCTCACAAACTTTAAAAAGAAGGAATATTTACTGACTCGGAATGTTTTTTTGGTGTTGACCAAGAGTATCCCCTACCGACGAGAGCTGGGGCAATCTTCTTCGAGGTACTGAAGACAATTGAATGGGTTGACCCCTCCCAAGTTTGGCTTTTTCATTCACAAGAGTCAGGAATCGAACCCCTGAGCACTTGTTTAAGAGATGAGAGCTTTTACCACTCACATCAGCCAACTTTGGTTACTGACTCGGAATGTAGGAGTGTTTTAATCGGACATGTAGTCAAAGTGAATTGTCGAAGTAACACATGTTAGGGTAGTAAACACAAAACTCTCTTCATCAAAATTGCCTTGTAGACGGAAAAAGGCAAGAAGCCGCTCACACTTACCAACAATTGATGGAACAATTTGAGAGCTTTTTCATACTTTCCATGAGTAGCCAAACCCATGATCATTGTATTCCAAGAACACAAATTCTTCCTGCCGCGAATCTCATCAAATAACAGCATTGCTACATCAAGCTTACCACACTTCGCATACATCTCCAACAACGCATTGCTAACAAACAAATTCTCGATATACCCATTTACCCTCGCGTACCCTTCAATCCTCTCCCCAATCTCTAATGCACCAAGATTAGCACAAGCTGGAAGAACACTAGTTAAACTCACTTCATTAGGCATAAACCCTCCAACCTTCTCCATCGACAAAAACGTATTCAATGCATTCACATACTGTCCATTCTGTGAATACCCTGACACCATTGTCGTCCAAGATACCACAGTCTTCGAAGGCATTAACTCAAACAACGTCCTCGCTTCCTCCATTTTCCCACGTCGCGCATACCCTGCAATCATAGCATTCCATACAGGAACAGCCTTGTACTGCAATTGATCAAACTGTACACGAGCAAACTCCACCAAACCCAATTTAGCATACATATCAACTAATGCAGTAACCGCAATAACATCGTCTTTAAAACCCGATACCACAAAATGTCCATGGACAATCTTACCAAGACGAGCAGACGAGAGCGCGGCGCATACTGAGAAAATGTAGGTGAAAGTAAGGGGATCAGGGAAGCAGCTTTGTTTAAACATTTGGGTATAAAGGGAGAAACAATGGTGTTGAGGTCCATGAGAAGCATATGCTTTAATAAGCTTGTTGTATAAAGAAGATGTTGGTTGGGGAATAAGGTCGAACAATTGGCGTGCATAAGGAATGTTGGGAATTTCAAGCAGTTTTGTAATGAGGATATTAGTGTCGACTGTACCATTCCTAAGGGAAAATGCATGGACTTGTTTTAGTTGGTTCATAACAAAGATGGTCTACGTTACAGACTTGTTTCGGCTGTCGGCTGGTTCACAGCGTAAAACCGTCTTATTCTACAATTGTGATCTTCTTATTCTACAATTGTGGCTAGTAGCGGAGTTAGGGGAGGGCTAAAAGGGGTGTTTGTCCTCATTGGAGAATAGAAATTCCGAGAGTTTTTTGAATTTTTTGAGTTTACCTTGTACTGTTTCAATTCTGGCTCCGAGACCATGTCATCTATGTATAATTTAGACACGCCTTTCTATTATTTCAAGATTATTATGACTCGAAACTCATATGATGAGTTTCTTTAATTAAGATTCCTTTCATTTAGATTTGGTAATTTGATTAGTGACGAATTTGCAGACAACGTAATTGTTCTTTTATATACATGTTTTACTCAATCATGTTAACATGCGTTATTGGTGACGACAAAATAATCGCCATCAATCAAGCAAGTCCAACTTAGAAAAAGCAGGGCTTAGCTCCTCTTCTCACTAAGTTTAGTAATACTAGTAATTATACCTAATAATTTGGACACCAAAAGTACCAACCATTTGTTAATTATGAACAATTTCATTTCATCATAAGTGTGTACCCAATCCCTAAAGATATGGATCATTATTGCCACCCACTTTGCTATCTTTAAGCAACATCATTAACTACACTCACACATAACACATGGGATTATGAGAGTGACACCTTGTTTTCTCCTTAATCTTGTACCTAATTTCTTATCCACCAACAATGGCCAAACCATGCCATTATTAGCCATCAATTATTTTCCTTAATTAATATAATCATGTCGCGACTGCAACTGTCAATGAACGTAGTTGATAAAGTTGATCATGAGAGATGTTACTCATAATCTGTTTACATAACAAAGAAATATTCGTGTAAATAGTGAGAGATTAACATTCTCGAAAAAATATCTAAATTAGTAAACAATAGTCAAATACCATATGTACAAAAGCATATCATTTATGCATATCAATGTGTGACAAATTGACATTGATTGAATTTTTTTTACCTCAAGCAATTGTCTAAAATCAACAACTTTACTTGAATCACATCCCAATAGTACCACACTACACCCTCATTCACATTTTCCTTAACTTGAATACAATGATCAACAAGAGCAATTAGGTTGTTTCTTCATCTCACTAATTTCAAGATCCGACGCGCTAATTACATCGATTTTTGAACCCGTTAACGCATTCGGCTCATGCCCATTCAATTTACCATTATTACCCAAGGTTTTCTTAGAAGCCACGCTGTATATTTCTTCAAGTACCCTTAAGAATGCACTTTCCACATTATCACCACTTAATGCCGACGCCTCTGAGAAAAATAACCCTTGCTCTTGTGCAAACTCTACCGCATGCTCAGTTGTGACCGCCCTTTTCTCGGCTAAATCGGCCTTATTGCCGATTAGCATGATTACAATTGAGTTATCGGCGTGAGCTCGGAGCTCGTCTACCCATCTTGCTACATGATCAAATGTTTGCCTCTTGGTTATGTCATATACTACCACTGCCCCTAGTGCTCCTCTGTAGTATGCACTTGTTACTGCTCTGTACCTGAGATACCCAAAATATAAATAAGACATCATAAATCATAAATTATCTACTCTTTTGAGTCCTTTTCATTTTCCAAGGCAAGACATATTTTAGATATGTTCGTCTCAGTATACTATGTCATCGTACATAATAGGAATAAATATAATAGTTGGACCTCAACCTGAGATGATTTATCATGGTATCAGAGTCAGCATGACCAAAGGTTACGGGTTCGAATCCTGACAACTCCAATAACTCATGAGAATTATTCATTACTCTCCAAGAAAAAAAAAATCACTACCCACTACAACCGGTTACTACGAGTCTATGACACAGTCAGTACGATTCACAAGCTCCCTTTAAAGATTCAAAGGTGACAGGAGCACAATATCTCCGTCTTAACTAGAAGCTTCCTTTAAAGATTCAAAGGTGACATGAACACAATATCACCGTCTTAACCAGTAAACTAATGCATTTTTGGTATTGGTTGAGTAGTCTACTTTATTGCATATACTCCCAAATCAAAGAATGAGGAGAATTTGCCTCAAATCTTTTGGAGGCACAATATCTTCTTTAAGTCACCTTACCTACTCAGTTGGTACTCTTATTCCAATATTTGTCCTAACCATCTTGGATCAGAGAACTAATTAATGCATCTATAAACAAGTAATTAAGATTAAACTACTCCATTATTAAAGCAGGGCATAAAATCAGAAATCCCATCTACCACTAATTAAATTAATCTTATCTTATTCTAATTCCCAAAATCTCTTATGCAACTATCGTCGCCCTATACAACAGTCGCACACAAAGACCAACTAATGCGCATTACTAAGAGTTAATGTATTATACAACTGGTTGTATATACAACTTATTCAGTGTTGTAGAGCTTTGTTACAAAGTTGTCGAGCTCTATTAACAAAATTATCGAGTTATGATACAAAATTGTTGAGCTTAACAAAATAATTATTAAGCTTAATAACTTTGTAAAATAGCTCAATAACTTGTAAAATAACTCAACAACTTTGTGTGAGAGCTCGATAACTTTGACGCGGTTGTACATACCTCTTATACAACCAGTTGTAAGATAGTATTTGTGCATTACTAACTGCGTATATAGTTTGATTCGTTTCACGCTGAGGACCGTCTTAAATTAAAAATGGTATAGACCAGGTTGTATGTACTGATATGGTATAACATCAAATTACAATATTAAAGGGATATATTACTAAATTAGTACTGTCTGCCACAATAATGCATTTATGCAACCTGATCCAACAGAATTGTACACAAACCAATCTGTAATTTATTATTTGTTTCTACATTTTAATGCAACTATTAAATTTCAGTTATACATTGGATGCCTTTTATGAAAAAGAACCATACTGGATACCCTAGACGGTTTCAGACGTGTCATCTGACCTCAAATCATTTACGCACTAAGGCGCCGATGTTGTTCTAGGCCTTTTATGTAAAACAAGATGTGTGACAGATTTATAATAAGGTGTACTCTGAAAATGTCACATAACCATATTCCAAACAAAAGTGTAAGAATTAAATGAGAATTATTGGTGAAAGCACATGGAAATATGAAACTAAATATTGTCATCAACCACACAGTTATGGTACACCACACTGTTTTGTACGTTTATATTTCTGTCCATAATTGACGTTTGCTTTTAAATCGATTTTTTTCTGTCGACCATAAGTACAGATAATTTACATTTACTTTTAAATCGATTTTTCAGATAAATTATGTTTTTTTAGTAAATAAGGCGCAGTATCAGTACAATATAAAAGAGGGGCTCTTATATATTTCCCGTTTACTTGTGCCTAAAACGTAATTTGAACCCAACCCATACCCGACACGAAATTTTAAATCGATAATTTTAGCTAAAGTATGTAAATAGGCGTTTCCCATTTTGAACATACTATTTCACTTAGTCGTGCCAAAAATTTTGGAATAATCCAACCCGTATCCAATCCAAACCAACATTTAATCAGCCTCGTATCGAGACAATAATTCTTGTCTTCTTTACCTTTAGCACCGTATGATATAGCGTCTTTTACTACAAATATTGTAGGAAAGGCCAAATTCCGCAAACAGTACAAACGTGACAATAAATTGTTGTTATTCTCATTTGTCATTTTTAGTGGGTAACCAACTTTTTATAATTTATCTAGTTAGGGTTTTTCAAATTTTCTGACCACTTGTTTATATTATATTATACTCGATACAAAAATAAATGATTGAAACGGAGGAAGTTGCAGAAAGAAAGTATGCGAAAAAAGAAAGAAAGAAGAAAAACCTTTCTTGACCAGCGGTATCCCAGATCTGTGCCTTGATGACTTTGGACTGAATATTAAGGGTACGAGTTTGGAATTCGACACCAATGGTTGACTTAGAATCGAAAGAGAATTCATTCTTAGCGAACCGCGAAAGTAACTGAGACTTGCCAACGGCAGAATCTCCGATGACTACAACCTTATAAACATAATCTATTCTCATCTCTTTTACTCCTTCTCCTTCATATCCATTCATTTCTTTGTTCATCTTTCTTGTTTTTAATTTGTTTAAGGGAAATTTTGTAGGGAAAGAGATATAGAAAGATGAGGAAGTAGAAAACTTAAGGGGAAAGAGAATAGGCAGTCTTGTGAAAAAGTATGAGAAGAAAAAAGAGAGAATGGAAAGTAGTTTTGAAAGTAGTTTTGAGTCATTCCCCAACTAGTCCACTACCTTATTTAATGTTGAACCTTGTTATGTTTAAACTTGTACAATGTTGGACCTATAATCATGATTGATGAGTATTGAGTAATAAATTTTGTAGGTATATTGACCTTGTTGGAGTGTGTCATTGTAAACCTAATTAGAGGTGGTCATGGACTCATGGCCGACTCGGGGCTAGGCGGGTTGGGCTTGGTCAACTCTGTACCATGGCGGGTAGGTTATAGACTTAGGCTTTGTTTGGTAGGAGTAGATTAGATTTATAATAGTGGATAACGTTAGCAGAATACAGTTGGCAGATTTAGTAGCAGGTTTGACTATCAAATTAAATTAGCAGAATTAAGAAAGAGGGTTTAGTAATATTATAGGATAATTAGAATGAATTCGTGAATAAACTAAATATGCTAATATAATATGCTGCTATTAGCAGCGTATTCAATAATAGTAGATTTCGGTTAATATGCTACCAGAATACGTCATTTACCAAACACTTGAAAATAGTAGATTGATAAGTCAATCTACTAATACGTCGGAATTTACTAATTCCACTCAATATGTTATTTTATAAAACAGAGTCTTAAAGAGATGCTGACGCTTAACCTATCTTTGATGAGCGGCTTGGTTTTGTTTTCTTTTTTTTTTCTCCAAAACAAAGGTTTGGGGCAGATTGGTTCATGATTATGAACTCTCAACTAGCCAAGTAGATCATCAGGCAACTACGGTCTGGAGGCGAAGCACCTCTACATCTAATTAAAGCTATATAAAGAATTAAATAAACTATTGAACTATTTATAGCGGCTTATTTAATATTTTGTTATTACTTATACTAGTTTTCAACCCGTGCAATTTTGCACGAGTTTATTTTTAAGAACATTGATATAATGATAAACATTTAAAAAATGTTAACCAAAATACATGAATATTTTATACTCTATTTCTTTGTTTCTCCTTCTAGCGTTTAAAGTAATTTTTTGAGATTTTATTATTATTTTTCATTATTCATAAAAAAATATTATGTTATTTTATTTGGTAATAGTTATACTTCATGAGAATCAAATGATAGTTTTATTTTTTAGAATTAGAAAATATTTAAATCTGGTAATTGTATGCTTAAAAAATTATTTAAGATTGACATAATTTCTCCGTAAATTTTTATAGCTATTAATTTTTAAGTCCTTATTCTATTAATTTTAATTTGTTCAATTTTTGGGAACATTGTATTTATATTTTATATTATATTATTTACTTAATATTCGTAAAGTTGTAAAATTGTAAAATTAAAGAAATAAGAGTCATTATACAAACATATTAACTTATCATATTATTTTTTGGGTGCGTATAACTTATCTATTTTAAACACGATAAATCTGTAATGAAAAATAAATTAATTCACTAACTGACAAATGAGGCCCACGATTTATTTTATGGGAAAAAACAAAAAAAGAAAAAGAAAACTGCATAAGATGACGTGGATCAATGTGGATGCATGAAATGTTTCTGTATTTATTAAGATAAGATTTGATGATACAAACTTATAGATGACTAATTGATAATAATGTTAATATTTATCTTAGTCTTCCAAAAATAAGATAATTTTTCTTGGTCTCCTTAATTCTATTTTTATTATTCATCTAAGCTCTCGTTTTATTTTCTTAACCTCTCTATCTCAATGTTTTTTATATTATTTGAAAATATTTTAATCAAGGATGAATAAATACGAAATAAGGGAAATGAAGGGAGCATCACTGAAACTAAAAAGCCGAAAAGTGTGACTAAACCAAAAATCAAAAAGCTAATCGAAACTTGAAAAGGTAATGATAAGGAATCGAAAATTAGGATTTGAAAGAATCGATTATGTAGAAAATGTTTGACAAACTAGCTGAAAAGTTAGCTAGTTTTTGGTAAAATGATATAATAATTATTTAATATTATAGATTGAAGGGGTGAAACATGGAAAATAACCTATTTCAGGTACCTGAAATCTCAAATGCTACTCTAGGTAGCATTTTATTTCAGGTAGCTTATTTGGACAAATAAGCTACTTGCCAAACACTTGCACACAAATTAGGTAGATGGAATTTCGGTTAAATAAGCTATTTTGGTCAAATAAGCTACCAGAAATGTCATGTCAAACAGAGCTAAGTAAGCTTTTTGTCAATCCGATCTACTAATATCACATTTTGATTTGAAAAATCCAATCCACGCATTTCTTATTTGGCACAAAATGACTATGCTATCCTACTCGATTTCTTAACTTTCTCATCGGTCCATTTACACACATAAATCTTTTCTAACACTAATAGCATATTCTCGTAACTACTTCTAAATCTTAAAATCACTTGACAATCCCTATTGTAGAACCCTACATGAACAATGACTCCCAACGATATTGTTTCCTCCCATTTTATCATTTAGCCCAATTTTTCAAATATCTTCTTCACAAAAAATATAAAATATAGGTCAACTTAAAAATAGAATAGGATACTTGAACTCTATTTGACAAGCCATTTAAGTTAGGTTATCTGATCAAAGTAGCTTATTTGACTAAAACTTCAGTTAACTTATTTTTACGCAAATGTTTGATGGGTAAATTATTTAACCAAATAATCTAGCTAAAATAAAACGCTATATAGGGTTACATTTACATTTCTATTACATTTTCAGTTAGTTGTCAAACATTTTTAATAAGTTATCTTAGTTTTCAGCTACCTTTTTAGCTATCAACTAAATTTTCAGTTTTTAATTCAATTTTCAGTTAATTTTACCAAACAAATCCTATAAATATTAATATTATTATTACTCCTAACATGGACTTGAATATAAATTAATTAGTAATTACTCCCCTTAAAAAGTTAATAAAGAGTAACAAATACTCTATATATTTCATTCATTCGTTTATCCTTTAAATTCTTTGTGAGAAAGATTTAAACTAAAGGTAAATAAACGATTGCAAAGATGGAGCATTTTGAATAAAGAGTAATGACGGAAAAAAAATAAACAATTCACAAAGAAAAACAAGAATTTTTCTCTTAAGGTATGATAATGAGTAATGACAAAGTAATAGTACATTGATATGAAATGAAATGAAATGGTCAATACCTTACTAGTTCAGCTATGTGGCCGATGTTCAGGTCAATAGTTATTATTTTTCATTAATAAGTGTATCTGTTAATAGTTATTATTTTTATTTATTGTAAATTCTACTTTATAAGTACTCACGTGCAAGTGGGAGATTTATGGTTTGATATTATTATTAAAATGCTTTTTCTCACACTTTTGTGGTCTTTGTGTTGAATTCAAATGATAACTAATGAGTGAAACGGAGAAAGTCTTAAATAAATTGACGTAATTAAATTCGGCTGTCGTATACAAACAAGGTTGAGTGGATATTGTCATAGAATTGGACAAATAACAAACTCATACGCTAAGCTTAGTGAATAGCCAATCTCCTAAATTGATAGATTAAGGTGTTATTTTGGGAAAGGTACATGTGAGGAATTAGTGTCCGACGTTAGAAGAGGCATTTATATTCAATAAATTCATTACTGCTTGAATATAAAACAACATTATCGTTCTAATGTCTTAATGATTCTCGAAGGTCGAATATATGTAGCCGTATTTGAGTTATTATTATGTAAGCATAATAGAGTCGTCGTTTCTAAATGATTTAAGATAAAAATTACGTTGGAATAATGCATTGAAAACTTACTATCGTTTTTAAGGAATCTATGTTCTTTTCGACTGAAAAGATTTGAAATTTATGGAACATAACTGAGTTAAATGAAGCTTAACTTAACTAAACTGAATTAAAGTAAAAGTTAATTTCTAAGGAAATAAACTGAACAGAATTTAATGAAGCTGAACCAAATAGAGTTAAATCGAATTGATCATATGAGTTAAAAGTAAGTCCAAAAGAACATGGCCTTATTGATATGTTTCTTTTGTTACTTTCTTTGTTCCGGTGATATGTTTACACTTATTTTATTTTATGAGAGAGAAATAAAATAAGTGTAAACATATTACTAGAACGAAGGAGGGAGTACTTTATATTAGTACGTTGTCATCTTGTAGGAAAGATCACTGATTATTTGATTGCCAAATGACAGATTATTGAACCCGTCAATTAAGGGTGAGCTTTTAATCTTTTGCACCGAAAGACTTCTAAAGCTATGGCCTATAATCAAGCAACACAATGACTGAGGTTTGCAAAACGAAAACATAGACTCAACCAAAATGGTCTTACAAAAATAATTTTATCTTATTTTAATTGGTGTACATTTAATACGAGTTTGAGTTCGACTCCCCCTACTCTCCTTTTGTTTTTTTTTACCTTATCAAAAGAAAAAAGAATGTCCCAAAAGAAGTGTCAGGGTGTTTATCGTCTCGGTATTGAATTGGATTGGACCAAATTAGGTCGACCGAAGATCGATCTAGTGAAAAAAGGCAAACTAAAAGCCGTGCCAAAAAATAATATACTTCTCTCTGCTGATCATTTATTTATCTTTAATTTTGGCACAAAAATTAAGAAAAAAAGAGGAAGCCAATTATTAGATGGCTGGTAGATCAAATTGAGTGTGTAGGATCAAATTGTCCACCAAAGACATTCCTAAAATAGAAAGATAAACAATTGACTGAGACACCCAAAAATGGAATAGTAAAAAATAACTGAAACGGATGGACGAAATCACTAAGGGGGTGTTTGGTATGTTGGGGCTGGTGTCCTTTACAGTTAGTGCAAGGACTTACAAATTTCTAAAAGGATCAAAGGGCATACTTTTGGTATTATTATCAGTTGATCCACGTTTATTAATAACGGTTGGCTTGCTAGATAAGTTTGACGTTATTGTCATACAGATGGCGGTGATCAACTGGTTCCTAAAAGTCACACCTATAGGATACGTTTGAGAGATGTGACAGTATGAAAATACAGTCATGTTGATGCCAAATTTGACTAACCAGTTAGTCGGAGTTATTGACTAATAATTAGCCAAAAGTGATGTTGAGATATTTTATTTAATACGGATTAAATAACATGGGCTAAGGCGAATTAAGCAGTTAATTCGTAAATTAAATATAAACGATTATATTTGATTAATGTATATTGAATTAATTATACAATATCGTCTTTGTCGGACATGTATTAATATTTCAACTAACCCGTGTTATTAGTTGATATTTTAATAGCCGATAACCGATGACGATTTATAATAAAAACCGCGTCATATACATTTAGCAATTTTCGTGCCGGACCACGAGTTAAAATTAAGAGGAAGTGGAAGCCCACTTCCCCATGAGGGCTCACGGATGGCCGAATGGAGGAACAAAAGGAGAGCCTCTCCTCCTTTCTAACCTAATGATTCATTTTTGACAAAAATATTAGGGTTTCAGAGCATTCTTCTCTGAAATTTCTAGATCTCACATCGAATAACCTCACAATAGCTCTCTCGATATTGCAAGACAATTAGAGAGCATTTCTAGCACAAGGGCATAGTCTCAGACGGTCTTGGGTGCAACGATTAGGAGGAAATCTCTGTTGATTTCTGTTCTTTACGCCGCACATCAAAGGACCCGAGGTTGATTCTTAATCTTTACCGTTTTCTATTGTATTTCGTTTATGACCATAAATCGCATGTTATATTTACGTTATAATCCTTAAAATTAAGGGAATTTTACGGATATTTCCCTACAAGTGGTATCAGAGCGAGGCCACGTAAATTTTTCTATGTGATTTTCATCAAACGATTTTGAATCGATAATTTTTCCTCTTAAAAACCATGCGGCAACCTCTCGGCAATTTTTTTTTGTTTTGCACTCGGCTGTTTTGCGTTTTTTTTGTCTTGGGAACCGTGTCCAGTTTACACGGTTGCACTTGTTGTTTATTTTTGTCTTGAAAACCGTGCCGTCACATATTTTACACGGCTGTTTTTGCTTGATTTTTCGATTTGTTCTTTTGCATATTGTTATTTTATACGGAGATTATAGCAATATGTTAATTTTTGACAATTGTTGATTTGATTTTCCGCGTTTTAGATCAAAAATTGCAATTGTTTTGCTATGTCAAACTGTTTTCTCGAGGGTTTTATGTTTTCAGCATGTTTTTGCCCTTGATCGAACATGTTACTACTCGATCGAGAGCCCTTCTTTGTTGTTTTTGCTCGATCGAGCACTTCCAGTACTCGATCGACCTCTGTTTAAAACCCCACTGTTCGATCGAGTAGTCCTCGTACTCGATCGAGCGATCTTGTCGATAAAGTCCTCGATCGACCACCAGTTTTGTCGATCGAGTTCTTTCTGTTATTTGGCATTCCTCTCGATCGACTAGCAGTTCAGTCGATCGAGCCCTTTTGTTCCTCGATCGAGCACTTTTGTCCCTGGATCGAGGGATTTTGTTTTGGCAGCTTTGAATTTTACTCTTTTGTTTTTAAATTCTCTTTTGGCCATAAATTGTACATCATACGGATGTTGTACACTCGCTTGATAGTGACACGGTTCACTCACGTACCATATAGTTATTTTAAAGCGAATTTAAAGTAACGGATTGTAATTGATTAAAATTAAGTTGATAGAACCAGTTTTGTCACATAATTTTAATCATTAAAAGGTGGTTTGGATAAATTTAACATAATTACGGAATTATGTCACGAATAAATTTGTTTTAGTTGATGCATTTTATTTATCGTTTTTTTGAATGCCTTGAATGCTTTTAATTACGTATTTATTTTTTTTCAAACAGTTGTAACTTAGTGTGGCTTTAGTAGAACGTGTTACCGTAATGATGGAACACGGTCTTGGTTGTATTTTGAGATCTCGTATCTCCGTTTTGGATTTTTCACTTGTAATTACAGTTTTTTGTATTTAGAATGTAAATAGGTTTATATTTGTAAATTTTAATTGTAATTTTGAGAAGACCAAAGATGGAGATCGGATGCTCACTCCCGCTACATGGACAAAGATGGAACATCAAGACAAGCTTCTTGGGTCCAACGGTGGATTCCAAAGTTGTATTTTGTTCTTTTTACTAGGATAGGCCACACTAGGAATTTTATTTACGTATTGCATTCTTTTATTTATTTTTCGTAACGATAATATGCATCATATTCCGCCTAAAACCAAACCACCTAATAATTGCATGAAAACTGACTCATATAGAGGTCACGCGTTAGTTTTCTATGACATTAATATGTCACACGATTTTAAGCCATCACCTAAGTTAATTCATTCACATAATGCTAGTTATTCGTTCACTTAAAATGAATTAAAACTAAGTTGATGGGATCTTCCTCGTATAAACCAAAATTGAGAATGGTCTTTATAGGTCAAACTCCAATGAGTCCCTTCTTCGTCGGTAGGCATAATATGACCCCTTCTACGTCGGGTAAGTTGGAACCGATTGACCTATTTTATCTCAACACTATGGTCACTCGTACGATCCTGTGATTATGCTGGACTATAGATAGGATTTACGGAAATCTATCGACCAAGAGTTCTTACGGAAGAATTAGCTAAACAGTTGGCTTATCAATTTGCAGAAATTGAGTCTTGGGATCACTTGTATTATTCTTGAGGGAGATCAATTATGCAAGTGCAATGAGTCTACACGTTAAAATGAATAGACTTAAATCACCTCGATGAGTTGCTTATTTCGTTCTTGTTTTTCTTTCTTTTTCAGTGTAGAACACGATCAATTAAACTGCTATAACGAAATGGCTGGTCCTACTAACGACCCAATGCCAAGTGCCACATTGGACCGTGAGTCCTGGCTTCGGATCTTCATGAATCGATGAATCGGTCTACTCGATCGAAGAATGATGGATCAAACTTCGCGGACCGGGAGGCGACATTACGGAATGCCGCCGCCGCCGACGGAAGCTCAAATATCTAATAGAGCCCATCCCGCCAAACCCAGGTCCCACGGCTAGAGCTAATGAGATCGCCAAGTTTAACGATTTCTGTATGGAAGCGGGTGCGATTAAAAACGTACTCATTTTTGCAATGGAACCCAATTTGCAGAAATGCTTCATAGCCCATGGTGCAAACAAGATTTTCACCACGCTCACCAAGGAATTCTCGAAAGCACCGAGAATCGTGTCCTATGAGCATACCACTCGCTTCTTTGATGCGAGACTCCAGAAGGGCCACCCAGTTAGCCCACACATTCTCAGCATGATTGAGAATGTCGAGAAGCTGGAGACGCTTGATTGTAAAATCAGCGAGAACATTGTGATTGACCGCATGCTTCATTCACTCCACGATGGTTTTGCGCTCTTTAGAGCGAATTACTATATGAATGATTTGAAGAAAAGTCCCCATGAACTGCACTCCCTTCTCGTACAAACCGAGAAGGACATGAAGTTCAGTGGGAGCATGAAACAGGATGTTCTCGTTGTGTCAAACAAGGGCAAGGGTAAGGGCAAAGCTAAGGCAGACCTAGCAGTAGGTAAGGCGAAGTTTAAGAAGTCGGGTTCAGGTAAGAGTGGGCCTGGTGAGTCGAGCAACTCATCAGGCGCGACAAAGAGCAAGGATGCTAACATGGAGTGTCACCATTGCCACAAGACTGGGCATTGGAGGCGTACATGTCCCGTATACCATGAGGACATAAAGGCAGGTCGCGTTAAACCTGTTGGTATGTTTTCTTCCTCTTCTACTTTTATTCATATGATTAAGATTAACCACGCAAGTTACGGAACTTGGGTACTAGATACTGGTTGTGGTTCTCATCTGTGTAATCATGTGCAGGGGCTCCGAAACATCGAACCCCTCGTAAAGGGTGAGGTGGACCTGCGTGTCGGGAATGGAGCACGAGTGGCTGCCGTCTCGAGGGGAACATACGTGATCCAGCTTCTTAGCGGATTTGAGTTATTTTTATATAACTGCTATTATGTACCCAGTCTTTCGAAAAACATTATTTCAGTTTCTGCACTTGACAAACATGGTTTTTCATTTGTAATAGAGAATAATTCTTGCATTTTCTCATTACACGATATGATTTATGGCAAGGCAGTCTCCATGAACGGAATTTATGTTTTAGATCAGACCACCGAAATATTACACGTAATGAATAAAAAGTTAAAGGTTGGTGACAAAGATCAAACATACTTATGGTAATCGCCGTATGGGACATATTAATGAGAAACGCGTAAAACGGCTCATAAAGAATGGAGCTATCTCGGCCTTTGATTTTCAATCATTTGGCACGTGTGAATCATGTCTCATCGGTAAGATGACTCGTATTTCCTTCAAAGGTGTTGGAATGCGCGCTGCTGACCTATTAGGACTCATACACACGGATGTATGCACGAGAAGGCTATAGGTATTTCATCACTTTCACTGACGATTTAAGTAGATATGGCTATGTCTACTTAATGAAGCACAAAAGTGAATCCTTTGAGAAATTCAAAGAATACCAGAATAGGGTACAGAACCTACTGGGTAGAAAGATTAAAACATTACGTTCGGATCGTGGTGGCGAGTATCTTTCTCACGAGTTTGATCAACACCTTAAAGATTGTGGGATTGCCTTACGTTAACTCCACCGGAACACCTCGGTTGAATGGTGTGTCCGAACGGAGAAATCGAACTCTACTTGATATGGTTCGATCCATGATGAGTCACACCGTGTTGCCCGACTCATTATGGGGTTATGCTCTTCGTCAATTTGCTCTAATACTTAACCGAAATCCGTCTAAAGCTGTTGACAAGACTCCATATGAACTATGGAAGGGAACGGTCCCTAACTTGTCCTTTATACGGGTTTGGGGCTGCGAGGCTTATGTCAAGTGGAGACACGAGGATAAGCTCGGCCCGCGATCGGTCAAGACATACTTTATAGGTTATCCTAAAGGAACGCTTGGTCATTACTTTTATTCGCCAACCGAACAACGTGTTTTTGTTGTGGCTAGTGAGACATTGTTAGAGAAGGAATTTCTCGAGAATGCAAAGAGTGATAGAACCTTCGAACTGTCGGAGATTCCAGAACGAAGTACCGAGCAACCATTGGAGGAACAAATTCCTTCAATCCCGGGTGCGGTGAACATTCCTGAGGAACCTAGGAGGTCGGGAAGAGTCTCTATTCCTCCGGACAGATACATTGGTATGGTCGAGGAACATGACAAAGATGACATTCTACTCTTAACGAGTAGTGAACCCGCAACCTATAAAGGTGCCATGACCAGTTCTGACTCAAAGCTATGGCTTGAGGCCATGCAATCCGAGATGGACTCCATGTATGAGAACAACGTATGGGATCTTGTTGACTTACCTGCTAAGGTTCGTCCCCTTCAATGCAAATGGCTTTACAAGATAAAGCATTCTGTGGAAGGTCAACAAGATATCTATAAAGCACGACTAGTTGCTAAAGGTTTCACCCAAGTGCCAGGTTTGCACTACGATGAAATTTTTGCACCCGTAGTCATGCTGCGTTCCATTCGGATAATCTTAGCGATTGCCGCTTATCATGACTATGAAATTTGGCAGATGGATGTGAAAACCGCCTTCTTAAACGGCTTTTTGGAGGAAGAGTTGTACATGGTACAACCCGAAGATTTCATCGATCCAGAACATCCTAAGAAAGTATGCAAGCTTAAGAGTTTCATTTACGGACTTAAGCAAGTATCTCGGAGTTGGAATCATCGCTTCGACCAAGTGATTAAAGAGAATGGATTTACTCGATCGGTCGAGGAGCCATGTCTATATATCAAGTCGAGTGGGAGCAAGATTGTCTTCCTAATATTGTATGTTGACGACATACTCCTGATTGGGAATGACATACCTCTCTTAATTTCGGTGAAAGTATGGTTGAAGAACCATTTCCAGATGAAAGATCTGGGTGAGGCACAAAGAATTTTGGGCATCCGTATCTATCGAGATAGATCGCGTCGAATGTTATCTCTCAGTCAGGAGTCTTATATAGACAAAGTCCTAGAGAGATCACTACAGGAAAAACGCGGGAAACTGACGGAAAAATAAAGCCCATACTGACGGCATTTCCGTCGATATTTCCCTTTCCTGACGGAAATTCCGTCAGTAATCAGGGGTCAGCTTATTTCGTCAGTAAAATACCTGTACTGACGGAATTTCCGTCAGTCTTCCAAAAAACTGACGGAACTGTGACGGAAAATCCGTCTTTATTTATAGGTCTATAGTGACGGAATTTCCGTCAGTGTTTCGTATTACTGACGGATTTTCCGTCAGTTGTATCTGACACGTGGCATTCCACGTAAGTTTCTGAAACCAAATTAACAGAGGGTAGTGACGGAATTTCCGTCAGTTTTCTAACTTTATTGACGGATATTCCGTCAGTTTTCTGACTTTACTGACGGACATTCCGTCAGTCACATGGACACGTGGCACTTTCCTCTTGAATCTGGAAAAATGGAGAGGGAAAGCAGTGACGGAAATTCCGTCGGTATTTTGAAATTACTGACGGAATTTCCGTCAGATATATTAAAAAACAGGCCTGGAAACAGCAGCCTGCTGCCCAGCCACGATGCGTTTTTTGCATCGTTTCAAATACAGCCTGCTGCCAGCCACGATGCCTATTTGCATCGTTTCCAATATAAACAAAACCTGCAAAACACATCCAATCGTCGACCGCCAAGCGGGAATCCATTTTCACGTTGACCGCTAATGCGGGAATCAATAGACAACAAAAGAGAAGGGGACGCAAATTGTTTTACATAAAAACATAGTCAAATTTGTACATTGTCTTACAAATTAAACAGATAATTGTTTTATCATGTCTTTCATACTTACTAGACGACAATACTAACTAAACTAAAGTTCTAACCTAAAGGCTCTAACCTAAAGGCTCTAACTTAAAGGCTCTAAGTGTTAATAGGGTCAATAAAACTACCACCAATACCTCCAAACCCGTCATCACCACCCCCAAACTCATCCCGTCTATGTGGAGTAAATTGTGAACACTTGTTTGGGGGTTGAGATGCTTGCAAATCAGCCCAAGCCTTTCTCATTGCCGCCATTTCTTCAGCCTGTTCACGAACCTGTCTTTCAAGAGCAACTCGAGCGGATCGCTCATCATTCATTTGGGTGGAAAGCTGTGAAATTATGCTAGGAGCATAAGATAAAGACCGTCGGCCAGCTTTGTTAGGAGGAAGATCATACCATATTTGGGCCCCGTAGGTCCCTGTCCCAAACATCCGGTTCTTCTCGTCAAATCCTCCTGACCTTATAGTAGGCCCGAATCTCGTCGGAGAGATCGTCCAGTGTGGCAATGGTTGCCTCATCTCCTCTTGGAAATCACGCTGAAAAAAAATAGAAAATCGTCGAAATGATATATATATACCTATCTTTATAAGAAAGAGATTATCGTTCTTTGTAATAAAAATAAATATTAAATTAAATTCAAGAATTTACCTCAACATCAGCCGCTCGAGGGTTAACCCACTCGCCCTTCTTATTTTTCTTCGTCTTCATGAACATCTTGTGGGGGGTGGCCTCTTGACCCTGAAATTATTATGGAAACAAGTAAAATCAAGTATATTTTTGTCAATCATATATATTAAACACTTTTTAAAAGCAATATAAACAATACTTACCAATTCCTTGAAAGCATCGGAGCAACTCTTCCGACCAAGAGTGTGGGTGCCCAATGCTTTCCCATCTTTCCCACCCAACTTCCTATTTGCCGTGTCACAGGTTCATCATCTGAAAAAAGCACTCCCACTTCTTCCTCTGATTCCTCATTTTCGTATCTAATAAGTTCTTCAACTTCATCTTCATCCCCTTCTTCTTCGACGTCTCTGTCATATTCCCCTTGGCCTCTTTCCACTGTCACTTCGTATACATCTTCATTATCTGTATCTTCCAACAAAATCGGTGAAATTGAGTGATCATTCACAACCACATCTTCTTGAAAGACACTTTCTTCAATAGGAGCATCAACTTGTGATCTTGCCTTGGTTTTAAAAACTGCGGACCACTGAATACCTTGATTACCTTTCTTAATGGTTGGATAAGGAGCATAACAAACTTGATCGACTTGAAAAGCTGCCACAAATGGGTTATGTCCACGAAGTTTCTTTTTCTCGTTTACATCTACAAGTCCATAAACCTTATGGATACTAAGTCCTTGTGGGGAATTATCAAGCCAATCACATTTAAACAATATAACCCTATAAACCCTTTGCCCGGCATAATAAGAAAGCTCAATTACTTCATTTAGGGTTCCATAGTAGTCCAACCCTTCAGTTGAATTCACAGAAACCCCATTGCTTAACGTAGACTTCGAAACATCAACTCCCTCCTTATAAGCTCGAAACTTATAGCCGTTGATGGAATACCGTCTCCAAGACTTCACCATGTTACTAGGACCCAATGCTAAAGCTATTATTAGATGATCCTTCAATCTATGAACCTATGAATAAAAAAATGTTAATTAAGTTGTTATATTTTTTTCAATATCTAATAAGAAATCTAAATGTATAGTTCAATTTCAAAGAAAATGTATCATCACTTACTTGATTTCGGAACCATTTCGGAAAACTTTTCTCATGTGATGCCCAAACATCATCAGAGGATGTGACATCAGGAAAATTGATTTCGATATGTGCCTCAAATTCCCTATAAGTAGGGAAAGCATGTTTTAGTTATGTATTAATTACCTATAAATTCGATCTAATTTGATAATTAAAAAACAATTGAGTAATGATGAAGTATTAACTTACTTTTCATAAGTATCTAAAAAATCTCCACAGTTTCTTAGCACATAAAAATGAGCTTCTTCATACTCTTTCTCAGTTAAGTACCTCTCTATACATTTTCCGGTTGTAGTTCCCATGTCATCATTGAATAACTCAGGTAACTTAGATTTCAACTGGTCATCGGAATTTACACCAACATCTAAGTCTTTTGCTTTTGTGTCAATGTGATCTTCGAAATAAAAAGAACAGAAATTTGAAATTTCCTCTAACAAAAAAGCGTTGCATATTGAACCCTCCACCCGAGCTTTGTTGCCAATCTTTTTTTATATGATTAAGAAATCTCTCAAATGGATACATCCATCGATATTGAACAGGTCCTCCAACTTTTGCTTCATAAGGTAGGTGAAGAGGCAAATGCTCCATGGAATTGAAAAAAGACGGGGGAAATATCTTCTCTAACTTGCATATTATCTCCGCAATGTTTGACTCTAGACGTTCCATAGAATCAACTCTAATCGTAGAAGTACACAGGTCTCTAAAAAATTGGCTTATCTCAGTTATTGCATTCCAAGGACTGTCGGGAGCAACTCTTTCAAGGCAACGGGGAGTAGTCGTTCCATAAAGACATGACAATCATGACTTTTCATGGAATGTAACACCATCTTTTTATGGTCAACACACCGACTCAAATCTGAAGCATAACCATCCGGGAATTTTAAGTTAGCAACCCAGTCACATAGAGCCTTTTTCTCCGCGTTTGATAAAACAAACCTAGATGATGTGGTCCGTTTATAGCAAAGTTCATTAAAGTCTTCTTTACCCTTAGTGTCAAATTTAGTTTTACCTGGTACATCCATGATGGTGTTGATAAGTTGTTCAAAAAAAAATTTTCTCAATGTGCATAACATCCAAGTTGTGTCGAATCAGCAACGTTTTCCAATAGGGAAGTTCCCAGAATATGCTTTGTTTCCACCAACCTTCATTCTGATCTTTCAATCTTTTCAATTCTTTATCAGAAGCATCAACTATTTTAGGCAAGTCTTTTACGGATTCCCACACTTCATCACCCGTTAGTTTCGATGCGGCTATGCGATTCTCAGTTTTTCTGTTTTTAAGAAAATGCTTACAATTGTCGCGGAAAGGATGATCAGGTCTTAAGAACTCACGGTGACAATCAAACCAACAAACTTTTTTGCTATTTTTAAGCCAAAAAGATCTATGATCATTTTCTGGACAATAAGGACAGGCACGATATCCACTTGTGGACCAACCAGAAAGCATGCCATATGCCGGGAAATCGTTGATCGTCCACATTAATGCAGCCTTTAATTGAAAATTTTGTTTCTTAGAGACATCATAGGTGTCCACGCCGGTTTCCCAAAGTTGTTTCAACTCTTTGATCAACGGTTGGAGGAAAACATCTAAATTTGTTTTCGGATTTTTAGGACCGGGAACTAGCACAGACAAGAACAGAAATTGTCTCTTCATGCATAACCAAGGAGGTAAGTTGTACGGAGTCACAATCACGGGCCAACAAGAGTATTTCGTCCCAAACTGCCCAAAAGGTTGAAATCCATCCGTACACAAACCTAGCCTAACATTCCGGGGTTCACTTGCAAAATCTGGATGCTCTCTATCGAAATGCTTCCACGCTTCTCCATCACTTGGATGTGCCATTGTCCCCCTTTCTCTTAATCGAGAGTTTTTGTAGTGCCAACTCATCTCACCTGCTATGTGCTTGGTTGCATATAGTCGTTGTAACCTTGGCGCAAGCGGGAAATAAGTTATTGGTTTACATGGAATTCGCCTCCCACTTGAATTCTTTTTACCTTTATACCGAGATGCACGACACTTTGTACATTCTTCAAGATTAGAATTTTCTTCCCAGAAAAGCATGCATCCATTCATACATGCATCAATCTTTTCATGGGGAAGTTGGAGTCCCTTCAGAACTTTTTTAATCTCATAAAAATTGCGCGCCATTTGATTTTCCTTTGGAATTATGTCACCAACGAACGACACAAAACTATTAGCGCATCTAAGAGATATGTTGTTCTCACATTTGATTGATAACAACCTAGCAAATTGCTGCAACAAACTCATATCACTTCCCTCAAACACCGGTTGTTCAACTTGCTCTAACATTTTAAAGAACGAAGAAACTTGGGGTTCGGGGTTTCATAACGCACTTCTTCATCGTCAAGGTCATCAGGATTAAGTCGATCCTCCAAAATTTGGTCAACAGTATCACGCAATGCATTTTCCACGAACTCACGGTAAGGATTCTCACTAGCATTTGTACTAGGTAGTTTCTCACCGTGATACGTCCATACATAATAATTATCGGCGAAACCATACAACCAAAGATGAATTTGAACATCTGCTTTCCTTTTAAAACCTAGGTTTTTGCATTTCTTACACGGACACCTCATTTCACCTAAATTCTTGTACTCACTACTTCCCTCCGCGAATTTAATAAACTCTTTCACCCCCTCTGCATATGCTTTCTTGGGTTTCTTTTTTCGTCTAATCTTTCATACATCCACTGCCGTTCTAATCTTTTCATGTTATTATATATCTACACATTTATATATATCATTAAAAAAGATAATAACCTAACAATAATCAAAATCAAGCATAATAAACAATAATTTAACATTTTAACCAATATAAATATTGTATTTCTTTGAATTGGGTCCTTATCACTCCAACCTAAACCCATCAATGTACGTTTTAAGTCACTAGCAAACATGTACTTGTGATTTATTAATGAGAAAAATTCGGCAAAGCAATTCCCATCCGTTCTCCAAATACACAATATAGAATAAATAATTACTCTACATATGCATTTAGAGAACATTAAAGGAATTGTCACCAAACTATTTTCTCATTAACAAATCACAAGCACATGTTTACTACCTAAGTGACTTAAAACGTACAAAGACAGTCCCAAAACGGGGACTATTCAAAAATTACTCCAAGTGAGTAATTTTTGAACGGGTACTAGGTCAATATGAACAATAATTTTAACAATATTAAAAACAAAACATACAACAATGACTACTTTTTCAATTAACAAAAACTAACATGATTTACTTTTCATTTTACATATCTAGTCTAATTCATATTTATTCTAATTAACATTTAACAATAATCTAATTTTTAATAATAAAATTAAATATCTATCTTAACTCAACATGCATACATTAAAAAAAAAATTATAACTAATAATCTAAATTAACAATATACATTAACAACATACATCCGTCACAACATTGACTTCTATCCTAAGTCAACATGCATCAACACCAACCCTTTTTCAACAACAATTAAAACAATAACTAATAATCTAAATTAATTAAACTAATTAAAAAAATTAAAAAGAGTAATATCCGTCAGTTTTTCACAATTGACGGAATATCCGTCGAGAAACCTCGACGGATTAAAACAATAACTAATAATCTAAATTAATTAAACTAATTAAAAGGAGTAATACCTAATTAACTTGACAAAAAAAAATGAAAAAGGAATTGCAGTGGCGGCTGGCGGCGGCGGCTGGGGGCGGCGGCGGCTGACGGCGGCGGCTGGTGGAGGCGGCCTACTATTAACAAAAAAAAAAAAGATAAATAAGAAAAGGAGAAGGAAAAGGATGAAGGAGAAGGAAAAAGATAAAGGAAATAGAAAAAAAAGATAAAGTTAATTACCTTATAGTGATGGCGACGGCGTGGTGGTGTTGGTGGTGGTGGTGGTGGCGCCGGAAGTGGAGGAGGGTGGTGGTGGTGTCGGGTTTTACGGAGGTAAGGGGTTAAGGCGATTTTAATTGATTTGGGGGAATTTTAGTAAAGTGAAGGAGAAACTCTTCGCGTGTTTCAGTTAATAGAAACCTCTGACGGAAATTCCGTCAGTTAAAAATAAATCCTGACGGAAATTCCGTCAGTATTGCAAGTGACTGTACACGTCAGTTAAAGTACAACTCCTGACGGAATATCCGTCAGTTTTTTCAAAATTCTGACGGAATATCCGTCAGTAGAACAATTATTGTGACACCCTGTCACACACTACCACCAACTAATAATTGACCAAGTGACGGATATTCCGTCAGTATTTTAAAAAAACTGACGGATATTCCGTCAGTAGGCTAAAGTGATTTCCAGCTGTAATGCACTTTAACGTACAAATACCATTGACGGATTTTCCGTCAGTATTAAGAGATTACTGACGGAATATCCGTCACAGTTCTTTTGACGCCTTTGACTTGGTCAACGCGCCAATAGATACTGACGGGATATCCGTCAGGAAACTTTACTGACGGAATTTCCGTCACACATCCGTCAGTAACCCGTGTTTTCTGACGGCCTCTTTTTTCCGTCGGTAGGGCCGTCAGTAAACCGCGTTTTTCTTGTAGTGGATTCAGCATGACTAACTCCAAAAAGGGGTTTCTTCCTATGGCTCCAGAGGTGCATTTGAGCAAGTCTCAGGCACCAGAGACACCGGAAGAGAAAGAGCGCATGACAAGGATTCCTTATGCCTCAGCTATAGGATCAATCATGTATGCCATGATATGCACACGTCCGGACGTGGCATATGCATTGAGTATGACAAGTCGATTCCAACAAACATCCGGGTGATTCACATTGGATGGTCGTCAAGAACATTCTTAAGTACCTACGGAGGACTAAAGATTGGGCATTGACTTATGGAGGCGAACAAAAGCTATATGCGCAACCGATTCTGCAGATGCTAGCTTCCAAACGGATCGAGATGACTCGAAATCTCGGTCTGGATTCGTTTTTACTCTTAATGGCGCTGCAGTCAGTTGGAAGAGTTCCAAACAAATATTACAGCAGATTCTACGACCGAGTCCGAGTACTATGCCGCGTCTGAAGCTACAAAGGAAGCGATATGGATGCGTCAATTCTTACATGGACTATCTGTAGTGCCTAGTTCGAATGAGCCGATCACCATCTATTGTGACAATAGAGGTGCCATCTTCCAGGCTAAGGAGCCCAAGTCTAGCAACAAATCTAGACATGTACAACGGAAAACTCATCTAATCTGAGATTACGTGGAGCAAAAGGAAGTAGTGATAGAAAAGATTGCTACAGATGATAATATAGCAGATCCTCTCACTAAACCATTACGACAAGATAAGCATGAAGGGCATGTTAATTCCATGGGAATTAAACGTGTTCCTGAGTTGTAGTACTCTTTTTATGGATTAGATTCATTCTCTTTTGTACTCTATACGACATCATCGTTTTGATATTTATATATTTTATTTTTCATGTGGAATTTGTACGACAATTTTGAACACCACAAAGTGAACTGAACAAACATTATATTTTGGTCCTTAATTGCCCACATGAGCTGATAACTCTGGCAATTATTTTGTGACGTTGGTTGATGGTGGGTTCAACAAGCCATAAGTCAAACGGTTGGTGACCAATCACGAGAGGCGAGTTATACGGATATCTCGTAGGACACAATTGTGACATCGACGTGGAGTCCTAAATGTTTTATAACATTCGGTGTCAGGTCGTGGATAGGACCTCCATGGTGATCCTAAGAGTCGATTCTTTTGACTATCGACTGTCTCTTGAGACTAAGGCAGATTTTGGGTGACTTTGGTTTCTTTCTCACGGTCATCCGTAACAGGGGGCCAAGTAGATTTTTTTTCGGGTCATTTCATGCTTTGTGCTTAGATCGGAAGGAGTCGAGTTGAAGGAAATATTCAGCCTTTATCGGGTACTCGATATTTCTCAGGGCCACTCGAGGAGTCAGAATCGAAATGCATGGCCATGCTCGGATACGGATTCGTTTTATCAGTTAAGTTACTCTCTAGTCGGGGAAACCACTCTTGACACAGATCGATTGTAAAATACGACCTTTGCGGATCCGGATCTGCAAATTGTTTTACATTGAGTGGGAGAAATTTTAAATGAATATGAGAATCGGTTATCGCACATACACTTGTACGGACAAGTGGGAGTTTGTTGGAGCTGTGTCCTCCAGTTAGTGCGGATAACGTCATTGCATGTACACTTGTACGGATAAGTGGGAGCTTGTTGGGGCTGGTGTCCTTTACAGTTAGTACAAGGACTCACAAATCTCTAAAAGGATCAAAGGGCATACTTTTGGTATTATTATCAGTTGATCCACGTTTATCAATAACGGTTGGCTTGCTAGATAAGTTTGACGTTATTGTCATACAGATGGCGGTGATCAACTGGTCCCTAAAAGTCACACCTATAGGATACGTTTGAGAGATGTGACAGTATGAAAATACAGTCATGTTGATGCCAAATTTGACTAACCAGTTAGTCGGAATTATTGACTAATAATTAGTCAAAAGTGATGTTGAGATATTTTATTTAATACGGATTAAATAACATGGGCTAAGGCGAATTAAGCAGTTAATTCGTAAATTAAATATAAACGATTATATTTGATTAATGTATATTGAATTAATTATACAATATCGTCTTTGTCGGACATGTATTAATATTTCAACTCACCCGTGTTATTAGTTGATAATTTAATAGCCGATAACCGATGACGATTTATAATAAAAACCGCGTCATATACATTTAGCAATTTTCGTGCCGGACCACGAGTTAAAATTAAGAGGAAGTGGAAGCCCACTTCCCCATGAGGGCTCACGGTTGGCCGAATGGAGGAACAAAAGGAGAGCCTCTCCTCCTTTCTAACCTAATGATTCATTTTTGACAAAAATATTAGGGTTTCAGAGCATTCTTCTCTGAAATTTCTAGATCTCACATTAAATAACCTCACAATAGCTCTCTCGATATTGCAAGTCAATTAGAGAGCATTTCTAGCACAAGGGCATAGTCTCAGACGGTCTTGGGTGCAACGATTAGGAGGAAATCTCTGTTGATTTCTGTTCTTTACGCCGCACATCAAAGGACCCGAGGTTGATTCTTAATCTTTATCGTTTTCTATTGTATTTCGTTTATGACCATAAATGGCATGTTATATTTACGTTATAATCCTTAAAATTAAGGGAATTTTACGGATATTTCCCTACATGGTAAACAACATATTGACCAACTTTTAGCATATTCAAGGATTTTAACATGTTTGACCAGTCAATATGCTGATTTTAGTGTTTGGTAAACAACATATTTGGGGTCAATATGTTGTTTTACAATATACTGCTTACCTCCAGCATATAGGTTAGCCTATTATAAATTAGAAAATTTTACTACAATTTACAAGGAAAACTAATAATCTACTAATCGTAATCTGCCAGTTACTAAACACTCAAATTAATTCTGCTAATTATAATATGCTAGTCAAACTTATACAATATACTGCTTACCTCAACATATTGGTTGGCCTATTATAAACTAGAAATTTTTACTACAATTTACAAGGAAAACTAATAATCTACTAATCGTAATCTGCCAGTTACTAAACACTCAAATTAATTATGATAATTATAATATGTTAGTCAAACTTTCTGTTAAATCTGCCATTTATAATTTGTCATTCCAATCTGGTTATGCTGAAATTAATTCGCTGTTTACCAAACATGGCCTAAACCATGGACCATACAAAATAAAATATGACTTGATCTAGTTCGAATAAAATTATGCGATCCGAACTAATCCGGACTAAATTGATCTGGTCTGGACCAATTGACTCCTACGAGCTCATAGTAAACCAAATTCGGAGAATTTGTCGGTAAAAATCTGGCATCAGAATATTTGGGCCGTTTACTGCAAGAGCGCCCGTATAATATGGGCTGTGTGGGTAATGTTTGGGCCTATAAGACGTGAAATTGCGATTCATGCGAGTAATCCACATGAGCTTGTTTCATACGGTCAAACTTGGAAAGTTCTCTCTTGACGTACTACCCAAACATACCTCAACGTCATTTTAATTAGTTATCCAAACCTCACTTATGTGAACGATAAATCGTAGGTATGATTAATTGATTCTTAATTATAACCTTAAATTTTTGATTGAAATGGTATTTTCACATGATATTAGAGTTAGCATGCTTAAAAGGTTACGAATTCAAAATTCAGAGAGCCTCTCAAAATCTCACAAGTGAAATTTGAGCACATGATACGGGTGGGTTATTGCATTATCCACCCTTCAATCCCAAATGGGACATTCGAGTGGTGACTTAATATTTTAATTGAGATGGTCTTCTAACATACTTTGTATGATATTACATCTATTACCATCAAATTCGCCACAAACAACTTCACCCCTCAGCTCGAGAGTGACCTTCACCTCGGTGCAACCATCTTCCTCACTTGTATAAACTACTACCATCAAATTCGCCATTAAACTCGTATGGAAAGTAATCCCCACAATCGCTATTAACCTCTCAACATCCCATGGAAGATACTAAGCAAGCAACACAAATTTACCAGCAACGCATACCTGATCAACCACCCTTTTTACCAAAGGTCGAAATAGTAATATAAGCGAGCAAATATATTAAGAGGTCGAAATAAAGCCAGAGGGACAACATAAACAATTTGATTCTAGTCCATACAAAATAGGTCGTTAGTACGTCGGAGATAAAAGCCAACGATAAGAAACATTCAAACATACCAAACCAACCAAAAATATCTTACATTACATTTCATCAATTTTGTCAGTTACTTGCATGTCATTAAAATTAAGGAACAATGACACAATGTTGAAGAATTATCTTCGACTTTTTGTTGCTCATAATAAGGTAAAGTAGAATTTAACAAAGAAGGCTAGCTAGGAAAGGCTATAAATCACGTGGGAGTGAGTGTATATATAATATACTATGCATGTTACATCAAGAATCTCGACATATTGAACAATGCCATCTACTATGACACAAAATAATGAAATTAACGGTCGTTAATCGTTACTCCGTCAACACCCATGAACATTTAAATTAACGGGTAAGAGATTGTTCTATTTTAGGGGTCTCGTTGTCTCGAATTCAAGTTCTAATAGTGTAACAATGTTAAAACTCAACAATGAGGGATAGTTCATAACTTTACCGCCGTAATGGTCCTACCCAGTTCAAATCCAGATAAACCCGGATGAAACTCCCGGTCATTAATCATTACTCTGTCAACACCCATCAGTACTTAGATCAATTGATAAGAGGTTGTCTAAATTAATCAGAGGTTTTCAGTTCAAACCCTAGAAATGCAATAGTGTTAAAATTCCTAAGAAGAACACGGAAGTACGTACTGAGGAAATATCATTAATTCAACAAAAGTAGAGTATTCCACTCGTCCCGTTTATTTAATTTGCTTAATATGAATTTGTGAAATGATTGGGACGAAGGACGTTCATATTAAGATTTATTCTAACTAATAAATCGTCTCTCCATGCAGCTAAGACTTTAGGTTTTAACCTTTTAGCTATTGAAGGAGTTAATTTTTGTGTTATTAACTCTATTCGTGGAACGTGGAACTGTGGAAGGTACCTTGAGAAATTTCTTCTTTAATCGCCGATATTAGGGTCGAACGTTTTTTTTTTCACGGAAGTAAAGTATTCTCGCTGTTTTCGTGAGGCCAATAAAGTAGCCGACTTTATGGCTAATTTGGGACATTCATGACTTCATGTCCTTATTCTTCTTCGAGGTGGGTTGAAAATCATTGGCTTTCACTCTCACCCGAAAGGATCAGATTTGATCATATTTAAAGAGATCAACCTAATTTTATTTCCTAATAAATAAATAAATCGCCTCTCCACAAAAACCCATAACACTATATATGGCAAATGTAACGTATACTTTCTACCCAACTTCTATCTCGACTATAACATGGACGAACATCCAAACTGCAAATCACTATCTACAACTGTTCTTCAATCATCTTGCCCTTATTTGTAGGCACCACATAATTGATTTGACATAAATTCCTAGAAAAATTTATGTGTCTTCCGGAAGGACCGTACTCCTTACACCTATGCTATTATAATATTTTATTTGGTGGATAACCTTTAAGTATAAGGAGGACGGTTCTCTCGAAGGACATAAGAATTTTTCAAATTCCTAGCCCACCAAATATGATACTCCGTATAACGCATCGATCGACCACCGTAAATATTACCTTTCCCCGTCTCATGGATTTCAAAATATATCATGCTCTTTTTTTATCCGTCATTTTATACTTTTATTATCTAGATTCTCCATCGATTCCACTTTTATTATCATCTTATTTTCAAAATTTATTCCAAATTAATTATTCTCTTTTTAAATTTGGTATGCTAAAATAGGCACAAATAGAATTATACATCCAGTTGTACCATAAGCATTGTACAACAAGGTATAAGAATCCGAGCTTATATGTATTCTTTCCGAGCTAATTCAAAGTTCATGTTTTTAATGTGTAAATGGATGAGCTCAATACTTTCTAATAAAACTCATATTCTTTAACATGAAGCTCGGATACTTTATCACAAAGCTCATATTCTACACCGTACAACACATACAACTGATTGTATAGTCCATAAATTGTAAAATAGGTGGACTATCACTATATCCCTAATCTTGTAACTACTACTCACTCTATCATAATGACATTGTCCTCATTCTTCCTAGTTAAAGGGGTAAAACAATAATTTTACATTTATTTCTGCATCTTTTGAAAATATAAAGTAGGACAGCAAAACTGAAATGAAGAGAATACTAAGGGGGTGTTTGTTTCATGCGTGGGTATTGGTTTGGAATCGGGAATCATACGTGGGTGATATTGGGTTGGAACTTGGTATCGCATACCTTGTGTTTTGTTTCAATACTAGGTGGTATGAAGTTAGAAATCAATCAAAGCTAAAAAATCTTCAAAATAAGAAACTGAATTTGGTTCAGTATATTATACCCCTTACTTTTTGCACAATAAATAAGAAACTGAATTTGGATCACACAAAACACACCACCCCGCATGCTATTGAATTGAGACTACACAAATAAACCAAAAAAAAAATAGGGAAGAAAATCCGAATAACTGAGTAAGAAAATAGGAAGAAAACACTAAATAGAAGGGAGTATATTTTAATACTATTAAATCATGTAGATAAAATTTAATCAAATAAATATACATTTTTTAAAAAAAATATGACACAATTGTTTTTATCACTTTTTATTATTTCTAATTTGATACCATGGGTATCAATCTCATACTCATCCCCCTCCCTGGGTATGAGAAACCCGTACCTCATGGAGTCATGGGTTTAAGACATGGGTATGAAACCTTCATTTTCGGGAAACAAACACATGGTATGAGTTTTGTTCATTCCAAACTCATACTGTATACCTATATTGGGTAAACCAAACACTCCCTAAACGATTTCATCCGAGCATTAGGGTAAGATTATTGGTAATCTTGAAACAAGACTTTGTTAAGTTTTAAGACAAGACTCATTCAAGACTACCAATAATCTACCCTAATCTTGACAAAGTTTTAAGTTGAGTCTTGGAAATCCAAGACTCAATTTAAGACTTTGGGTGAGTCTTGACCCTACCTTAAAGGGAAATTAACCAATCAGTGAATCTCATGTGTCATTTGTTTTTGTGAAAAAAAGGAGTAAAGTGGAAAAGTGGAGTATGAGGTGAGTCTGACGGATAATGTATAAAGTTTGAGGTGGATCTGAACAATAAAGAAATAATAAAATTTAGTTGAAAGCTGATTTAGTAGAGTATTAAGACTAATTTGGGAGAGTCTTACTGATAATCTCACCCTTAGTTACTTTAAATGTAGTTAATAACAAATGGTCACAACTCACAACCCTCCTCTGCTACACTATTTCCACCATTCCTCTGGGCTCTATCGATTCTAATAAAGATTATCGTTCGTATTATTCGTATATTTTAGATTTTTAGTTGTTTTTTCTTCGTATTATATCATAATACACCTTTATTTATAGGTAGACACTTGAAAGGATCCTACACTCATATTTTTCTACTTCCTCCATTCTACCATTTTCCATTTTCTACACTATTCAGAAATAAACATTTTGTTTCGATTTTCTCTCAATACATAAGTGAAAATATATTTACGTGGGATCTTATTTTATTCGTCTTTATGAGTACATTAAAAATATCTAAATTTTATAATTTTTGCAAATACGTAGCTAACGATATTTACCGCGTAAAACACGTGTTAGTAAACGTGAAAAAACAAAGTGGTAGAATGAAGTTGAATGTATGTGTTTTGGGAGAATGCTTCTCAAGACTGCGACCACAAATACTACTATACCTCCAGTTGTATAATAAGCATTATACAACCACTATACATTTATCCGAGCTTTATGTGTAATTTTTCTGAGTTTTTCAAAAGTTTTTTTTTTTTTTTTTTTTTTTTTAAGGTGTGAATTCATAAACTTTAGAGTATAGCTTAGATTCTTTAAAACAAAACTCGCTTCTTACCACAAAACCGTTTTGCAGAAGAATATTAATTTAAGGGGCCCAATCATTCTCTTGTTTCATCCTTTTCGAAAGGTAGTGAGAGGCCCCTCTCAATGTCCCCCAACTTGTCCATCCTCACATTGATTACTTTAGCCCAAGATATTCGGCCCATTTATTTTATGGAACGTCTCTATATATATACTCCCATCCATGCTATACTTGACTCATCAGTCACCTCCAAGTTTCACAAGTCACAAACCACCTCTAAAATATAATTTTATACTTTGGAAAATGAAGGTCAGTCCATTTTTTAATTGAAATGTAGGGTATGCAGCTAGTCTTCCTTGAAACTGATGTATCCGTCTATAAGACGGGTTGAATATCAATCCGCATAGGCATATAGGGACAAATCTTATGTTTTTCCTCAGTGTATTATGGTTTTGTCTTAATTATTCCTTTCACATAGGCATATTTGACTCGTCTTAAACTTATGAGAATTTGCCGTGTAGGATATTTCGTGTCGGATTCACTCGTGTCATTATTTACTAGCTCTAAATAAATTAATGGTCTACTGCAAATTATTATAAGGAACTCCCTCCGTAATTGCATGATATTCCTATTTGACTTTTTAAGTTTAAAGTTTGTAAGTCTTGACTCTAAATATTTAGAAAGTTATGAAATATTACGATAGTACATAGTTACTTAAATATGCTATATTCATAAAAATATATTTTTAATAAAAAACAATGATATATAAGCGCAAAGAAACATGCATGGTCAAGGTATCACCTAAAAAATCGCGATAAGTTAAACGGAAACATTATGTAATTATGAAGGAAATATACGCTAATCACTCTTAATTATGATTTTTTGTAGGTCCTTAATTGGGTAACTCGACGATTTCTTAATAATGTTCAATCTTGCATCGCCGTCCTCCCTGGTAATATCAATACTCTTTTTAATCTTTCTTGATGCACGATTTATTATTTTGGATTGTATATATAGTCTATTAACTGTATTCTTTAGTGATGATAAATTTACTATTGTTTTTACTAATGCCACTTAAATTATGAGAGAATGAATAACAAGATACTCATATACTATCGTACAACCAGTTGTATATTAACATTTATTTGAATGGGCATTAAACAAAAATGTAGTGGCGTTATCATTGACATTGGTGTTAATGCGAGTGAAATATACGAAATATATTCTTATGGTTTATGTAAATAAAATCTAATAAGTGGATTTTGAAAATATATGGGGCCTAGTGGCGGAGCTATTTAATTGAACCCAGTGAGAGCGAACGGGTAATGGTATAAAGGGAGCTCGAAAAAATTTAGAAACTTTTAACTAAAATCTTCGCGATTTCCATCCGCCAGCGGGAGCAAGCGCCTCTACTAACCCCCTAACTCCACCACTGATTGGGCCATGAATGAGGTTGTCTTATGACTCTTATCAAACCAATATGTAACTTACATCACAAATACTATCTTACAACCAGTTCTATATTAGCATCGTACAACCAATATAATTATATATCTAACTGAGCTTATGTGTGATTTTTTTAGCTTTCTTAAAGTTTATTTTTTTTATGCTTAAGTGGTTGAGTTCAGAAACGTTATTATATTGCTCGTTTTCTTTAAAACAAAATTTGGAAAATTTAATATAAAACTTAGATTTTACACCGTCAGTTGTACTACAACTGATTATATGGTCTATTAACTGTATTCATAATTAGAAACATTTTTCAAATGTAAAATATTTGTAAATAGCCAAATAGGGATGGCCGGGTTGGGGACAAACTATTTGGAGCCAATTTGTCTTAGGTAAAATCATGAGCAAAGTCGTTCTCTCATGTGGTGGCTTTGCTTTATAATCTAAAAAACATAGCTTTTCTAGGTTGGACAACGACCTTACCCCTGTCAAAATTACCCCTATCGAATATAGAGCAAAACCGCTATGTAAGGATGACAATTTTGCTCCAAAATATTACGTGGATCCATTGGCGCAAAAGCGTCTTTATAGTTAACGGACACAAAGTTCAAAGTGGAGTGTTGTTGTTGTTGTTGTTGTTGTTTTTGTTGTTGTTGCTGCTGCTGCTGCTGATAGTGCTGATGCTGGTACTGGTACTAGTACTGGTGCTGCTGCTTCATCTATCATGCATCTTCTATCTCATGATATATGTACTACGTAACATGTATTTTTCAACTAGCTTAAATTAGTACTCACATATGTTTCAATTTAACTTTTATGTACATTATGAAGATGAAGACATGGAACACGATCATGTTAACTCAAAATATGACATTGACGAGACAAAAAGACCTATGCTCGAGGATTGGGAGGACAGTCTCCTAGCCATTGGCACCCTAGCCATAAGTCCCTTGGAGACCGGTAATTTTGATATCATTGAGGAAATAGAAAACACTAATGATCTCAATTACCACAATAATCTCAACTACAATGACTTTGAGAAAACGGAAGAAAACTCGTTAGTGATTGTGACATTGTTTACCCATGAACTTGAAAAGAAAATTATTGTTGCAAAAACCAAGACCACACAGGAACAAGTCATCAACGTTGTTGTCGACTCAGACGACAATGATGACATTAAGGATGAAGGGCAAGCTATGAAAAGAGTTACTCTTGGCGATCTTTTGTTACAAGAGTCTGATCACAAACTTGTGAAACAATTAGCCGATAATAAGCAGTTGCATCAAGCTAATGTATTTAGCAAGGATGTCATTACTATGTCGAAACCAAGCGCTAAGACGATCAAGCCGACTTTTCGTGCCAAAAGAGGTTTGGCTAAGGCCAAGAAGCTTCTTAAGGAGGATTTGAATCCAATGAAGAAGATTAATCAGGTAAGTACTAGTTAAGATTATAACTCCTCCCGTTATATGTTTACCTATTCTTGTTGAAGTGTGAGACTTTTTCGGAGTGTTCTAGAAGGTTCCGAAATATTCTTGAATAATGTAGAAACATCTAGAATGTTCTAGAATATTCATGTACATACTGGAATAGTCTAGAAGAGTCTAGAAGGGTCTAGAAGAGACATGAATGTTCTAGGTGTGTGTAGAGAAATCTAGAACATTCTAGAGATATCTTGTATGTATAGAAAAGCCTCGAGCCTTACAAGTCTAGGTCACTCTAAAATGCTCTATTCTAGAGAATTTTAAGAATGTAGGAGGAGTAGGAGGAACACTCTATTTCATGTATCCAAAAAATCAATACACCAAAAATTCTTTCAACTAAAATCCAACTAATCAACTAAATAAACTAACAACTAATCTCCACTCTGCCTCCTATACTCCCCCCACACACCAACAATTCTATTTTTGGTTGTCTCATTTATTTATTTAACTTTCTATATCGAGAATGTTTTTTATGAGTAATTTGATCGATCATCCACATTTATTATTGTCTACTTATCATCCAATAACAATGATCATAACTGTTCGCCTCTGATCCTTTCTTAATCGTTGTGTCAAAAATAAAGATAAACAAATGATCGTGATAGAAGAAGTACAAAACTACAATGGCATTTTAGGTCAACAATACTAAATTGATTAAGATGGAATAACCCTTATTATTATAGTTATTCACCAGCGGAATCATATAGGATTAGAATTGATTCAAAAATGTATTTTAGATGATGAAAAGGATGATGAAAACGAAGATTTACCCTGATATGGAAGGAAAGATAAAGCAGGACATGGACATGGATATGCAATCAAGATTAATTGTAATTGGCAACCGGAGCAATGAGGATGTTGGTTCCAATAATCAACTTTGAGCTTCTTAGCTTCTCCTTCATGGTATTTACATATATATTATGTTTAATAGTTAGTCTCTCTTAAATCGTATTAATAACCAGATTCTTTTTTTTTTTTGAAAGTTTGTCTCATCTATACAAGTATAACGATTTTTGTAATCTTATCTTGTGGCATACTCCGTATAAGATTTAGTGATTAATTTTGTTGATTAGATTCAAATTGTTTTTGTTATTGGTTCGGACTAACATCTTTGTATCCCATTACACAGGTACAAACGTTGTGGCCGAACAAATCGTGATATTTTCACGACTCCTAGTATGTGATCGACTCGCTAAATTGCACGGCCATCATGATGTATCAGTGGATTAATTTCAATGTAATATAATGTTGTAATATCGGATTTTTTTTATGCATATAACGGGCTTTAATTGCGTGAAATTTATGTTTGATCCCGCTTCTTATTAAGGTTGTAATAGGTGATGAAAATTATGTTTAAGCATTTGCGCAAGGGATTTAAATTATATTGTTGTTAAGTTTATATGAGGTTGTATGAATTCGGAAGTTATAATTTGCATTTAGACTATGTTCACATATGTTTTATAGTAACCTTATCGACGTATTCACACGTCGGACACTTGTTATATATAGAAAGAGTTCTTTAATAATCTCACATACTGCTATATCAGACTTTTAATAACTTTTATTATTATTATTATTATTTGTTCCGGGCGTAAGTTCCAGAGCAGTGTTGTTACCGCGTCAGCTTTGAATGATGCCGCGGCTTGCCTCTTCCTTTTTTTACTCTTTCCTGTTTAAGATAAACAAACTGAGGACTCGGCTTGGGGCCGAGTGTACTCACTCCGTCGCTCAAGTCAGTAACTTAGAGAGATAAGTTGTATGATACTTGACGAAGTATATTGTAGAGAGATAAGGGAGTTTATACCAGATTACGTGATTATTAGATAGATTTGGGATCCTTTTCTCGTTGAGAGAAGTGGAGTATTTATAGACTTTCACCTTTTGTCACGTAGTGGCCAAGTGGCAGAGCAGGTGGAAAGACCGTTTTACCCTCGGCCGGGTGACCCATGGCAGGCCGGCAGGCCTGGTTGTCCTTATGCCGAGGGGACTGGATGTGAGTACACGGATATGTCTCTCGGCCGGCTAGTTGCCGGGGCCGAGACCCAAGCGACAGGCTGCATCGGTTAGGCTGTCTAATACGTTGACTTGCTGTCTTTTATCTTTGACCTTCCTCAATGTGTTGACTCGGTCAGCGGGTGCAGAATATGCCCCATCAATTTGCCCCCAGCGTAGTCTATGCCGTGGTATGGACCTTCGATGAGTGTTAAGCGTATATTCTGCGCATGGTTGAAATTCTCCTCCGGCTTCTTCTTCACCGACTTGGTTCTGTTTCTTGGTTCTGTTGAGGCCGTACCATATCCCCCCTCCACATGGTTATGTAATGGACAGCCGATGTGGAAAAGAAAAAGGTGATGGCCGAGACCAAGGTTGAGAGTGCCGGCTGCTTCTGATTGCCCCCGGCCGGTGCTGTCAAGCTTGGTTGATCAGCGGGCCGTTGGCAAGTAGGTACCAAGGAGTGTGTCAAAGAAGTTTGGTAACTGTTACGTCGATTGACATTCCGTGGATTAGTAACTGTTGCGTCGATTGACATCCCGTGGCTGCATGCTTGACACGTGCCCTGGTGTCGGTTGTTGGACGCTTCGTGTGCCTTGTTCTGATTGGTCAATTGAATGGGCTTTGCTCTATAAATAGAGCAGTGTGCCCCTCAATTTTCCGCACAATCTTCACTTCTTCAAAAAAAAAAAAAAAAAAAATCTTCTCTCTAGTTTTTCAGAGTTTCTTTCTCTCTCTAATCTTCAAAGCGTTACTCGGCGTAACACTCTCTTCCAAGGTAAACAAACAAATTTTTTCCAACTTTTTACTTGTTAATTAATTGTTGCTACCATGTCTTATGCTGATGCCGGACCCAGTACCTCTGCGCCGGGGGGCGAACCGTCGCATCCTTATGAAGAGGAGCCACTGGTCGTCACCCCGATAGGGTTTGGGGGTCCTAAGTCGCCGTCTCCTGAAGTAGATCCAAAAGTTTTGGAGGATTGGGAGGATGATGATGATGATGAGGCTACTGATTCTGATGGTGAGAGGCCGCATCTCTTGCATCACGGCGACGCCTGCTCGACCAGTCCTGATTGCGCTTGGATAAACAAGTTCGCCGCTTGTTCCGGGCCTGATCTTTTTGAAGACCATTACTCCTTCGGCAGGGGGTATAAAATTGTTATCCCTGAGGAAGGTCAGGCGGTCTGTTGCCCTCCTGAAGGCCATATTGGCGTATACATCAGACACCTGGAGTATGGGCTCCGGTTTCCTCTGAATGCATACGTTGCTGCCATTATCAAAGCTATGAACGTCGCCGTGGCCCAATTGCATCCGTTGGCCATCAGGACGATTGTGAGCTTCGTATGGCTCTGTCTCTTTAAAGGGGAGGTTCCAACGGTTAACCTGTTCCGCCGGCTTCATCATCTTCGGTCGACCACCCTAGGTGGCACGGGGTGGTACAACATTCAGACGGAGACGGGTTACGTTACCGTTTCCAAGTTGTCGTCTTGCAAGGACTGGAAGGGGCGGTGGGTGTACGTCGAGGTGCCGGAGGACTACCCGCTGCCTCGGTCATTCCAGAGCCGCGTCAACTTGCAGTGCGAGAATAGGGGGAGCGTGAAAAGTATGTCTCCCGGAGTAAGCTTAAGATGGACGCCTTGAAAGTCTATCTTAATGAGGACGAAAAGCGGGCAATGAGGCTGTTTGAGGCTGAGAAGGATGGTACGCCGAAGGGATGGATGCCCCTGAGGCAGATCGTTCTTCAGGACGAGCCGCTCTGCCGCATCGGCCTCATACCGGCCCTCAACCAGGGTGAGTAGGGTCGGTGTGAGGCCCATCTTTGCTTTTATGCTTCAGTTTTTGAGCTTTGTTTTACTTCTTTTATTTAACTCTTGTTTTACTTCTTGCAGACCGGTTTGACGAGGATCTGTCTGTGGAGATCCTGAAGAAGTTGGGGCTTGACAAGGACGGGAAGGTTGTTGAGCTGCATCCTAAGGCTGATTCGCGTGATCGTAGACCGGCCCCCAACGAACTTATGGAGCAGCAGTTGAAATCCATGGATGTGGCGGCGGCTCAGGCGAAGATTGGCGGACGTGTGCCGCGCCGAACACCGAAGATAATTACTACGGCGTCCACGGCGTCAACTCCTCTTCAATCTTCAATCCCTGAGGTCCAAAATGAGCAGGTGGTGGTCGTCGATGTTACCGATGAGGAGGTCACCGTTGTGGAGGGCCCTCGTCCTTCGAAGAAAAGAAAAGAGACAATGCCTGCTACCGCTGCTACCGAGGCGGGGGGAAAGAAGGACTCAGCCGACCCTCCATTCAAGAAGGTCCAGACTGGTACGGATCTAACCCACGGCTCGGATTTAGCCGGTTCTTTAGGCATTCTCGATGATAGGCTATCTGACATGTCAATGAATGTTGACATGGATGCTTTGTTTGAGTTTTTTGTAGATCAACCGTCGTCGGCCGTCGCTCTCACTGAACGGCAAGTGGGGAAGAAACCTGTGCAGGAGGGTGATCAAAACGTCATCGTTGAGTCTTCATTCCAGAAGGTTTCTCCTGCTCAGCTTGTGGCGGAAGGCGCAAGGTTGTCCAGGAGGCTGGCGAAGTGGACTGAACTAGCCGGCGCTCACATTATAGATCAAGAAAAGGCCGTGGCTCAATCCGCTCCTGAGCTGGAACGGCTTAGGCTTGAGCTTACCGCTACTAAGAAGGTGGCCGGGAAGGCGAAGCTGGACCTCCTCGATGAGCGGAAGCTTCGGGAGGATGCTGAGAAGGCAGTCCTGGCTGAGAGAGCCAAGGCTGAGGCTGATGCCGCTAAGCTGCGGGAGGAAAATGACAAGCTTCAGGGCGGTTACAATGCTATGGTTGAGCAGAGGGAAGAATGGAAGTCCCTGCAAAAGACCGAGGCGAAGGAGCACAGGAACACAAAGGCTATCCATGCTCAGAGGGAGAAGGACATTGAGACGCTCCAAACCGTCGTCATCCCTGGCATGTGTGCCCAGTACCGGGACCAGGCCGAAGATGCTACCAGGGAGGTGATCAAAAAGCTGTTTCCTGAAGGCTCCTTCCCGTGGCTAGATTTTGACCGGCTCCTTGACGAGGAGACGGCTGCTGCAGAGGCAAAGGCTGCGGAGGAGGCAGAAGCGGCGAAGGCTGCTGAGGAGGCTGCGGAGAAGGCCGCCCATGCTGAGAAGGTGAAGGCGGCCAGGGAGGAAGCTGAGAGGGCTAAGGCAGATGAAGCTGCCAAGTTGGCTTTTGGGCCGCCCAACGCAGATGATGCTGCTACTGCTGCCAGTGGCGAGCAGAAACAGGCATAGGGAGACGGGCGGTCGTCACCGGATTCACCCGGCGTTTCGGACAGCTTCAGCTGTTCGGGGGCCAACTGTAACACCCCCATATTCAGAGGAGCCTTAACTAGGCCTTCCTTAGCATATAAGGGCGTTACCATCTCGGTTGCCCGAGGTAGTAATTATCAAACGTCAATAAAAGAACTATTAAGTTGGGTTACAAGTGATTTAAACCAAAATACAATGCAATGTTACAACTCAAGGACTACTTGCTATAACCATCATAACTCGTGAAGACTCATCCCTGCCCGGAAATCAGCTATCAACATCATCAACACCTGCTAAGACCGACTGCTCACCATAAGGGATCACGGCAGACACATAACAAACAAACAACCACACAAGGTCAGTACTGAGACAAGACAAGACAGCTACAAACAACAATACAAACAATGACACTAGTCCCAACTGCAAACACAACAATCCAACCAAAACTCACATCGATCGTCCTTTGGACCGATCCCCGCCGATGGGGACCGCAGCCGTTCCCACCCAAGCCCCGCTCATCAAACGAGCGATAACCCTGTCCATTAATGTGCACATCCCCTTTCGTGGCGGGTTCCACGAAGGGCGAAACTAGGGCGTGAAGTCACTCCCGCAAGTGACCCCACTCAGCTGAGAACGCATCTCGAGAACCATCAACAGCAATCACAACCACAATCACAGGGCGCACAATTACTGTATCAAACAATCACAATACTTCTACGACGACCGACACACTAGACCATCTACAGCAACTGAGTAGGCGAACCTACCTTTAAGCGACCGCAACCAATCCATGCCGACAGATAACACATCCAGCAACCAAGCAAAGCCTATTACCATCATGTAAATATCTATTACTACAAGCAAAACCCTAACTATAGAAACAAAGGCACGGATGATGAATATGACATACCTAATAGGGGAAACTCAGCAAGAGACCGCTACCCGACTCAAGAGACGCTCTCCTAAGGCTCAAGAATCTTCAAAAGGCATCCATGGAGGTTTTGAGGTGAAGGGAAGGGAAAGAGGCGGCTGAAAGATAGGAGGAAAGTGGCGGAAGTGATTTGCGGATTTAACAAAACGCGATATAAAACCCTCGCTGAAAACCGGGCACTCGATCGAGTACCGAGGCCTACTCGATCGAGTGGCCCCTACTCGATCGAGTACCCTAGCTACTCGATCGAGTAGCCCCTACTCTATCGAGTGCCACTCCTAATACGCACCCCAAGATGGTTTTGGCATACTTCCCTAAGGTTACTCCCGCTCCCAAGGGCAGTCAACGCTGGTCAAAGGGTCCCTAAAAGGGCGGGTATTACAGTCTTCCCCCCTTAAAAAGAACTTCGTCCCCGAAGTTCAACTCACCTCTCCCGCTCATGGCACGGAACCAACACAATCTCACCAATCTTCCCGGTCAAACCATCACTCCTTGTAAACACCATCCCCCCCCCCCATGTCATCATCATCACCGTCCACAAATAAACCTATCGACTCTTGCCACTATTATGCAAGCTTTATCACAGTCAACCGTTATTTTATATACACATAAAACATCCGACGCGCAGTGCGAATCGCCACTCACGAACTTCCAACATATACTAAATTACTGTCCAACCATCCAACTAGAACATGTCTCATATCAACTTTCATGCGGTACAACTAACGCCACCATGTTGCTTGGCAACGTGATTCAAATACGATCACACTCACTTTAAAGAACCAAAGAAAGTAAGTTGTTATAATTCAACAACAAAATTTTATTATTATTTTTTTTTTAACACATGACACCGAAGTTATAATACAATCACACTCACATGACACCTTATAAACAACCACCAACAATATTATAAACAAGCAAAACACTATTCGAAAACAACCTTTTTATTTCGCAACATTACTCTTCCCCTCTAAAAAGGAACTTCGTCCCCGAAGTTCACCACCCAGATTACCACGCATTTTACTTATTATTTGATTCATGACGTGGGTTAAAACACGTTATCTATCGCGGACATTACTCGTTAAGCACGCACTCGTTAAATTGGCAATTATACACTAACCACCGGACTAGTTAGCTGTCTTTCAGAAGGCACCATACTATGGTATGCACAAGCATAGGCGAAGTTACAACGGCGACAAATAGATCGTAAGGAGGCGTATGCAATATTAAAGTAACAAGAGATTATTACCGCCTTACTAATTGTGACAAATACGCTTATAAACTTCAAGCACGACTTTCAACATATGAATTTGACAGTTCAAAGATGTTACTACACACTAATAACCACATTAAACATTAAACTTGCCGTTATAAAACAATTGAACATTTTTAATTTTCAAAAAAAAAAAAAAACCCCCCTGTAACAGGGTCACTCGATCGAGTAAGTATCGGTACTCGATCGAGTGCCATGCTACTCGATCGAGTGTCTTGGCTACTCGATCGAGTAGCCCTAGATCAGAATGTTCCCTTTCTTCCTTTCCTGCAGCTACTCGATAGAGTGTGGGGTACTCTATCGAGTTTCTGCAGGTCAAGTATCTTACACAACCCGTCGTAAACCAACATATAACAACATGACTATCACATAAATTGAGTCGGGATGATGCCCCGACTCTCAATCGTCCTGCAAAAGGTTAGACTAGCAATTCCGGCCTTATGGCCAGTCATACAAATCCAATTAAGTCTCAATAATAAAAGAAAATAGCTACCAAAGTCTAACAACAATACCACCATCTAACATCACCTACTATCAACAAAGATAAGAACGAGGAGTATCACTCCTCCTGCTGCTGCTGCTGCTGCTCGAACATCACCTCATCATCACCACCACCCGAAGTACCTGCTCCTGCTGACCCGATCCCCGCATCCACCCCTGCTCCTGCTCCTGGGCCCGCATACCATGGGGTCAAGCCACCGTAAGGGAAGGACTGAGGTGCCCCCCACGTCGACTGATCCACCCCGTAGGCATGGAAAACCCCCGAGTAGCTCCCTACTCCACTCCACCAAACTGGATGCGGTCCCTCGGTCCCTATCCCCTGGGTGTACGCCATCTCGTGCATGTTCCGAAGTGTCAAGGTAGATGACACTCTCTCCGCCAGGTAACTGGATCGCGTCTCCGGGGTGTCGAGGTAAGGGTAGCATGGAAAAGGATCTGGCTGGCTGCGGTGTGCTCTTGGTCGTGGCCTAGGCTCGAGGCCCTCTCTCTCACTCGACGGGGTCCCCTCACCACTCTAGGTCTCTCGCCACCGAACTCCCGCATTCTCGCCCTTCGTCGGCTCCGGCATCTCCTGGAGGATGGTGCCATCAATGAGATAGGTCTGCAGCTGGCGAGGTCCGTCATCATCCTCCTCCTCCTCGTCATCAGAGTCCACCGTCACTACTGTCGGCTCCAAGGGCTCCGTGGCTGGGAGGTGCTCAGGAGCTGGAATCTTCATCCAACTCATCCCATACACCCTCCATGCTAGGCTACCATCAGCCAAGGTCCTCAACCATTTCAGGTCGAGATAGTATTCACGATCCATGGTAGGCACAGGGGTAACTAGAGGCACGTATGCCGAAGATGCCTCAAAAGAGGTTAGCTTTTCAGCTAATCGAGTGGCAATGGCACCACAACTCAGGTACCGGGAAGAGGAAGAAGCCATCAAGGCAAGAGCAGCACAGACTATAGAAGGAGCATTAAAGACCACCTTCTTGGCCCGCTTCGGGTTGAGGTACGACATCAAAAGCAAGACCTCATGGTTGTTCAGCTTACTAATATCCTTCCGGTCATAGAGGAGGTTCGAGAGAGAACGGAGAAAGATCCTCAAGGTAATATGCTGAACATCATTAATCAGCATGTTACTCGAGGTGGGAGCTTGCTTCCCAGTCAAGCAAGGCATTAGGCGGCAGACGCCGCACTCATTTGGAATGTCGGTGATGGAGTCCTTGGGAGGCTTGGCCAACCCAAGGTGAGAGGCAAACAAATCCATAGTCAACGTAAAAACTGGTATTCATCAATCTAAACTCAACGATCGACCCCTGGGTCATAGTTAAAGGAACTCATGAATTCTAGGGTAAGGAAGGGGTAAGTGTGCTTCCTCGGTAAGTCTGCAGATGCACGTAAACCCCAAGGTCTCGAATATGTGACGGACATCCGTCTCTATTTCCAACTCCTCTAACACAGCGGTGTCAATACACTTTGTGGGTCTCATCTTGCGTTTTTGTAAAGCTACAAAACGCTCCCTTTGCTTAAAGTCGACAAAAACAACAGAAGGGTACTTAAAAGCTGGGTACTACCGGTCCACTAGCCTCCCCCCTCTCAAGTGGATCAACCCTTCCCCGTTTACTCTGACGGGTTCCAAGGTTTAGTCTCGGCATCTGCTTTAGACATAGGTTCAAACAATTTACATAAACATGCAAGCATATACTTCATGTAATTTAAATTCACATACCCAGCTACGCACACAATTTTCCAACAAATTTTGACATGTGAAGCACATAATTCATGCTATTAACCTTGAATATTAAGATAAGTACACATGTTTATCAACAGTTTCTAAAATTTTAACATACAAGTTCAAATTATTACTACTCACAGGCCACGGTGGAGAAGGAAATTATCATGGCGGTTACATATGTTCGACAAATTTGAATATCCTAGCATGATTCTAAGGTTATTCCTGACGCACTTCCAATCACATGTTACTAAATCAAGAGAAAGAGTAAGAAATTTTATGGCATATCATCATCACTTCCATATTATGTTCAATAACCCAACTAAATTTTTCAGACGGTCTTCACAGCTGAGACAATTTTGGCATAATCTCATCAACAATCGCTCCTACTATCCTACTGAGGTTTGACTCATACTTATAATGTCAATTGCAACACAAATTTTCAATTATAAATCACGAATTTCCATTTGGGGCACTTTTAAGACGGAGTTTTAAGGCGAATTTTTAAGGGTAAAATCATCAAAATCTATCCTCCAACATAATATAAACAATGCTTAAGGCTCAATTCTACCATCTAACCATTGCAAAACAATCAAAAATCAACTTCAATTTTGGTAACCCTAGAAATTTCGATTCCAACTATGTATGTTTCTAATCTAATCTACAGCAATTAGTCACCAACAAGCATGAATAGGAGGCATGTGAATCATGTTTCAACCATCAAAACAACATCTTACTCATGTGAATCGAAATTTTCAGATTATTTCACTATTTTAACACATTCAAAGTAATAAATCACCTAAATTAAGAAGAATAATATACCTTGATTGATTAGTAAGGTAAAGAAACGAATTAAACAAGAAAATCAACCCCAAGAATCACTACTAACCCAAAAGAAAGAGAGGATTTGAGAGGAAAAAAAAAGGATTTGAGAGTGTTTTAGGATGGGTGTGTCGAAATATAGAAGAATAAGAAGAAGAATTAGAAAGATGAAAGGTTTTAAGAAAACCCGTAGGAATGCTGCACAGTAACCTACTCGATCGAGTGCCTGGGGTACTCGATCGAGTACCTGTGACACCCCTCGATAGGGCATCAAAATTAAAGCGGAAAATACGAGATTTTTAAAACCTTTTTAAAAGCTTAAAGTGCGAAATCCACCATAAGCGATCAAACAAAAATGAAAAGAAAGATAATTAAGTTTTACAATTTAAAACAAGTGCGTTGGGGAAAAGATATCCCACGAATAAACACAAGTCTAACGATAGGTGAGTCTAAGCAACCTATAACTAAGGTCCAAGGGTCAACGTTCTCGCTAGCTCACACGTCTCCCCCATAATCTGCATCACAAACCTGTCATTCATGTAAACATGAACGCCACAGTCAGTGGGGAGTAACTCAGGGTTCTCCCAGCCACCATATGTCGAAATGCACATAAGCAAGAACTTAATTAAACATATTAATCATGCATCATACTTGAATGATATGAACAAGGGAATATAATGATAATCATAACGATATAGGCATGTTGCATTCTTAATGAGATAGGCATCGAATCATATGAAGAAAGTAAATAGCGGATCAATTAAATAGAAAATACATGGATGGAAACCAATAGCCATTCCCTTGAAAACCTCTTAACAACCATAGCACGGGACGTGGCTACTAATGTCACATTCATACTTATGGCTTACATCTCACCATAAGAACGGATGGGAACATCAATCCCGGCAATCATATCGCAACTAGGGGCTTGCATCACACCACTAGTATCCGATAGGACTAAGACTCTCACTAACAAGCATAGAAGACGTGCACTCTCGTATATAAGAACACACCAATGACCGTAACAAGCAAGACATTTACAAGCTTTGACTCAAAACAAGACAACCCTCTAAACTCCAACCTCTTGGTAGGACGACGATCATAATACGGTCCTAGTCTAAACCTGGCCAAACTCTCGGGATGGACGACACCCGATTCGACAAACGATACCAAATCGTATCCAAGACTCGAAATATGGTACACCTAACCGTGCCCGAAAGTCGAGTAACCTCAAACGGAACCTTGTCACCTAACCGTGACCCCCGGTCCGAAGAGGCGGAAGGAAAATAGCCCAACTCGGAAACAATGGCACCTAACCGTGACCCAATGTCCGAGGGCAAATAAATGAGGAATGTCGAGTAGTCACACAATGTAAACCGTCACACTCCGGTCACAAATACGAGTAACAATGATTGTACAAACGTAATGTAAACAATTCATGTGAAGCACGTATAAACATAAGAGTAAAATGATTACTAGGTGCACTCTGCCGGTGTGGGCACCTGCGCCCACCCCACCGGCGAGAGGATACATCTTTGAAGGTGAAAACAAGGTAAAAATGCTTTGATGTGTGTGTTTTGCTTGGAGACCCATTTGCCGCGCCCACCGGCAGGGAACACTGCTATAGATGAAACAAGGTAAAAATACCGATACGTGTGTTCTGCGGTACAGACACCTGCCGCGCCCACCGGGAACACTGCTATAGATAATTTAGTTCAAAAGGCACATTGTGTGTTCTCTGCGCCGGTTGGACCATTTCTGCCCACCGCAGGGAACACACCACTATACATTGAACTTAATAAAACACAAGAGGCGCTTTGCCGGTTGGTAGACCGGCTGCCGGTCCACCAAGCAAAGTCATGCAAATGCTAAATTCTTCTTATTTTTCAACTTGGGAGGGCAAGGTCTCATTTGCCGGTTGGTAGGCGCTGCGCCCCCAAGCAGGGACTCCCCGAACACGAAAACAACAATAAACAACATCCAATGTCCTCCAAATTCAACTATCTTTCATTTAATCATGTCATGCTCCTCTAATATGATGAATACTCAGAAAATTACCACTTTCAAGATGTAATTAGCATATGGGGTCGTTTATCAATCTTTAAAATAGGTTTAACCATGTAATTATGAGAGAATTTCTTTAAGACAAGTCTCATATTTCAACAAGGCACAAAACTACTCCTTAAACATGTGAGGATTACCATACAAGCATTCTACTCAACATCAAATCACCAAAGGGCATGAAAGACATCAAATTTGACATTCATGTGAGACTAATACTACACAATTCACACAATTCACACAATTTTTAACATAAAAGTCGAGTAACCCATCACCGTTACCTTTTTGCGCTTAAATCCACAAAAGACTCGTCTACCTTTCAAGAATCCACTTAAGGTCAACTAAACTTTCTCCTAAACATAAGAAAACACAAAATAAGACTAAAAATCGAAACTAGAAAAAGGGTACCGAGTATAAAATGGCTCGACAGCCCTATGCATGGAGGAAATTCGGACTCTTTCTCACCTAGAAAGATGGAGGGCGATGAGAGGAAGAGATAGACGCGAAAATCACTTAATTTGGATAAGAATTGAGCAAGTTATGGTGTTTTGAAGATTTGAAAGGTAGATGTATAAAAATGGTGTTTGTTGTTGAGGAGAATTTCAGAAAAATAATGAGGGAGATGAAGTTGTGAGGTATTATGTGAGGGTTTTATGAAAAGAAAAGAGAAGGAGAAAAGGCCCATAAGTTGTAACAAGCCCAACAACTCAAATTGAGTCGGTTTCCACTAGAATTTTCGTCTCAAGCCTACTATAACTCAAGACGGAGAATATTATTATTATTATTATTATTGTCCGACCAAAATATTTATTTTGTATAACTTAAGCTTTAAAAATATAATATTTATAAAAATCATGTTTAATAATGAAATTAATTAAATTAAATAATTAAATTATAAATAAGACAATGGAACGGTTAATTAAATTATATTTGCCAAAATGGAAAATTCGCGGGTGTTACAATCACCCCAACTTTTAAAAAGTTTCGTCCTCGAAACTTGAAATAGAAAGGAAAAGTAATATAAATATAAAAATAAAACCGAAATTTTGAAATCGGTAAACAAAACATTAAAAGGTTACTTATCGTAAGAATCGAAATCCTTTCAAAAATCCCAAATAAAATTTTCCGACATAACCAAATTCTCATCAAGGAACGAAAATGCTCTCGTTGCGCATTCAAGAACACCCCATTCCAAATCGAAGATATGGTCAAAAGCAAATCATTTGTATAAATCGAAAATCAAAATACTTTCAAAAACACTAATGAAGAATTTTCAAAAGTATAAGTCTCATTCATGGAACGAAATTGCTCTTGTCGTGCACACAAGAACGCTAACTTTCCAAGTCTAAGACAAATTTAAAACAAAAATCATTCGCCGACAAGCGCAGAACAAGTTATTAAACGTTTCAAATAACGTGTTCTAACATCCGATCAACGTCAAAATCAAAAGGAAAGGCAATTCACTCAAATTCTCTTTTGCAAAGGTCAAAATGGAAATAAAGGTTTCATTTCTAAATTCAAAAGGAAGCCAAATTCCTGAAAATATAATATTAAACTCTTGACAACGAAATCATAAGTAGACCAAAGCTAGTTAGAAATTGAGCACAGTTAAAAGTAACTCGGGTTTAGCAATTAAAAATCAATAAAATGAAGTTATACTCGTAGAGCAAAAGGATAACTGAAACAAATTTTCATCTTTGAACTCTAAAAATAGGTAGGGCTTAGTAAAAGTAACATAAACTTTGAACGACGAACCAAAAATGGTAGTTTGAAACGTTTAGAAATTTTATGAATTGAAAAGTAACTTAGATATCACGAAAACAAGATACGCTAAGAGGGTTCAAACTTAACCAACGAAAGAGATATGATGAACTTCCTAGGAGAAGAGTTGAAATAGAATCTATCAGGATATCAAAGGTTGAGTTTCATAGGTTAGCATCAAATTATAAAGGAGGAGCAAGCATAAACGAGGAAGAGAGGTATGAACGGAATCACTTATGGTCAAAGAGGACGGGAAATTAGGCAACAAGGAAACACTAGATACTTAAATCTCGAACAACAAAGTCACCCTGAACGGTTCCGAAAACTTCCTAACCACTAAACTCATAACCACATAACTCCCAAAATTTCCTCAAAATACTCACAATTTACTCCTATGCTACCCCGTGGGTCAAGTCACCCCATCACAATTGTGATTCCATAACTCTCAAATGTAAATCATCTATAAACAATTTCCACGAAAGATCAAAACTACTAAAAGAGTTACACACATAACCAACTAACGACTACTAGGAGTTCTCGCTATGGTAAAATCCTAAATCAAAGGTCAAAATCTCAAGGTCTTTATACTTTCTAACACTCCAAACCAAAATCTTATTCACACCCGAATTCACAAGCCTAAATGATCACATTCCCCAAATCATAAAGACCACCAACCAAAATTAAATGGATTGTCATACGATTTTTCCTACCCAACTCAACTCAAGTTCCACTTATCCAATTTTGACGAAATCAAGGTTTGCAAAGAATCCTCAAGGGCATCACACTCACCCTACAACGTAGCCAACAAAGCCATCACTCCACTACATAAACAAAGAGTAATAACTAGGTCAAGAAATGATAGGAAATTTCAAAGGGATACATGAACATGACGAGGTGTGAGATTAAAGGAGTCAACAATAAAGGTAACTAGTTAACACCAGTAAGAGACATTAGAATTAGGGAGGTATTCAAGGCAAGGAAACAACAAGTAACTTTTATACTTAAGAATTAAATCTAATCAAGGTATAAGCGGAGGGAAGGAAGATGATTAATGTTACGAAGGGGGATTTTAGGGCTTAAACCATACGCTTTCTAAAACTTAAGGTTCTCCCTAACAAGGTCACGCCTATTAGGATATTGTACCATCATAACAAAACAACCAAATTCCAAAACATGGGTCGAGGCAATTCATCTCATTCCTTATATGCAAGTCTCTCTTAAAGGGTTACACCTCTATGGCTGATCAAGGTAAAAATAAACGCTCCTTAAGGGTTGATACATTGGTTAGACTCATTGTTCACCTATCCTATCACATATTAGGATATCCCTAAGGTAAGTCTACCACTCAAGGATAACAACGTCTCTTTATCTCAAGTTCTCCACACAACCTCGATATTTTAAAAACCAAAGAACGAATTAACAAAGACTTCTCACCCAAATTCTTCAAGGGAAAACTAATATCAAATCACATCGCCATTCTATTTGGGACCTTTAACATCTAAGAATGGGTTTTCTTCCAAATTCATATCCTCAACTTATCTCATGTTTACTCCTAAGGTGACGACACTCAACCTACTAAGCTTTCAAATCCCAAACATAAACAACAAAGCCAAGTTCTATAATCTTAATCACATAGACAACTTATTTCTGACACGAAGAATCCACCAATCAATTATACTTACTTGGTCAAGGAACTAGGCATAAGAATCACTAAGTATTTATCATCACATTATCTAAGTCTTTCTAACATCCTGACCTCTCAAAACTAGGGTTAAACACAAACAAATTCCACAAAAGGTAAATTATTCGACCAAAGTTAACATTCCATAAGGCAAAGATGAAGGGGTACATGAGGGGCATTAAAAGGAGAAAAGGTATAAAGACAACTCCTAAGATATGGAATAAGAGTTGCGAAAGGCATAGAAGCACAAAGATAAGAGAATATGACAAGGTGCTCGAAGAGAGGGAGGTATCTTCGAGACGGTAAAGAAATCCTTCAAGAGAAAGAGATCCATATGCAAGATGTTATGGCAGGAGAAACAAAAACAACGGATAGGTCGGGTGGGTACCAACCTAGCTTCCAAGGTAAAGCAAAAGAGAGTTTAGAAAGGAGGGATGAGCATCACGGGATAAAAGTAAGGAAAGGTGGATCAAGGATAGAAAACACACCCATAACGGTGTCGGGAGGAACGGCGGTTCCGACTTGATTCTCGACAAGAGTGACTCTTCTTGGCTCGGCTTCCGGAGCATGAGAGAGAGGAGGAGGGATAGTCTTCTTCTCGGGGCAATTCCTGAAGAGATGTCCGGGCTTCTTGCAATGGTAACACTTCGAGGGCACAACATAGCATCCAATCCCGGGGTGATAAGCGTAGCTTTTAAAGTAAAACAGAAGAGAGTTTCGAAGGAGGATAGGCACCAAGAGATAAAGAATAAGGCAAGATACACAAAGAACGAGAAACACTTTCAAGGAAGTAGAAGCATTCTTTAAAGGTTGAGCAAATCTTCAATCCTCAGCAATAGGCACCAAATCTTGATCTTCGTATAGATAAGCTCACGGTCATTGATTCAAGAACACAACAATTATTAAATGACAATTACCAAACATGTTAGTACCTAGCAAAGAGCAAACACACTACAGACTACCACCTTAGGTCCTTAAGTCTACCCATCTCTTATTCATTATTCAAGGTCAAGTTCAAGGTTAAATTCGGGGTACACGTGTGTGCGTCGGGAGCAACATATGCTCTGATACCAACTGTGACACCCCTCGATAGGGCATCAAAATTAAAGCGGAAAATACGAGATTTTTAAAACCTTTTTAAAAGCTTAAAGTGCGAAATCCACCATAAGCGATCAAACAAAAATGAAAAGAAAGATAATTAAGTTTTACAATTTAAAACAAGTGCGTTGGGGAAAAGATATCCCACGAATAAACACAAGTCTAACGATAGGTGAGTCTAAGCAACCTATAACTAAGGTCCAAGGGTCAACGTTCTCGCTAGCTCACACGTCTCCCCCATAATCTGCATCACAAACCTGTCATTCATGTAAACATGAACGCACGGTCGAGTGGGGAGTAACTCAGGGTTCTCCCAGCCACCATATGTCGAAATGCACATAAGCAAGAACTTAATTAAACATATTAATCATGCATCATACTTGAATGATATGAACAAGGGAATATAATGATAATCATAACGATATAGGCATGTTGCATTCTTAATGAGATAGGCATCGAATCATATGAAGAAAGTAAATAGCGGATCAATTAAATAGAAAATACATGGATGGAAACCAATAGCCATTCCCTTGAAAACCTCTTAACAACCATAGCACGGGACGTGGCTACTAATGTCACATTCATACTTATGGCTTACATCTCACCATAAGAACGGATGGGAACATCAATCCCGGCAATCATATCGCAACTAGGGGCTTGCATCACACCACTAGTATCCGATAGGACTAAGACTCTCACTAACAAGCATAGAAGACGTGCACTCTCGTATATAAGAACACACCAATGACCGTAACAAGCAAGACATTTACAAGCTTTGACTCAAAACAAGACAACCCTCTAAACTCCAACCTCTTGGTAGGACGACGATCATAATACGGTCCTAGTCTAAACCTGGCCAGACTCTCGGGATGGACGACACCCGATACGACAAACGATACCAAATCGTATCCAAGACTCGAAATATGGTACACCTAACCGTGCCCGAAAGTCGAGTAACCTCAAACGGAACCTTGTCACCTAACCGTGACCCCCGGTCCGAAGAGGCGGAAGGAAAATAGCCCAACTCGGAAACAATGGCACCTAACCGTGACCCAATGTCCGAGGGCAAATAAATGAGGAATGTCGAGTAGTCACACAATGTAAACCGTCATACTCCGGTCACAAATACGAGTAACAATGATTGTACAAACGTAACGTAAACAATTCATGTGAAGCACGTATAAACATAAGAGTAAAATGATTACTAGGTGCACTCTGCCGGTGTGGGCACCGGCTGCCGGCCCACCGGCAGAGGATACATGCTGAAGGTGAAAACAAGGTAAAAATGCTGATGTGTGTGTTTTGTAGTGAGACCGGCCGCCCACCGGGGAACACCGCTATAGATGAAACAAGGTAAAAATACCGATCGTGTGTTTCGCGCAGACACCAGAATCGCCCACCTGCAGGGAACACTGCTATAGATAATTTAGTTCAAAAAGGCACATTGTGTGTTCTCTGTTGGTTGGCCGCTGCCCACCCGCAGGGAACACACCCACTATACATTGAACTTAATAAAAACAAGAGGCGCTCACGGTTGGTAGACCCTGCGGCCCACCAAGCAAAGTCATGCAAATGCTAAATTCTTCTTATTTTTCAACTTGGGAGGCAAGGTCTCTTGCCGGTTGGTAGGCGGCTGCCGGCCCACCGGCAGGGACTCCCTGAACACGAAAACAACAATAAACAACATCCAATGTCCTCCAAATTCAACTATCTTTCATTTAATCATGTCATGCTCCTCTAATATGATGAATACTCAGAAAATTACCACTTTCAAGATGTAATTAGCATATGGGGTCGTTTATCAATCTTTAAAATAGGTTTAACCATGTAATTATGAGAGAATTTCTTTAAGACAAGTCTCATATTTCAACAAGGCACAAAACTACTCCTTAAACATGTGAGGATTACCATACAAGCATTCTACTCAACATCAAATCACCAAAGGGCATGAAAGACATCAAATTTGACATTCATGTGAGACTAATACTACACAATTCACACAATTCACACAATTTTTAACATAAAAGTCGAGTAACCCATCACCGTTACCTTTTTGCGCTTAAATCCACAAAAGACTCGTCTACCTTTCAAGAATCCACTTCCGGGTCAACTAAACTTTCTCCTAAACATAAGAAAACACAAAATAAGACTAAAAATCGAAACTAGAAAAAGGGTACCGAGTATAAAATGGCTCGACAGCCCTATGCATGGAGGAAATTCGGACTCTTTCTCACCTAGAAAGATGGAGGGCGGTGAGAGGAAGAGATAGACGCGAAAATCACTTAATTTGGATAAGAATTGAGCAAGTTATGGTGTTTTGAAGATTTGAAAGGTAGATGTATAAAAATGGTGTTTGTTGTTGAGGAGAATTTCAGAAAAATAATGAGGGAGATGAAGTTGTGAGGTATTATGTGAGGGTTTTATGAAAAGAAAAGAGAAGGAGAAAAGGCCCATAAGTTGTAACAAGCCCAACAACTCAAATTGAGTCGGTTTCCACTAGAATTTTCGTCTCAAGCCTACTATAACTCAAGACGGAGAATATTATTATTATTATTATTATTGTCCGACCAAAATATTTATTTTGTATAACTTAAGCTTTAAAAATATAATATTTATAAAAATCATGTTTAATAATGAAATTAATTAAATTAAATAATTAAATTATAAATAAGACAATGGAACGGTTAATTAAATTATATTTGCCAAAATGGAAAATTCGCGGGTGTTACAGTACCACCCTACTCGATCGAGTAGGAGCTGAATCATCGAGTAACTGCGGGAATTTTCCCACATTCCGATATCATGGCTTCCTAATGGATCGAGTGAGGTCTACTCGGTCAAGTAAGCACTCGCACTCGGTCAAGTATAGCTAAGTGCTCGATCAAAAGTACGAAATAACTTGAAGATTCCTGCAAAAACAACACCGCGTGTCGATTCCAACTAAGTTCGGAATTCGGCACTCATTATCAAATTCATTCACGCATTACTATTATTAACAAAGCCTATCATATCGTCAAACAGATGGAGCTTATTCCACGTACCCTACACCCATTACCCTACTCGGTTTACCTGCTACCGAATCTTTCATAAATATAATCACATCATCGTCTTACATTCAAGCTTACTTTATATATATTACTACCAAATTGAAACACTTAAATTAATATTAGTTCATTCTTTCACGTATTACATAAATGCATATTTTTCAACACAAATTAATCTACCATGTTTCACATTCTATCATAAGCAATTTATCTTACTTAAATCAAATATTACGCAGCGGAAAATTCCAACTAAATAGCGAAGCATGCACACATTATCACATACTTGATTCGGGTCATTACTCACCTACACTATAATTATCATTATAGTCATCGCGGTAGGATCCATAATCTCACGTAAAACTCCCGTTATCATAAATTTTATGGCAACTACCCACGTGTTCACTACTCATATTACACATTCGATTTCACACTTTCACGCATTTCCATGACGAGAAATTTCGTCACGCATCACATAGCTATCATATAAGCTCACTAATCATTCAAAGAACTCCATAACTTCATCGACAATTACTATACTCGATCCAAACATTACTATTACACCGCTATTAATTCTAACAAAACTTAACCGGAGGTAGCTCCGGCACAATTAACATACCCAGTATACATAGAGACACGGACTCCACATTCCCATCCCGTGTGACTGGCTTAAGTGTCATGGGGCCAAGATTTTGAAATGAGGGCGCCTACTCACCCAAAATCTAGCATCAGCCGGGACTCCCATTACACATACACCAGGTTCATTTTATTAGACTCTCTACATTCGTTATGTTCATTTGTTACAGGTTCCAAAATCGTCGCTCTGATACCACTTTGTAACACCCCCATATTCAGAGGAGCCTTAACTAGGCCTTCCTTAGCATATAAGGGCGTTACCATCTCGGTTGCCCGAGGTAGTAATTATCAAACGTCAATAAAAGAACTATTAAGTTGGGTTACAAGTGATTTAAACCAAAATACAATGCAATGTTACAACTCAAGGACTACTTGCTATAACCATCATAACTCGTGAAGACTCATCCCTGCCCGGAAATCAGCTATCAACATCATCAACACCTGCTAAGACCGACTGCTCACCATAAGGGATCACGGCAGACACATAACAAACAAACAACCACACAAGGTCAGTACTGAGACAAGACAAGACAACCACAAACAACAATACAAACAATGACACTAGTCCCAACTGCAATCACAACAATCCAACCAAACCTGTCACTGACTGTCCACTGGACCAGTCCTGCCAGTGGGGGACCGCAGCCGTTCCCACCTAAGCCCCGCTCATCAAACGAGCGATAACCCTGTCCATTAATGTGCACATCCCCTTTCGTGGCGGGTTCCACGAAGGGCGAAACTAGGGCGTGAAGTCACTCCCGCAAGTGACCCCACTCAGCCGAGAACGCATCTCGAGAACCATCAACAGCAATCACAACCACAATCACAGGGCGCACAATTACTGTATCAAACAATCACAATACTTCTACGACGACCGACACACTAGACCATCTACAGCAACTGAGTAGGCGAACCTACCTTTAAGCGACCGCAACCAATCCATGCCGACAGATAACACATCCAGCAACCAAGCAAAGCCTATTACCATCATGCAAATATCTATTACTACAAGCAAAACCCTAACTATAGAAGCAAAGGCACGGATGATGAATATGACATACCTAATAGGGGAAACTCAGCAAGAGACCGCTACCCGACTCAAGAGACGCTCTCCTAAGGCTCAAGAATCTTCAAAAGGCATCCATGGAGGTTTTGAGGTGAAGGGAAGGGAAAGAGGCGGCTGAAAGATAGGAGGAAAGTGGCGGAAGTGATTTGCGGATTTAACAAAACGCGATATAAAACCCTCGCTGAAAACCGGGCACTCGATCGAGTACCCGACCTACTCGATCGAGTGGCCCCCTACTCGATCGAGTACCCTAGCTACTCGATCGAGTAGCCCCTACTCTATCGAGTGCCACTCCTAATACGCACCCCAAGATGGTTTTGGCATACTTCCCTAAGGTTACTCCCGCTCCCAAGGGCAGTCAACGCTGGTCAAAGGGTCCCTAAAAGGGCGGGTATTACACCAACTATTGAGCCTTTCCTCCCTGCCAAGCTTTTGGCGCTTCAAATCTTATGTCTGTAATCTTTTGTTGTACCTTTTTGTTTTTTTTTTCAAACATTGGTAGGTTGTGTTTAGGCTATCCCTTCTGGGGACGGCTGTCGTCTTTTTTTTGCCTTCACCTGTAAACATTTCAAATAAAGTCTGTTTCTTTGTCCCCGGCTTGGCCGGGGTGTTACGTTTCAACATATTGAGTGCTATTTCGTTTTTACCTCGGCTTGACTCTGTTTCTTGGTTCTGTTGAGGCCGTACCATATCCCCCCCCTCCACATGTTTGTGTAATGGGCAACCGATGTGGAAAAGAGAAAAGGCGTTGGCCGAGACCAAGGTTGAGAGTGCCGATGCAGCTAGAAGGCGCACTCAACTGTACTTAAACGTTTATCAACATGTTGGCATGTTGGTCGCTTCCTCCTCCGCGCACGGTCTTAGCCGAGGCGGTCAGATTTGCGTTTCCCAACCACCGTTGTGAACATGTTAGCATATCGGTCGATGTGTCCCCGTCGCTCCCGGCCTTGGCCGAGGTAATCGGGGTTACGACTCGACAGCGTTCGTATCTTTAGACATATTGATCGCTTCCTCTGCCAATCCTTCGGTTGGCCGAGGCGGCTAAATTTGCGTCTCAACTGTACTGAGTATACGTTTTTAAGCATGTTGGCCGCTTTCGCGAGTCTCAACTGCACTTGTAGTGACTGCCCGGGCTTGGCCGTGGCGTCTTCTTTGGCATGACTATGGAGGGGACAAGTATTTTGGAAAAAACTTGGATCATTCTTCATTATAATCATGCGTCGGGGTGCCCACAATGGTCTCGGACACCTCCGCCGCTAGACGAAGTATTTCCTTAGATTGTCCGTGTTCCAATGGCTCATTAGAGGAACACCCTCCATGTCTGTCAGCCGGTATGTACCCGGCCTCTTTTCTTCAACCACCTTGTAGGGTCCTTCCCAGTTAGCCGTCATTTTACCATGGATATTTCCTTTGTTTGTTGCGGCTGACTTTCTTAGGACTAGATCTCCCACTCTTAAGTCCCTTTTGTGGACCCTACGGTTGTATGCTCTTCTTATTCGGTTTTGATATATTTCCAAATTGAGCCGTGCCGTGTCTCGACTTTCTTCGACCAGGTCTAGGGAGGCTCTCAGGCCTTCCTCATTTTCGGCTGAGTCAAAGGTATGCGTTCTGAATGTCGGCACCGATGCTTCAATTGGCAGGACGGCCTCGGATCCATAGACCAGGTGGAATGGACTGTATCCCGTTGCTTCTTTCTCCGTGGTTCGAAGTGACCACAGGACGCCGGGTAGTTCATCGGCCCACCTTCCTTTCAGATCTTCGACCTTCTTTTTCAATCCATTCAGTATCGTTTTATTGGCTGCTTCCGCCTGCCCGTTGCTCTGAGGGGGGCAGACGGAAGAGTAGGCAAATTTGATGCCAAGTTCTTCTAACCAGTTCATCACCATGTCACTCCAAAACTCTCGGCCGTGGTCAAATACCATGACTTGGGGTAACCCAAAACGAGTTATGACATTCTCCCAAATCACTTTTCTTACGGCCGCCGTGGTCTTGGCAGGTACCGCGACAGCTTCAACCCATTTGGTGAAGTAGTCAACGACGACGATCAGGTACTTTCTTCCTCCGGAGGCCGTTGGAAATGGCCCTAATAAATCCATCCCCCACTGTGCAAAAGAAAGGGGACTAAGCACCGGCTGCAGGTCTCGGGAAGGAGCATGTATCACCGGAGCATGCATTTGACAGTTTTTACACTTCTTGGTCTTAGCTCTGGAATCCTCAAGCATGGTGGGCCAGATGTAGCCGGCCCGGAGAGCTTTGTGGGCTAGCGTTCTTGCCCCCATGTGATGTCCACAGATGCCTTCGTGAATCTCTGTCACAAGATTAGCTCGCGTCTACCGGGCCGACACATTTCAAGAGTGGTCTTATTACGGACCTTCTGTATAATTCTCCTTCAAACATCAAGTACCTTGCGGCGATCCTTCTTATCTTCTGGGAGAGACTGCGGTCCTTCGGTAACTCATTTGTTAGTTTGAATTTCATCATCGGAGTCATCCACGTCGTCTCGGCTTCGATGTCGCCCACCATGCCGATGGTCTCAGTGATGCTTTTAGCATTCCTGATATCTACCAGCACGGTTCAGCTGACATTCTTGATGCTTGAACTGACAAGTTTTGATAGAGCGTCGGCTCGGTTGTTCTCAGACCTGGGAACGCACTGTATCTGGAAGGATTTCAATTTGGAGGTGTCAGCTTTTACCTTTTCCAGGTACCTCACCATCCCATCGTCTCGAGCCTCATACTCTCCTCTGATTTGGTTGGTCACTAAGAGTGAATCTGTTTTCACCACAACGTGCTCCGCCCCGGCAGCTCTAGCTAACTCGACTCCAGTTATCACCGCCTCGTATTCGGATTCGTTGTTTGATGCCGAGAAGGTAAACTTCAAGGCGTACTCAAACTCGTCCCCGTATGGGCTGATGATAAGGATGCCGGCTTCGGAGCTGTTCGCCGTGGAGGACCCGTCGGTGTATACCTCCCACACCCCGGGGTGTGATTCTTCTTAATATGTGCACTCGGCCAGGAAGTCTGCAAGCGCTTGCCCCTTTATCGAAGGCCTTGGTTTTTGTACCGAATGCCGGCGGATAGCTCCTTGCCCATTTGATAAGTCTGCCTGATTTTTCGAATTTTTCTAAGGCTTTCTCCAATGGCTGGTCGGTTAAGACCGTCACGGGATGAGCGTCGAAGTAAGGTTTTAACTTCCTTGCGGCAACGACGACGGCAAAGGCCGCTTTCTCAATCAGTGGGTAATTTCTTTCGGCGGCCAGCAGTGTATGGCTGATAAAGTAAATTGGGTGTTGCTGCTTGTTTTCTTCTCGACGATTCGACACCGCCGTGGCCGAGGTAAGCGCTAGATATAGATATAGCGTCTCCCAAAGATCGGCACAGGGGGTCGGCGATGTCAGCAGTGAGCTTTCGGTTGCACGAAAGTGTATTTGTTGCTCGCCCCAGCTGAAGTCTTTGTTCCCTTTCAGCACTGTAAAGAACGATGTTCTCTTATCGGCCGACCGAGAGATGAAGCGGGCAAGAGCCGCCATTCTCCCGGTCAGCGTCATAACCTCTTTTCGGTTCCTCGGCTCCGGTAGGTCCAGTATTGCTTGGACCTTCTCTGGATTCGCATCAATTCCCCTGGCACTGACAAGTACGCCGAGGAACTTGCCGGCCCGGACACCGAAGTTGCATTTCTTTGGGTTGAGCTTCATTCTATATTTCCTTAGTGAACAAAATGTTTCGCTCAAGTCGGCCAAGTGCTCGCTGTCAGACTTGCTTTTTACAATAGCATCGTCGATGTAAGCCTCGATGTTTCGCCCTTTCTGATCTTGAAACACTTTGTCCACCAGCCTAGTGTAAGTTGCGCCAGCGTTTTTCAAACCAAACGGCATCATTTTATACATGTATGTGCCGTGTATGGTGATGAATGCGCACTTAGGCATGTCTTCTTCGGCCATGAATACCTGATGGTATCCGGAGAAGACGTCTAGCAGGCTCAGCATAGTGTAGCCTCCCGTTGCGTCAATTAAACTATCTATTCGAGGCAAGGGATAACAATCTTTAGGGCATGCTTTATTAAGATTTGTAAAATCAACACACATCCTCCACCTCCTGATGACTTCTTTACCATTACAACATTTGCTAGCCACTCAGGGTAAGTACAAGGCATGATAAAGCCCGCCTCTAATAGCTTATCTACCTCGGCCTTGATGGCATCGTCTTTCTCGGTCGAGGAGTTCCTCATCTTCTGCTTGACAGGTTGAGCGGTGGAGAGTACGTTCAGCTTGTGAACGATCACCTACCGGCTCACTCCTGGAATCTCGGCTGCTGAGTATGCGAAGACGTCTTTGTTCTTCCTCAGCAGGTCTAGGAGGTTGGCTCTGAATTTTGGCTCCAGGTCGGCACCGATAGTTACGGTGCGGCCTGGGTCAATTTCCACCTCTTCGGTCTGGGCTCCTTCGACCATGTCGATGTTGGTATCCATCCGTTCGCCCTCATGTTGTAAGAATGGGCTCTTCCCCTTCTCTGACTTCTTCGCCACTTTGAGGGATTGCATGTTGCACCCTCTGACAGATATCTGGACGTTGACGATTTCATCTCTCTCGTCCTTTGAGATGAGCTTTTGCGCTTCCCCCCGGTTCGAGACATACATCAGTGTCAGGGCCCGGATGGACATCACAGCATCGACCTCGCTCAAAGTGACCCGGCATATAAGAACATTGTAGGCAGATGAACCGTCGATCACCACGAACTCTGATAGAACATTTTTAGCCGCATCGGCTTGGCCGAACATCATCGGCAGTTTGATTGACCCCAGGGGTACCAGGCCGGCCCCGGAGAAGCTGTAAAGCGGGTTGGTGCAGGGTCTTAGGTCTTCAATCTTCAGACCGAGATTGAGAAAGCATTCCCTGAACATGATGTTCGTGTAGGCGCCTGTGTCAATTAGGCACCTCTTCACCAAATGGTTGGCTATGTCCAGGTGGACCACCAGCGGGTCGCTGTGTGGGGCTACGACTCCTTCGTAGTCTTTCTTGCCGATGGTTATATCGGGGACGGTGGAAGCGGGGGTCGCTGTGGTGGGCACAAAGTTGATGGCTTGATAAAGCTCATTTAAGTGCCGTTTGTGCCCATTAGCTGACCCACCGTTCTCGTTTCCTCCGATGACAACCTGGATCACTCTCATTCTCTGGAATACTGATTTTCTGTTCGCCCCGTCGGAGCTTGTTGATTGGCCTCCAGCAACATACTTGCTGAGGGCCCCCTTTCGGATCAGCTACTCGATGGCGTTCTTCAGATGCCGACAGTCGTCGGTCTTATGGCCGGGTTGGCCGTGAAAATCGCAGAACTGGCTAAGGTCGCCGTCCCCCTTTCGTCTTGAGGGGCCTTGCCCATTTATGCCCTTCATTCTTGCTCAGGGCAAAGACCTCGGCCGGTGATTTGACCAGGGGGGTGAGATTGCTGTACCGCTTCTGGGTGTACGGTCCCGAACTCCCCCCGGCGCCCGCCGAGTTCTGTTTCCTGTTAAATCTCTCAGGCCGTGACTTATTAACGTCACGACGTCCTTCGTCGTCGTTGTCCCGGCGGCTCCTCCTTTCTGAGTGCCCAGATTCACTGTGGCCTACCCAGGTCCTGTGATAGTCCTCCACCTTGATGGCTCGGTCGGCCATCTTTCTGGCGGAATCCAAGTTGAGGTCCTCGCACTTAATGAGCTCATTTTTGAAATCGCCTTTTGGTAGGCCTTTCTTCAGTGCGAAGGCCGCCAGTTCAGTGTTCAGCTCTCGGATCTGCTGAACCTTAGCATCAAATCTCTTGACGTAGCTCCGGAGGGACTCGTCTTCCCCCTGTCGGATAGTCAGGAGATTTGAGGTCTCCACGGCCCTTCGCTTGTTGCAAGCATACTGGGCTATGAAGTTGTCCCTCAGGTCGGCATAACAGAATACCGAGCCGTTGGGTAGCCCCTTGTACCAACTCTGAGCCATGCCGTAGAGAGTCGTTGGGAAGACTCGGCACCACACCTCATGGTGTTGCTCCCAACCGACATGTACGACTCGAAAGCCTCGTAATGGTCGGTCGGGTCGCTATCCCCTTTGTATGATATGGCTGGCAGCTTCAGTTTAGTTGGCACCGGGATGTCGAGGACATAGGCACTGAGGGGCTGTCTGACCACGTGTCGAATGACACGCGGCGATCGGCTCCTCGCACCTCTAGTCCGGCTTGCCTCCCTCTGTCGGGAAGGGCTTCTCATTGTCCGACTTTGGTGAGTCGGACTTCTTTCTTCGTTTCTTCGGGGGTGACCTCGTTGGTGCCGCGGCGACGCTGTCCTCCCGCGAGGGGGGGAAGGACTTTGGTCTGCCACTGGCAACACGGGCACCGCTGGCGTTTTGGTACGCCCAACCTCTTGCATTGCTCCGGACAGGTTGTTCGGAGTCACCTTAGGGGCCCGGTCACCTTTGGGTGCGCTGCTGTAACCGTCGTTTCGACGGGGCTTAGCGGCGTACTACCCATCAGGTCCAGGAATAACTTCAATTTGGCTGCATCGACCACATGTCCCTTGACAGTGACTTGGCCGGTTGGCAGCGGTGTTTCTGGCTCCTTTGGCATCCCGTACGCCGGTTCAATGAACCGGCCGGTGGGGGACTGCCCAATTTCGGAATTAAGAACTGTGTCATCCTAGTAGAATTCGGATTCTACAGTCACAATTTCTGGTTGTTTTGACATCTTCGTAGCTTTTTGAGTGGGTTTTGGGTTTTCTCTTTTTTTTTTTTTTTATAGGAGGTGATTAGCTTTTAGTATCTAATCCCCACAGACGGCGCCAATTGTTCCGGGTGTAAGTTCCAGAGCAGTGTTGTTACCACGTCAGCTTTGAATGATGCCGCGGCTTGCCTCTTCCTTTTTTTACTCTTTCCTGTTTAAGATAAACAAACTGAGGACTCGGCTTGGGGCCGAGTGTACTCACTCCGACGCTCAAGTCAGTAAACTTAGAGAGATAAGTTGTATGATACTTGGCGAAGTATATTGTAGAGAGATAAGGGAGTTTATACCAGATTACGTGATTATTAGATAGATTTGGGATCCTTTTCTCGTTGAGAGAAGTGGAGTATTTATAGACTTTCACCTTTTGTCACGTAGTGGCCAAGTGGCAGAGCAGGTGGAAAAACCGTTTTACCCTCGGCCGGGTGACCCATGGCAGGTCGGCAGCCCTGGTTGTCCTTATACCGAGGGGACTGGATGTGAGTACACGGATATGTCTCTCGGCCGGCTAGTTGTCGGGGCCGAGACCCAAGCGACATGCCGACAGGCTGCATCGGTTAGGCTGTCTAATACGTTGACTTGCTGTCTTTTATCTTTGACCTTCCTCAATGTGTTGACTCGGTCAGCGGGTGCAGAATATGCCCCATCATCATTATTATTATTATTATTTTTTTTTTTTTTTTTTTTTTTTTTTTTTTGCAAGAAAGTTAAACTCATTTGTATTCGTCCATATAGGGAAAAAAAAGAAATGAGAAGGCATCTTACAAAAACACTAATGACCGAGGGAGCACTAAAGTTCCGCTAATCACAACACACAAACTAATTTGTAAAGTCTAACCACTGTCTAATCCGAGGATGCTGGTTATCAGAAAGGCGGATTTTCAAAATACTTTGGAGCTTAGATGCGACTATCTCCGGCGTAGCTTGTACTTCTCCAAAAAGACGATTGTTTCTCTCCTCCCAGATGGCGTAGACCATACCCGCGACACTACAACCCGATAGTATATTCCTCCAACTGTTACATTTGTTTCCAGCATTGATTTTGTAGAGGTAGTTTTTAATATCGATATCTGAGCTCGAGCCCGAAGCCCCTGACCAAGCTAACATGTTACGTCTAACTTTGTTGAGAGAAGGAGCATCTGAAAAACAAATGTCGATGTGACTCTTGAGCAACCATACAAAGGCAACATCTATTGACGAGCATAAGACCCCGCCTGTTGATATTGTCAACAGTAGCAAGCTGGTGCTGCACAGCTTGGATAACACAAATGCGATGTTTTGGAAGGATCTTTGTCGGATGAAAGGGGATAGTCCATCGAGCTTAGGTCTGCAATGGCGGAAGAGGCTATAAGCCCGACCCACCAGGAACTTGCCGTGGGAGACGCACGAGTTGAGCATAGAAAGAGCAGCGTTCTTGGAGCCAGCTAGTTCAAGGAGTGCGTCCTTGACTTTAATAATATCCCTCCAACTCTCACCATGACAAGTGAGAGCGTGACCTTCCCAGATAGACTTGCCTTTAAGATTATAGGTGCGACTCCAAGAATCCCAAAGGCAATCATGGTGTGTGGTAAGCTGCCATACCCATTTACTGAGGAGTGCTTTGTTCCAGCTAAGAAGCTCTTTGACGTTGAAGCCGCCTTCGCCCCAAGGCGCACAAATAGAGTTCCAACTCTTGTAGCTCATCTTTCTTTGACCCGCAATTATGCCCCAGAAAAAATCCTTGCATAATTTATTAACCATTCTAGTAACATAAAGGGGGAGAAGAAGAGCAGAACACCAAAAATTTTCAAGACCAAAGACCACAGCATTAATAAGTTGTAACTTCCCCGTGTAAGACAAAAAATTACAAGACCAATGTTGAATTGCGCCTTGGATTTTCAAGACCAAATCCTTGCATAATAATTATTATTATTATTATTATTATTATTATTATTATTATTATTATTATTATTATTATTATTATTTTATTGTTCATATTTTCTTCAGACTCATCTCATACGACTTTATACATTATCTGTCTGATTCAACTAAAACTCTAGTTTTTCACAACACTTTTCTTGTGGAGTTTTAGATAAAAAGGAAAAAAAATACTCCCTCCTATTCACCATTTTCTTCCCTATTTCCTTATTCGGATTATTCGGGTTTTCTTCCATATTTCCCTTTTTGGGTTGATTTGTGTGGTCCAAATTAAATTACATGTGGAGTAGTGCGTTTTGTGTGGTCCAAAATTGGTTTCTTATTCCTTGTGCAAAAAGGAAAGGGGAAGAATATAGTGAATAAGAGAGAGTAATAAATTAACACATGGAAGCCTTTTATTGGTTGTTGTTAGCTACCTCAACTGATAAAGTCATGAAACGTGGCTCATGACCCGATCAAATCCTACCAGCATAAAATTTGCGGGCAACCCCAAATAGACCTAGCAAATTGACCCAACCCTAATGCCCCAATCCAATAACCGAACCCGACACCCAAACTAAGGACCCGAACTTAACCCGACCTAAATGTTTATTGTTGAAACTAACTATTATCCCTAAATAACTTTATAATAATATTTCTGAAAATGATCCGAACCCGAAATAACCAGACCCTTTCCGTTCTGAACCAAATTCTTCCAAACACAAGCTAAGCTAGCCCGAACTGACCGACCCAAACCCGACTCCATTGATTCATTTGCCAGTCTTCCAAATACCCACGTGAGTACGTGACCCATGCCGTGAACACACACCTCTAAAAAGTCAACAACCACACGCACTTTAGTTCCAGTTTTTGAGATTAACCAATCATTGTTCTCAATCTCACCCACACTCCTGGTATATACACAACTCTCTTTTTCGATTCTTCTTTGTTTTATTCTCTTCATTCTTTGAGATTCTTTATAATTCGTGACATAAATTTTCATTTTCTTAGAAAAATCAACAAAAAAATGAGTTCAGATCCAAAAATTCATGGGTTCGAGGAAGTTGCAAAACACAACACAAAGAATGATTGCTGGTTGATTATTAATGACAAGGTTTGCACCATCATTGATTTTATTTTATAATCTCTATTTATTTTAATATGGTTTGTTATAATCTTGATCGAAATTAATGTGTTATGTTAGATCTTATCGAAATTTCTTATGATTTAATTGGATGTGATTTTTTTTTTAAGATCGTATGTCTGACTTTGTTTTTGTAACTTTTGTCATGGATTTTAATAGAATTGGTGCATTTTTTCGATTATTTAAATGTAAGACCGTCTTATATACGGTTAAATTTAGCCGGGCAATCGCCCACGGTTAAATTTTCGATTTTTTTAGTTTACTCTATTTCATTACTAGTTAGTAGTCTCCCAAAAATATCCAGCCCCCAAATTATAAATTGTTAGATTAACCATGTGCTGAAATTCTACTTCGTGAGTTATTGGGGTGGTCAGGATTCGAACACGTGACCTTCGGTGACGCTGACTCTGATATAGATGAATCATCTCAACAAAAACCTTACGGTGATGTTGATGTAAGCTATTATATTTATTCCTATTATAAATCCTGGTTTCGCCATTGTACAAGAGGGTCTCGTATGACATATGCCAATAGTTTTAGATTGATCAGAATTTTGCCTTCATGAAATCAAATGGTTATTCGGATAGGAGTAGCCTTAGTAGTGATTAAATAACCGGATTCCAATTCCCATATGCAATTCACATGAAATGGCAAAAACGTGTTTGGTTGCCTTGCAGGAGTTTGTTTTTCCTAGGAATTAAACTCCCATGGTTTGTTTGGTTAAACCATGTAATTCACCCGATTTTAATTTCTAAATACCAATATATCCCTCAATAATATTACTAGTAGCTAATTTTTATTAAGTGGAAATGAGTAAATTTGGAGGGATAAGATGGAGGAGTTGAAATTCCTACATTTTGCCATATTTAGGACAACAAACAAGTTTCAAAAAACTCAATTCATGGGATTTTAGAACTCCCATGAATTGAGTGGGCAACCAAACAAGCACTGAATGTTGTGTAGCAGCTCGAAGGCCTTACAGTGACTTAAAAGATATTGTCCGAGAAATACTTTATCAAGCCAAATTGTATGTTTTGCCTATATGTGGTGTATTAGGGAGGTGTGTATGGTGCATCTGGCGTTGGCCTCTTGGCGACCCTGCATAACCTGCCATCTCTCGTGTAGTCGTATATAACATGATCAACTATCTATGTAAGCCGAGTTCTCAAGACTTGAGCTTTACTTCACTCATTTCGGTTTGAAGAAGCTTTTGTAGCGAAGGTCCTTGTAGAGTCGTAGACTCCTAGATACTGAAACAAACTATGATACCTAACTAGTGTGGCTTAAATCTAACTAAAACAAAGTTCAACACTGAATTGCTTCTCGATAATGGTTTCTGGATTCTCTGCTCTTAAAGCGATTCTGATAAGTTGGGGGAATTGTGGTGGTTTTTTTGCGCTGTTAACCTTCCGCCAGTCTTATGTTGGAACGGCTGCATCCATAGTTTCTTCTGGTATGCTAGTTTGCTGCTGCACATAATATGCTTGGCATATCTTTACGGGTTAAATGTCGTTTATAATATGATTTCAAATTTTCTAGGTTTATGATATAACACCATTTCTTGATGACCATCCTGGCGGTGATGACGTTCTGCTGACATCAACTGGTAAGCTGTGATTTTGTCTGTGTAGTGTGTACCTGTCAATAGTTTACATTTTCTATGTATGAGTTAATCTGAAAATGGAATATGTAAACTATTGGTCGGACACAATGAGTATTGTTATCTGTTTGAGAAAATCCGACCCCCATTCCAACTCCCGTGTTACAAACTGATTGCAGGGAAGGATGCAACCGATGATTTTGAAGATGTAGGACACAGTGAGAACGCTAGAAATATGCTGAAAGACTACTATGTTGGTGACATTGACACCTCCACCATCCCTTTAAAACAAAAGGCCGGAAAGGTTCAAACTTCGCAACCAGCTATTCGGGCCGAACAAGGTCCAAGTTTCCTAGTTAAGCTGATGCAATTTCTGCTTCCATTTGTTATTGTCGGCTTGGCGTTTGCTTTGAAGAAATTCAAGGAGTAATGTTAGCATCTACGGTTACATCATCTGTCCGCCTTACTGAATTCTCTTGGTTTTGAACGAGTTTTATTCGAATCACAGTTTTTTTGAAGTTATGAACATTTTATAAAAAAGGATTCGCTTCAGCCATGGCTAAAATCCTTCGTCCGTTGAATTATTCTAACTTTTTTTTTTTTTTCCGAACTTGGTGATTAAAGGATGATGATTCATGTCAGCCGACCCCAAATTATTTTGGGATTAAGGCTCTGATGTTGTTGTCTGAACTTGGGTGATTAACTGATTATATCTCGGAAGGCATTGGTGGTGGTGGGGGAGAGGGGTGGGGGCGCTCAACCCCGCTGGCATTTGAAAATTTCGAAATATTTAGTTAAAATTTTCAAATTTTCCCGAGGTTCCGTTATAAAATGACCATTTCGTCCCCGCTGACTTTAAATTCACTGTCGGAAGGGATATTAATGTTTGTTTTGCGGGTTAAAAAGGGTGGCGGAATTACAATTTCCGAGTATTTATTCAAACAAAACACGACCGTGACTACAATTTCCGAGTATATTTATTCATTAAGGGTAACATTATACATACAGACGATAGAATGATGCAAACAACTTTTTTTTTTTTTTTTCTTTTTTGACAATCGGATTAACGAGATCTACATGATGCAAACAACTTGTTTTAGGCTAAAACATAAAACATTGACCAAATACAATTTGCACAATTACAATTACACTAAATGTTGCACACTTGCACATTGCTTTTATAAATTGGTATCAACATCAAATTACCAGCCTCGGCCTCGCTTGCACCGTAAGAGGCTGGGCCATCTCACACGAGAGCTTTAGCACCTCCGACATGTCCACCTCAGCATCCGGTGATGTCACCCACTCAAACTCATGCAACAATGACGCGACCCAAAAACTAACCGCGGTCAATCCCAACTTTTTTCCTGGGCAGGACCGTTTACCTGATCCAAAAGGCGCCAACCTTAAGTCCGACCCAAATATTGAAAACTCCGATTCAGAATCAGTGTACAAGAATCTATTAGGGTTGAACTCAAGTGGGCTGGACCATACTTTCGGGTCTCTTGCAATGGCCCATATGTTCACAGCCGCGGTAGTACCTATAATGACAAGTTCAGGATTCGACGTTAGGAAATTACTAACTTAGAAAAAAATGATCTCTTAATAATTTAATGATAGACTGTCTCTCGCAGGTTTTATACGTTCTGAAAATACCTGCTGGCACGTGATACCCATCAACGGTAGTGTCCTCAATCGAAAGCCGGGACCACGCGAGAAGTGGGCCCGGTGGGTGGAGCCTGAGGACTTCTTTAATCACAGCCGTTAAATAAACCAACGACGAGAGATCAGATTCTCGTACGGCACGTGACCTCCCCACGACATTGTCCAATTCAGCATGAACCTTTGATTGAATATCAGGGTGAAGCACTAGTCGAGCCAAGATCCACTCCATTAATACCGCCATTGAATCCGTTCCTCTAAATATCATTTCCTACAATTAAAATTACGTAGAAGTATATAAGCGCAAAATTTTACGTATCTAATAAGTTACCGGACTAGTGCAGGCTATCACGTATACCCAAGGGTTTAAATACTACGTCTGAGACGGAATTTTTTATATAAGCACGAAAAATATATTTAATAAATTATAAATGAGTTATTTTAAATTAATTTATGTGCATGTGTGATGTATTTTATGTTATGTTATATAGAGGACACTATATCCACTTGAATTGATGATGGTATGTAGTTGTTGATGATTCCTTAAAAAAGCAAAACTATGAGTCTAAGACTTTAGTCAAGTTTGCTATTTTAGTATTTTATTTACTAATCTTTCTTGAAAGCAATTTTGATTAGTCTTATCTAAATTTTGTCATACTTATTTTAATCTATAAAGTTTTGACATGCATTACCTATATCTTAAAATGGAATAGTTAAACGCATAATCGAGAGACGGTGAGAGTAATATACTTACCCAAAGAACCGCTATCATATCAGAATCTGAGAGTTTATCTTGGTCTTGTAGGGTCAACAAAACGTCAACAAAGTCATGGTTCACTTGACTAGGACTAGACCGGTGTTGCTCTATTATACCACCAACAAACCGGTTCACTTTTGGGACAAGACTAGAGCACCTGAACCGGATTTTTTGGAAGTCGAACCCGGTTAACCAAGGAAGGTGGTCTCCCCAATTAAGTACACCTAGCAAATCATAACCTTCATCAACCATCTCCTTTAACTCTTCACTATACCCTCCTCCAAAAACTGAGCCCATCATATTCTTCAATGAGGCCCACTTAAGTACTTCCCTGGCCCAAAAAGGCCCATTTTCACCCTTTATCTTTTGCACCATTTCATTCACTATGTCACTCCTTTGGGTTTCATAGGATTTTATTTGTTTTGAGGAAAATAAGTGTGTTGAGGCGATTCTACGTAGAGTACGCCAATAGAACCCGTATGGAGCGAACCCAATTGCCCTATTAAACATTAAGCCATAGGCAGATTCCTGATCAGGCCGGTCTACAAAGACCGGACTGTTCAGAATCTCCTTAGCAACATCAGGGTTACACGTTACAATCATACGTGTTTCACCTAAGGAGAAAGCCATAAGCCTCATGGCCCCACAATGTCGTGCCATTTTGGCAATTTTGTGATGTGCTAGGCCTATTTTTAGGCTCATGCTACCTATTATGGGCCAGCCACGGGGTCCAGGAATAGTTCTCCTCACCCCGTGAAGGACACGAGGCCAGGAGTACTTACCCCAAGCTGGCCCACCAGGATGAGCCCAATAGAACAAACTCATGGCTAGCCATGTTACGGCTAAAACAATAATAGTCGAAATAATGTTGGTTAATGTTAAGTTTTCGAATTTTGTTGCAAAAGCGAAGAGCCAAAATGTGTCAATTTGTGAACTCATTTTGGACTAAAAAAAGTCTAAGTAATAAGAAACTAAAGAAAGTTAGTTGGTTTTTTGCATGAATGTTAGTCAAGTGAAGTAATGCTTAAATAGGGAAGGTAGTGAGAAGATTTTGAGGACAAAAGTATAGAATATGAATATATTGAAAACGATTGTGTCGAGCATAAGTTTAATTTACATTAATTTTTCTTTTGATATGAGATATATGAGGTAATTGCATGCAAGTTTAACTTAATTTTTAAATAGATTTGTTAAGAAAGATCCAAGAAAAACATCATTATAGGTCCCAATACAATGTGAATTCCACGAATGTTCACCCTAAGATCTCCTAGTGCTTGTTAATAAATAAATAAATAAATAAAACAAATTCAATAGGTCTCACTTGTGACACTAACAGATATATCCGTCACAAGCTTGTGACGGGTCAAATATCATCCACATGGGTAGATAAGACAAAAAGTTGAATGCATAGGGAATCACAAATGACTTGTCTTTATCCTCACATGTGGGTTTTATTTGACCCGTCAAAAGCTTGTGACGGATATTGACCGTCACAAATGAGAATTTGTGAAACAAATTATAATAAAGGCTAAAAATACAAGGTGTGAGACATACGCAACACAAGTGTGCATAGTTAGTCAAGGGACTTCTCTTTTTAGTGAATCAAATCTACTTGATCTTATGTTCTACATATTTAATTTTGTTAGTTGTTTGATTTTGATAATTCAATCAATTTTGTCAAATAACGACGTAAACGGAAGATGGTGTACAAAGTTTAGGCCGTGCTTGATAAATTTACTCCGTATATATTAGTAGAAGTAAGTAAATTGGTCAATCAGATTATAAATGACAGTTTGAATCTATGTGTAAATAATTGATAAATTCATTTTTAAAATCTATCAAAGTGAATATGCTTTGTGGGGTGTTAGAAAGCAATAGATTGGAGTTTAATCTACTGTTTCAATATGTCATTTACGAAATACATAAATTAGTAGATTGATGAGTCAAACATGCTAAAAAGTAAAAACCTTGAGTATGTTGAAAATTTATCAATCCGCTGTTTAGCAAACACTCGCTTATTTTGTTGTAAAGGAGACAACAAGACCAACACAATACATGAAGGATGGGAATTCTTTAATTTATTGTGACGCCATAATGAATCATAGACTTTTACCAGCCTCGAGTATAAACTTTTACTTAAAATGTAAATGTGTGATATTAACATTCTCCTATTACTGTAAGATCAAAAGAAATTCTTCATTACCCAAAATGTAAAATGATGTGAAATTTTTATTAGATTATTGTTTAGACAATCTATAATGTACTATAATATAATATAATAACACAAAAACAATATTTAAGCAACAAATGAATTTGGGTCGTCCAATATGTTTGGATTCTTTGACAAGACCAAGTCATAACTTGGCAATCTTCCCAAATTTTGTGGAACATTGTATGTCACAATTGTCATTGTCTAGTAAATTACCCCAAAAGATTCGGTAATGATGTTGGGGTCTTTGAAAAAAATGAAGAGTAAGATTTCCTTAAGCAACCATTCATGTACATCATATCATGTCTCGAGATAATTGAACTATTATAATTTATAGTACATTATAGTACGTAATAAGTTTAGTCCAACACTCTTTTTTTGACTAAATTCAGTCAAAATAATGGAAATTTAAAGGAGTTTAAAACCTTAAAACATGTTAGACTAATTACAAATATACATTGAACTTTTGCAACTTAATTATTAGGATTATTATATTCATGATGCTTCTTAGAAACCACCCTTAAGGTTCCAAGAAAAATTCATCCCTTGTTAATTGTTATGTGAGGGAGTTGTATGGCATATAACTAGAATATACCATATACTATAAATTCATGACGCTTGTACATACTAATAACTAGTACTCCGTACTATATTTAACAACTACGGAGTAACTCATATAAACAACATGAAAAATATACGCATGTGATAACCAATTAATCCGTGTATTTTCCTTTCATTCTGGAGAAAATTTTAGTAGGTTAAAAATAAAACTCGACCAGCATAAATGCGAAATAATAATGAAACATCATATTTTTTTAAATATCGTCATTTACTAATCATAAGACTTCATAGAGCATTGAACTTCCTACATAAGAAAATGTTGTTATTCATTATTTTCAAAGGTGTGTCATATACTCCCTCCTATTCCCGATAACTGCCCCATTGTTGAAATGGCACAAGAATTAAGAAAGTGAGTGAATAGACGGAAATGGACAATGAAAAGTACTATTAGGATGGGTTAAGAGTGAGTTGGGTTGTAAATAATGAAAAGTAACAAGGGTAGTATAGTCATTATGTAAGAAAAAGCATTACCAAAAAGGGACAATGGGACAATTATGTGAATAGACGGAAATGGATAATGGGACAGTTATCGGGAATAGGAGGGTGTACTTATCAGAAAAGAATATTTTACGAGATTAATTCCGAAATTAAACATATATGTTTAATTTTACACGTATGATCATTGTTCTTAGCTTTATTTGGAAATCACATGGGTAGCAATACCATACCATATAGGCATAGGCCATAGGAATAAAGAGAAATACGAAGGATTTGATCCAAAGAATCTCAAACTTACAATTTGCGATGAGTTTCTGATACCATTCCTAATTTTATTTGTGATGGCCATATATACCAAACTCATAAAAATGTAACGTTCATATCTCCGTTGACTTTCAAAAGTCCAGGGAGAAAAGAGACTTTTTTGTCTAAATTTTCCTAAGGTCAACCAAAGCCAAACATGCATGCCAATTGCCAATAATTATATACACTTATTATACTGTGACGAAGCCAGGATTAATAGTTAAGTAGGTGAAAAAATTCAACGGTGGTGATGAATAAGTAATAATGACGTAACGAAAACTTGAAATTTTTTTGGAGATTTTACCTAAAACTTTTGAATTTTTTCTTGACCAGTGAGGGCGAGCGCCCTTGCTAGTTTCCCACTAAATCCGCCAGTGCCACTATAATAAGTGTTTTTCACTTGGAATCATAGCAGATTTGCTTGATATGTTTGCTCTGAAAAAGTTAAGTTTGATGCAATTTGCAAGATCTTCTAAGACCAATGTACAACAAAAGTTTAGTTGAAGTCTTAGTCTATAGGGTAGTTACAAACTTAACGATGTTACATGATAATATGATATGATTAAATTAGTGTTCATGCCTTGTTGCTTAGATAAGACGTTTAGGTACATAATTACTACATATACATCACAAATTCTTATTTCAGACCGTCATATCCGTCTGAAATGGTCAGACGGATACTATTTCCTCTCACAAAAAACCCATTTAGGGTGTGAGTGGGAAAGCACATGGGGTGTCCCACCACCCATGTACTTTTCACTTGTGAGAGGTCTTATTACGGTCTGAAATAAGGCGGTCTTAAGCAAGACGGACTGCATATACATGGGCAAGGCTGTCTTATGCAAAAATTGTGTAAAACGAGTGTGTTAGTTGTAACTCCTTTTAAGTTTATTTTTGTTTTAAATTATTATTGTAATTCGTTTTATACAAATTAGTACTCCTTCTTATTCTAAATAACTGTCTTATTTGCCATTTCCGTCTATTCACATAATTGTCCCATTTGTCATATTTGGACATGGTTTTTACATTCCTACCCTTAGCTCTTTTCTTTATTTACCACCCCAGCCACCAATAACTCATCATATTCAATACTTTTCATTATTTAACTCATATATTCTTACCCCTTTCCAATAATTTTCATTATTTTAACTATATTCCTTAATTTTTGTGTCATTGTCCAAATAAGACTCTTATTCGGAATAGAAAGGAGTATAAAACAGCTTTATATGACAGTACACTTTCATTTATCCTTTATTCCGCTAGTGCCTCAAGTATCAAGTCACTCCATTTTCAAGATAACTGTGGAATCTATATACTCGCTCTATTCCGTTACTTTCTTAATTATTTTTGGAGGTCTTAAACATTTCATTACGTTAAGAAAGATTTCTTTTTAGTGGAGTGACAAATGACGACAATTGGGTGATTTAGATTAATGCGGGTTGGGTAATATTGGGTTCGGGTTGTGTCAGTTTAGCCAATGACGAGTTTAAATCGGTTATAATTATGTTAAACCATGGTCAGACTAGGTCAACTTTGAGCCTCAAGTAGGCTCGAGATTTCGTGTGGTTCAATACTTAGTAGGTTATCACTTATCAACATATTATACTCCCTCATATTCCGAATAACTGTTCCATTTGGACAATGACACAAAAATTAAGAAATGGAGTTAAAATAATGAAAAGTATTGTATAGGGGTAAGAATATAGGAGTTAAATAATAAAATGTATTGAATTTGATGGTTTAGGGGTGGTTGGAGTGGTAAATAAAGAAAAGAGACAAGGGTAGGAAGGTCAAAAAACATGTCCAAACATGGCAAATGGGACAGTTATGTGAATAGACGGAAATGGTAAATGAGACAGTTATTCGTAATAGGAGGGAGTATAATTTTTTTTTAAAATCTTATGTATAATTTTGGATTGTTAATTTAGCGTTAAAATAATTTATTGATGTATTTATCTTAATTTTAAGTGAAAACAATTAACTTGAAAACAATTAACTTGAATGTCAATTTAGGGTTTGGGTTGGAGGAAAAAAAAGTTGTTATTTGTTATTTGTTTAACTGCAGGTCCAGTTGAGTTAGCCTAGTTTCAGTTATTTTCGAATTCCCGTGCATTCGAGTGGATCAAATCGGATTCCTTGTAATAGGAAATAAATATAATTGTTGAGATGGTTTATCTATCATGGTATCAGAGTCAGTGTGACCAAATGTCACGGGTTTAAATCCTGGCAGCTTCAAATAACTCACGAAGTGGACTTTCAGCACATGGTATGGGGGACCGTATGCACTAACCACTTTTCGAGCACAATGAGCATTCGAGTAAGGGACATAATAGGAAATAAATATAATTATTGAATCTCAACCATCACCTAAAAATTTTAGTTAAAATGGTTCATCTATTACCTTGAATGAGATCAGCTTTTACCAGCTTTACTTTCTAGTTTTAAGTTGAGCATGATGAGTATGTATAACAATAATTGTTACTATATATCTTTGACTCGGAGGGCATAATCCTTTAGTACAATTGCAATTAGATTAAACATTTAACCATCTTCTTACCAAGTTGGCTATGTGTATAAGTATAACAATGATTTTATGATGTCATACATTTAGCATCGTCTAAAAGTTGCAATTATGAAACTCCAAAAGAAGTCCATCCCACTTGTTTAAGATGCCACTAAACTATTGAGTATAGAGTCCCTTAGATGCTTCAACAAATATATAAAGGATCAATTAGTTTCACTATAGACAGATATATCCGTCTAAAGTGAAAGACGGGTTAAATATACTTAAAGTGATGACATTTTTGGGCCCCACCATGCAACTTATTGTTGGTCTTATACTTAAAATGAGTGGATATTTGACCCATATATAACTATATACGGATATCTCCCGTCTATAATGAGAATTTGTGATAAAGGATAAACTTGGAAAGAAACTTTATTTCATTCCATGATTTATAATATATATTTCTGATTTAGGAAGAATATTAAGATTGGTCATATAAACTTTATTTCTCAAATTTTGAATGGAATATATTCAATTTGAGTTGGGAAATAATGGGAAATTGTGAATGGCATACTTTCACAAGCACTAATAATAAGCTTTGTAGACTAGTTTTTGTGGTGGGCATGGAGAATTTTTTTAACGTTTAAGGAAAACTACAATTGGTGCACCTTAATTCTCGGGTAATATCTTTTTTGACTAGAAATAATAATGCACAAATCATGCACAATTAGCTTTATAATCAAATCCAATTAGCAAGTAAGTTTAGGGATTTGGCTATTTAACTATACGTATAAAAGTAAGATTAATTTCTCAAGGTATCAGATTCATGCTCATCTCTATTGCTTCAAGTGATACTAATTTACTCCATTTATATATTCTCGATTTATATCATTTTTGTCGATGTCATCTAGCATATAAAGTTTTCGATGACGTCGATTTATCTCAAATGTAGTACAACTGGTTGTGCAATTTCTGAGTTTTATAATTAAGTTTTCGAATTTTGTTTTAAAAATTATGAGTTTTATTATAAAGTTTTTTAACTCGTCCGCTTAAAACATTAAACTAAAAAAATACAATATTACACAAAGACTATACATATAAATTCAGTAATTTTAAATTTTAACGGAAAACAATTAAAACATAACTTATAACCTTTAAAAGCTCGGAAAAAAATACATGTAATCTAAATTACTAAAAGGGGTTTGGTTTAATACATCACATGTTTGTTCTTTTTTATGTGACACGGACATCGCCATCTAAGCTATCTGACATTTGGTCTAATGCTTACCAATCAACTGAGGAATGGATGCATGTTAAGCATCGACGGCCAGACTTTTGTTTGAGTTGATTAGTCGGGTCCTCAGTCGTGTTATATCGATAAGACCATAAGACAGATCAAGTCAAATACGGATTGGGTCATGTGAGGCACGGGTCGGGTAAGGGTCATAACACAGTTACACAGGTCAAAGAAATAGTTTCCAACATTTTTTCAATTATTATTTCAAATATAATATATAAATTTAAATATTTAATAAAAAAATTGACTTCTTTTTTACCCCCATCGGGTTGATCCTCTTGGATCGGCTTTCGACCTAAAATTGACGGGCCATTTCGGGTCTTGACCCTCAAAAGAAAGGTTTGGATTGGGTCGAATTTATGAGTCGACTCTGATTTTAACAAGTCTACACTCATCCAAATTGTATACACCACCTAAACCCTAAATATGTGAATATAAATATGTGAATGAGTGTTATACGACCATGATATATATGGTGCCTTATACGGAATTACCGATCAGTTTATAATGCATTGTTATCAGAATTCCGATTGTATACACCACCAATCATCGTGGGCTGCGTGTAAACTGAAGCCCAAATAAAACAAACACGTTTCAATATGTTTTCAGGCCACTAAAAGTAACCCAATAAAATGCTGAAGCAACCCAAGAATGCAGTGGGCTATTTGAGCCCACTTGAGTAGGCCCAATGATCTAGTTATTGTGGCCCAAGGCAATTGGAGTCTGGAGATATGTCCTAACTACAAGATAGAGAGTTTCACTAAAATTTACGGGCCATCTCTAATTTACGGGTCAATTTTTATCTATTTTCATTCTTAATAAGTTGTTTTCAAATTGACATATTAATCACTTTGATGGAACTTTTTAATTTGTTTTTTTTGTACGGTTGAAGATTATTATCGTCTTCATCCATTAATCTCTTACTAGTGTAGTTCCCGTGCTATAGCACGGTACTTTTTAGATTTATTTTATAAAGAGATATTATCAATTAAATTATTTGCATAAATAAAGTATACTTTTAATTTAATGTTATAATCTACTAAATATAATATTAATAAGAGGTTGAAAAAAAAGTTTACTACCATAAGAAGACATTTTAAGTCAACTTATTTTTTTACTATTAAAAATAACACAATAATTTTATACCGTTACATGCAACTAATTTATGATATTAATAGTACAATTATTAAGTTAGTTGTATAATTTTATTAAAACGCGTATTGACCTTAAAACGAAAAGCAGTAAAATTTTTATTAAAACGCGTATTGGCCTTTAGTAATAAATGACGATTGATTTGAACAGGGGGAGGCCCTTATCAGTCGAATCAATGACTAACCTTATCGCCTAGAGTTTGGTTGAACTAACATTGTCACAAAATAAAGAACAAACTAGTAGGTCTAGGATCACTTCGTATCGTGCTTCTTAATTATAGTCATCGACTCAGCGTTAACAAACGGTGAATATGAATGACTAGAATTTTTGTCATACAATAAGATAAAAAAAAGAAAAGGATGAACCATATTAATATATACTTTTTTTTCTCTCATTCAATAATTTACACTTGTTTTATTTCGCTCTTATAAAATAAAATAAATGTAAACTATTTATTGAGATAGAGCAAGTACATTAATATATGAATATGTTGGTGAATGTCTATAAAAGACATGTTTATGTGGAGTATTATTTATTAAACAAAGCATGTATGTATGTGTGTTATTGTTGAAATGTTCATGGAGTACATTAGTATAATACGGTTGACAGGTTTTTGCAGGTTTGACTATCAAATTAAATTAGTAGAATTAAGAAAACGTGTTTGGTAGTTATCAGATTATAAGAAAAATCTAAACCATTTTCATGTATAAAATGAATATGCTATTAACCAAACACTTAAATTTAGGGGGTGTTTGGTAAACAGTAGATTGATGAAATTTAAGCATATTCAAGGCTTTTAGCATGTTTGACTCAACAATCTACTAAATTACGTGTTTGGTAAATAACATATTGAATCAGTAGATTGAGCTTCAATCTACTGTTTTCCAATATGTTGCTCCCACCAACATATTCACTTTAGTAGATTGTAAAAAATGATCTGTCTATAATTTACACATATATACAACAATCTATTAACTTAAATCCACTAATTACCACACACTTTTTACTAAATCTGCTAATTGTAATATACTAGTCAAACATGCCAATCAAATCTGTCATTTGTAATCTGCTTGACCAATCTACTTCTGCTAATTATAATCTACTAAAAATGGCCTTTAATTGGTCAATCAACTATTTACGCCGCAATCTAACATAAAAAAGCCCAATTGTATCTGATTGATTGTTTGATTATAAGGAAATTTCCACTGTTGAGTTTTTGGGGATCTCTATTTATGAAACATGAATTATTTTTTTTCCGTTTCATATATAACTTATTTTATTTTTGAAATTTTCCAAAACCATTTACACATAGCTCCTGAACAAATACATTTCAGGTATTAAAACTGGCTTTTCTAGCACAATAATAATCATATCAATTTTCAACATATGTATTCGAATCGATGACACTTCATTCCAAGCTCCTAATTCATGCAAATTTGCTTTAACCAAACAAAATATCATATTATTATATATTAACAAAGACTTGTAATACGAATTTAAGTTCACATGGAGTTCATGGCACCGTCGCCCGTCGGTGACCTAGTCATTGATTTACAAATTGAAATATAATTGAGAAAATTAATAAGGGAACGTAATGATGACATCGTTATCATTAAAATCTTGGATTATTCCATTGCTTTTATATATGTGGCCCTTTCCCTTTTCATAGGTCGTTTTCTTCAATAGAGATGCACGACGTGTGGAACTAGTTCACTAGTACGTGTTACCATACTAGTGTTTAAAAAATCATTACTTGAAGACTTATCAAAGTACTAGATTTAATTTATCTTGCATTTAATACAAATCTAGCTTAGTTTAAGACAACCAATTATATATAATTCTCGTTTTATTATAATTATTATAATTATTAATATTATTTTTAGTTATTCCAAATCCCTAATGAGATATGAAATCGTCATGGGTGATGATTACGAGCTTTTGTAAGATCACTGACTTGGTATATAAACTCTTATTGTATGTAAGACGTATATTTGAAAGTTTATTATGTGTACATTAAAAGTGACTACATATTCAACTTTTATATAAAAAAACTCGATTTAATGTTAACATTATTCTGTCTAAGGAGGTGACTAAAGTCGTCTCAACCGCTACTTTTCCCAAAAATAAGGATGTCCAACTTGAGTTTCAATACTATCCAGTTGGATCTAATAGGGAAGACAAATTTCAGATGTTCGTAATGGCATTAAGCAAACTCAAAAAATATTCAAAATAATTTAACAAATCTTTCACATTTTTCACTGTTCAACAAGAGCAAACGTTTCTACTAGTGCCCCTGAATCTGCCACCGATACCTAGTTAGAATTTATTTAATTGCAAATATCTAGCATTAGGAATGTTGTCCAAGTTATGTGTTACGTTTCATGGCATAACAATTACCAAAAGCCATGGACATGCAAAGAACGTCAAGATTGTTGTTTTCAATTGTTACTTTGTTAGGTATGTATGTCGGCACATTGTGGCCGTGACGGCTCGAAAGAGAGCTACGTAGACTTAGGCAATATAGGTAAACTTTTGTTACTCACTATATTATTCCAACCATTTTAAATGAATTTTTATATAACACTTTCCACGGTGGTGCATTTAATTGAATAAACTAAATATTAATCCATAAATCATAGTATAAAATCTCACTTTCACTTGGATTATCTTAGAATCAGGATTCAGGAGGAGATCTTTATGGTTAGTGCACTATATATATATGTTCTTAGGCCGCTTTAATCTTCAAAATCTTTATGACTCGATTGGTTCTTACGATGCAATGTCGCGATTCTAATTAAGACCTACCTTCGGGTTACAACTTAAAACATTAGTATTGTAGTTCTAGAAGCAAAGTATGATCAATTTGTGCATTGAGTAGAAGGGATTGTAATTTAAGTTTTCGCTGACACATTTTAGAGATTTAAACTAGCATTGGTGTCCGGCTTCGCCCGGGCTACCTCTAATTACCATTAAATTTTTTTTTCATTAAATAAAATTACTTAAAGTTGCATAACCCATAAATTTATCAATAATATATTTTTTTATAACATATCCTAAATTTACGATGAAATAATTTTGAGACAAATTCACTACTCCTGCTATTAATATTTTACTCTTATTAATGAAACAATAGTAATAACATTTCACTGCTAGCTCGTAATCATTGTTAATTTCACTACTCGCGCCGTAATTATTGTTACTGTCACTACTGCCGCATTAATATTGATAATTTCACTACTCCTGCCGTAATTATTGTTACTTTCACTATGAGTGATTATTATCATATAACTATATGCATTAAATCAAATCGAAAGAATTATGCAATATTATATATTATGGAATCTAACTTGAATTATTTATAACCTACTTATTATATTTTTGTATGTTAAATAATTAACATCTCTATACATCTAATAAACTATAACGTTTAATAAAATTGCATGGATTTTAAATTTAATATACAATTTTATGATGATACATAAATGTGCATGTTTATATTAATTAATTATTTTATTTTAAGGAAATTGATCATCTTCTAGTCTTCTATAAATATTTAGGAAAATTACCATGCATCTTCTCTCTTTTAGTCTCCTTGAAATTAACCATTTTAATTAATTATTTTATTTTAAGAAAATTGGCCATCTTAATTAATTATTTTATTTTAAGAAAATTGACCATGTTTAGGAAAATTACCAAGCTTCTATATAATTTAATTTTAACCCAAACTATATAATATTTGTATTGAGATCCCTTAATCGGGTTCATCACACGGTGCTATTGATTTAAAACTATATAGTATAATTAATTTGTATAACTTTCTTTAATTACATTAAAGTCCCTTGGTTTCTGGATTTAATATATAGTATTGATATCTGTAATTGTGCTTTTATTATATATCATATCTGTAATTGAGCTTTCATTATATTATTTTTACAACTTGAATATACTAAACTTTTCTTTTTTCAACGATTAATACAAAACATTAATAATAATAAATTAGGTATAACTCTTGGCCGAATCTCGCTCTCATGAAATTAGAGTTGCAAGTTGTAACCCATGACAACTTTTTAGGTCGTATACTTGTATCAGTTGTATGTAGGTAAAGGTAACTTTAGCACATTTTGAATTCACTCGTGCATACTCTAATTAAAAAGCATTCAAATTTTGTTTTGTTTTCTTTGCTTTTTTTTTTTCAAAAAAAAATGTATCATCTACAATACTCGGTTTTAAAGATTGCCGATACAGATAGATATTGTTGTAATAAAAAAAATATATCTTAAATATAATAATTTGATTGATTATATAAAGAGAATATATATAATTATTTATCATATCATATTCATAGTATATATAATTTATAATATTGTATTTGTCATATAAAAGTTCGTATTGTTTATTTTTCTCCCTACTAGTAAAAATCCCTTCCCTTTTTCATTATATAGATAGATCAAGAAGATAATCCTACTCCGATATATTGGAGGAAATTTAATTTGACTCGATCGATATTAAACTATCGATTTTACAAGTTTCTATATTTCGGCTTCCTAATTATTATCGATTTCTTCTTGCACAATTCATAGGACTTGGGAAAATCTCGCTCTCATGAAATTAGAGTTGTAAGTTGTAACCCATGACAATTTCTTAGGTCGTATACTTGTATGTATGTAAAGGTAACTTTAGCACATTTTGAATTCACTCATGCATACTCTAATTAAAAAGCATTCAAATTTTGTTTTGTTTTCTTTGCTTTTTTTTTTTTCAAAAAAAAATTTTATCACCAACCATCTACAATAGTTGGTTTTAAAGTTTGTCGATACAGATAGATATTGTTGTAATTAAAAAATACAGTATATCTTAAATATAATAATTTGTTTGATTATATAAAGAGGATATATATAATTTATCATATCATATTCATAGTATATATAATTTATAATATCGTATTTGTAGTATAAAAGTTCGTATTGTTTATTTTTCTCCCTACTAGTAAAAATCCCTTCCCTTTTTCATCATATCATATCATATAATATATTAATCTTCTAAGTCTTAAGTGACATGGCAGGTCATATTACAAGCACGGATGATGTGTCAATCAACAATGCATTAGACTAGGATGCTTTTAATTAGGCAATATCATATCATATCGAGAATTATTTCTTTCCATATTTAATCATTTACTATACCATTTAACATTAAATTCAAATTGGGATAGTAATTACCAAAACTAATACTCCGTATGACCGTATGATCATTTGTTTTATTTATTAGAAAATATTTGCGTAAAATTAATAACATTTCATGCGCAATTCAACTGTAGAATCGTCTTTACAAATGACATCATAAAATAATTATGTTATACTTGAAAAATAATTTAGTTACCAGAAAAATTAACTTAAAAGTAATATAGTTATGTATGAAGTTAAAAAAATAATAGAACGTTTGAACTTCTAATTTTTCCCATAAGAATTTTTATATTTGTAGAATAGTTTGATCTATCAAAGCATAATAGTCAAATATGTAGGAGTAGCTTTCAAAAAATATAAAATTACAAAAAAAAAATGGACAATGTGAATAAGAAATGGATTGATAAACCTATCAAACGAGCCAGGTCAAAATACGGGTCGGATCGGATACGGGCCAGGTCTCGCGTTGGGTGAGGGTCAGAATACGGGTCAAATAATAATTTATGACGTCTTTTATTTTACCATTTTTAAGCCGGAAAATATTAATAATATACTCCCTCCCATTCACAATAAACCTCCCATTTCATTTTGGCACAAATATTAAGGAAACACACTACCCCACCATATAATTAAATTTCAACCACACAAATACACTACCCCACCATACAATTAAATTTGGACCACACAAACACTTACCAAAAAAGGAAATAGGGAGGTTATTGTGAATAGACGGAAAAGGAAATAGGGAAGTTTATTTTGACTGGGAGGGAGTAGTTTATAAAAGTTATATAAAATTGATTTTAAAATTAATATTTATTTGAATATTAAAAACATTATTTTTCTATTTATTGTTTAAAATAAAATATAAAAATATTAATAATTTAATAATATTCTTGATTTATCTTTGACCCATTGGGTCGAGTCGAGTTTTGACCGTTAAAAACTAGGTGGGGTCGGGTTTACGGATCAGACCAAGCTCTAATAGGTTTAAATGGACTTATGGACATAATGCAATAAGCACTCCAACATATGAGTCTGAGAAGTATTATATTTTAAATAAAATTGTGGGGATTTTAATATATTTAATACGGAGTGTTTTCTTAAACTTATAATTCATTAAATTTAAATAACAAGTATTGTTACGCATATCCAACCATAATTCGTTATTCTTACTTTCTAATAATTGTTTGTATAAAGCATAACTACCCATTTTTGAAATTTATATGAACATGTTCTTTATAAACAAATTAAATTATAATGCCGTGAATTTCACGGATATAAAACTAGTTATATAGATAGATCAAGAAGATAATCCTACTCCGATATATTATTGGAGGAAATTTAATTTGACTCCATCGATATTAAACTATCGATTTTACAAGTTTCTAATTTCGGCTTCCTAATTATTATCGATCAAACACGTCTTCTTTTTGCTAAATCCATAGGACTTGGGAAAATCGTATGACATACGAGTACATTATTATAGAATAGCCGACATCCTTATCCTCTAAAATCTAAATGCTTTCCCAATTTACCCTACTAAATTTACCCTAGTAAATTATTCTTACCTTGTAACCTCTATCAACATGACAACATCAATATCTACAAATCAAAGCTAAGCTTGTACAATTTGTTTGGAAAATTCATCTCCTTTATGTTTTAATTCCATTCCTATAATTTTCTCAACCAAAATTATTACAAGCCGGACGGACAACTAATTATCGAACAATGACCCGACATATACATGACCGACCAATCGACCATAGTCCATTGACTAGTAGCCTTGGCTCTATACTGGTTCAGATGTACGTAGTCTTAACCCTAATCACGAATTATACCCTCACAATCAAAGGGCTTAATTTGTTTGATTGTTTCAAGACCAAAAGTCTAACCATTGACAATTATCAACAGGTTGATCAAACAAACCATCAGGATGAAGGTCATCCCAATCTTGTGTTGATGTTATAGAATTATTAACAATTGGTTCCACCATTGTTAATAATTCCGTTTCTTCCTCCATTCCAAAATAATTCGTATTTTCACTCGACCCCTCGTCCGAGGACAAAATACTTGCTCCATATTCAGATCCTTCCATTGATAATGTTGGTTTTCCTTCACTATGGTCACTCTTGTTGTTCCCATTGTTGCTTTCGGCTTTTTCTATTTCGGATCGACTCGAGTCACTATGTGTCACCCCGGAATCATTCCCACATTGATTTTCTCCTTCATCTTTCCCTACTAGCTCTTTCAACTTCTCTACCTACATAGTTTGTACATCATATTAGTCAAATGTTTAATGCATAATATAACCATAAAGAGATATAACCATAAAGAGATTGTTTTCGAATGACACAGAAATAAACAATATATTTATTCAAATTAATTAAGAAATAATGAAAATGGCCACATAGACCAACAAAAGTTTAACTTTCCTAGTTAATGTTAAGGTATTAGAACAATTGATTCAGTCTCAACCATCACCTGGAGGTTTTGGTTGAGATATTCTTCTTACTGTTAAACATTTAAATACATGTAAGTTTTAAACTAATACGAAGTATTAAGCTAAATAAACAATAAGTCACTAGTTCAATTTCCCCAATATTGTAACAGCATCGTGACTCATCTGATACAAAACAAAATGAAGTAATAATAAGCTAAATTTCTCGATACTGAATAAGTTTTGGTTGAGATATTCTTCTTACAGTTAAATATTTGAATACATGTAAGTTTTAAACTAATACAAACTATTAAGCTAGCCGAAGATGTTTTAGTTTAGAGGAGAATTCAGAATCATTATAGACAATAAGTCACTAGTTCAATTTGCCTTATATTGTAACAGCAACGTGACTCATCTGATACAGAACAAAACGAAGTAAGAATAAGCTAAATAAAAACACACAAACCTGAAGCAAAAGGGATTGTTTCTCCTTGACAAGAGTATCAAATTTAGAGGAAAGTGCATTGTAATTAGATCTCAAGATGTTATAATCCCTCTCTAATTGCTTAGACTTATACCTAGCTCTCTTATTTTGAAACCATATAGCAATTTGACGTGGTTGCAAACCCAATTCTCTAGCTAATTGAACCTTCTTCTTAGGTTCTAACTTAGTTTCATTCTCAAATATAGTTTCAAGTGATCTCACTTGTTCATCACTAAACCGCTTCTTATTCATCATCATCATCGTCTTCGTCTTCTTTGAATTTGAATGTGTTGTTGATGAACTTATACAACTAAACATTTCTGATGGTGAGTAGTAATCTCCTTCTTCAAACATCATGTTTAATTTTCTTCTCTTTGGTAATGGATAAGAATCGACCGACACAATTTCCCGGTATAGATAAGTTCTGTAGGGGTGATACTCACGACCAGGGTTTGAAACCCGACTAGGGTAGAAAGAGAGATGTTAGAAGTTTGATATGGCAAGACTAGTGTGTTTATTTTCTGTGAGATTTGTTAGTATATATAATATCACATGTTTTTGTATTACACTTCTAAGGTTTCTTTCGTTTTAGTCAATTGTTTACGTATAACACTTCTGCTTCTAATAAGTACTAATTTGATATTTCACACTTAAATAACAATCATCACAAGTGGTCTGTTCCCCTTTTTGTGATCTTTGTGTCAAAAATAAACGTAAATAAATGATCAGGACGGAGGAAGCGGTGTATATAATATAATATAGAATTATATTGGAAAACCAGTAAGGTATAGTAACGTGTTGTGCTTTTCTTCTAGTGCCTTGTAAAAGTTGTCCATATTCTTCTTCCCTCTTTAATTAACTTTTGCATTTCTACTAGTCTTTCCTTGCAATTTTTGGTCTTGCCTTTGAGTGATCTACTAACCCACGTTTAAATGGCTTTTGCTTAACCCTACTAAATTACTGCGCTATCTCGCTTTTTGACTTTCACTGCTGAATTTGTCTAGTTCTTTTTTACGTAGCTACGTGTTTCACGCGGCCATTTTACACTAAATTATCGTAAAATATTTAAACTAAATAAAATTAGTTGTCTTATACTCCATAATGCATGGTTGCTATACAAAATTTTTCCGTAAGTTATATTATAGAAATATGGAAGTCGATTTTATATGTAATACTGCATTACACAAAAAGTATGATAAAAATGTCGCTACATTCTGATAATTACTAACTTGTGATCATAGTATGGATAAAGGTTCGTCCTCGTCGTGGTTGGTATCATTTTGTTTATGGACGTAGTGATTTACCTCAACCATACAATACAAAGTTGTGTTATGGAGTATTTGTTTGTACTCTTTTTATTTGGCATTTATATAAGGGAATTTATGATGTCCTCCTCCTTTGTTGGTGTAGGGCACGTGTGTATTAATGTACATTAGGTGCCATAAGATGGAAAATTACGTTTGTACTCCGTACATAACAATCAGCTATTCTTACTTACAACGAGGATTAAATTGTGACATTTCACAAATTACAACCGCGCACTTCTTTATTTTAACATTATTATAATCGGCTGCAAAGCATTAGAAACTGGTAACGCATCACAAATGAGAGTTTAGGCATAACAATATGTTTTATTGTTCCTTGTTAGTATTAATAGTGGTGGTAATATTGGAAAAATAGGTTTTATTGAGAAATTGGAGGGTTTTTCTAAAATGTTCCCTAAGGGCACATGTTAGTAACCTTAATATGGTAAGATTTACAACATATTCTCATGAGATATTCAAATATAAACTCATTGTTACCATAATTACTGAGAATATATTGTTAATCTTACCATATTAAGGTTATTAACATGTACCATTAGGGCACATTTTAGAAAAACCCTTGCAGGAAATATAATATTTACGTAAATAATCGTTTTCATAATGTAAGCAAATATTCACAATTAGGAAGTGTAAGACATTAGAAAAGTCTAGTAATCCGGAAACTCGAGTTGGCTCATAGTGGCCATCTTACATTAGGAAAAGAAGATTGGGTATTTGGGTATATTAGGTACGTTACTCCTTCATTGAGCTAATTCTGAATTGGTTTGACGACCAGACAATATGTTGCCCCAAATCTAGAAATAAAACATGCATAGCATCTGAATTGGTTTGACTACCAAAAATATGTTTTGTTACATTTAATTTGGTGTTATGACATCTTGGTAACTTTACTTTCATAATTTAGTACACTATTTGAGTTATATACTTATATGCAATAGAACTATAGATGTATTGAATTCTGACTGAATGTATATTATACTCCCTCCTAGTCTCTATTTTCTTCCCTTTGTTTGTAGACACGGGTATTAAGGCGAGGAATAAAATAAGAGTAAAAGAGTTGGGTGAGATTTGATGATAGGAGAGAGGTATGAATAATTAGTAGTTAGTTAAAGAATTGTGGGCCAAAACAATAAGGAAAGTAATAAAATATGAGTAAAAGAGTTGAGTGGGTTTTGGTGATAGGAGAGAGGAATGAATAAAATAAGGGTAAAAATTTCCAAAATAAGAAAGAGGAGGAAAACCTGAATAATCCGTTTTAGGAAATATGAAAGAAAATAGTGAATAAGAGAGAGTACTAAACAAAATCACTCGAGAAAAAGGTACTTAATTTAATTAGAATACTTGACAAAAGGGTGTTAATTTTCACTCATTATTGTTTAATGTACTTGAACTGTAAAACATCATTAAATTATACTTTTTGAACTAAGAAAATCCACATAAATTAAAACCACAGTACATATCATAGCATCAAAATGAAATTTGTTAAAGATAGGTAATATTTGGGTCTCAAAAGACGAAACCGTTAAATTAGGTTTAAATACTTAAATAAGCACATATACAATATCAAACTGTCTCACAAACTTACAAATATCGATAACTAAATTAAGATATTTTTTTCCTTAATCTTAAATGATACAAAAATACATAGCTAAACCTAAATACCTAATAATACAAGCTATCAAACCATAAAGATTAGTCTACAATCACAAAGAAGATTAAGATAACCCAAACCTATGAAGATTAATTAGCCTAATTAATTAAGATTAGGATAAAAACCCATGTTAACCAATGAGGTAGCTTGACTAAGACCATGAGACCGTTCTTTTTTTAAATATCACTGAGAATATTTATAATAGTTGAGCCTCAACCATCACCTTAAGGTTTTGGTTGAGATGGTTCATCTATCGTGGTATCAGAGCCAGTGTGACGGGTTCAAATCCTAACAACCTCAAAACTCCTCAAAAACTCGAAGTGGAAACTCAGCACACGGTACGGGGGAGCTGGTGCACAACTAACCACTCTTCAAGCCCAACGGGCATTTGAGTGAGGGAGCGTAATAAGAATATTTATAATAGTTGGGCTTCAACCATCACCTTAAGGTTTTGGTTGAGTCTGTTCTTTTATACTTCTTCTGGCATTCTGTTTTCTTCTCATTTCAATAAAATACTTCTCATATATATTAGAGAAATAGGAAGAAAATTTATAAAAAGAAATCGTCTCACAATAAAGACTGTTTCATACGATAACCACTACTATAGTACTATATAGAGATTTGTTTACAATTACAAGCAAGATTAAGATAACCCAAACCTAGGAACATCATTAATCATCCTAATTAATTAAGATTAGGATAAAAACCCATGTTAACCAATGAATTAGCATGACTAAGGACAAGTCACTATCAAGCAGTCAGACATGAACCAACAGTTAGGCGACACATAGGCAATAAAAATACAATGTATCTTCTTCGCTTGTCGTTTTCTTCAGTATTTTATGAATAAAATAAGGTGGTCTGTATGGTGATGTGGCTGCACCTCCATGGTTGTCTTTAACGTTGCTTTGTTGTACAAGACACGTGTCACTTTCAAGTACCAAAGATCCGTTTGTTGTGGGTCCCATTGCCAGAAGTACACATGTCTTTCTGATTTCCCACTTGGTTTTTAAGATTGTTCCACGTGCTTATATCTTTGCGGCTGTCAATATGTCTCCCCTATATCTTTAAGGCCAAAGTCTCATTAAACACAAATTACATAGGATTATAAGATCCGATACAATTCTCGACGCAATTTTTATTTATTTTAGGTCATTTAAAAGCAGTTTATTTATGTTGTCAACATAAGAATAAGACTGCGTATATTTGACCTCTTTATAACGTAATTTGCGAAAGTCAAAGAGAGAGGCACTACGATAATGTTGTTGTTGTATATATAGTACACGGGATTTGCATGTATGTAACAATGTACATCACATAAGGCTACTTTTGTGCTTCACTAATGTGCATCAATATAGATTTAAGCTTTGGACTCTCGCGAATCAAATATGCTAACTTATTTGAGAAAAAGTGGATTATTTAACAAAAATTATACGGAGTACTTTAATTTTTGTAAATGTTTGTTCAATGACTTATTTTTATTTACCAAATAAGCTGGGTGAAATGAAAAATTACTTAAGTAGCATTTTCAAAATAAACTACGGAGTATATATTTTTCTTTTATTTTTCTTTTTAATCAATTCAATTTATAATACTAAATATTTACTATGTTTTTTTGTATCATTTAATCAAAAATCTGCCATATTTTCAGCTAATTTGTCAAACTTTTTTATATGGTCAGTTATCATATTACTCCTTAGTTCCTAAATTTCGGTTTTAGCTACATCTCTAGGTTTTAGTTTAGTTTTGAGCTATTAAGTATCTTTTCCGGTTTTACTTATATTTTTAAGTAATTTTAACAAATAAAACTTTAATTTTGGCAACTTTCAAATATGTTAAGTTAATAAAAAGACTATAAAATGTACGGAGTATTATAAAAAGACTTTGATAACACTCAAATAAGCACAATATAAAGTGAATTACCGTTGTATGTCGTATGTTATAAACTAACTATTCGTATATGATTCAGGTCTCTATCCCCGATACCTTCATGGCGAGAATTAAATTGAAATTTAATGTAAAATTGTGCCATGAAATGGAATTGCTATGAAAGTATATATTCGTATCTTTTTGTATCTTAACATCAATAAAGTAGAATTAAAATGAATTAAAATGTGGCCATCCACTAAGAATACGACGACTGAGAAGTGGCCAATCTAATCAGATAAAAATTTAAGGAATCTTCAATGATCTACCTCAAAGAACAAGTGTCAAGTACACAGTAAGATGATAGAAAGGACTATAGAAAATTGTTCTTAATTGTACGTAATATGATTTTGATATATAATCTAATAGCTAAGTCTCCCTTATCATGCACACGAGCATATTCGTCACAAGTTTGTGACGGGTCAAGTACTGCTGATGTAGGTAGATATGGTCATATGACAAAACAAATTGTAACTCCTAGATACTCTACTTTTGTCTTATTTACCTATATGAATATTACTTGACTCGTCGTAAACTTGCAACGAATATGACCGTTACCATTGAAAATTTGTGATAATCTAAGTATGTACTATGGTGTAATGGTGGCAGTTGGACGGTTAAGATTGATATTCAAACGTTGTTAATTCATGTATGTTACATCATGGTTAAAATGACCTACCAACATATATCATATTTGTCCAACTAATATAAGCTACATTTATCGATGGACCATGTCTATCACTTCTGTTTTTTTCTATTGAATTGAACGTGTTTTGCATGGAGTGACGTAACTAGGGTTTAGTAGAGACGTTTTCTTTTTGAAAATTAGTGCATTACGTTTTTTTCGATTAAAACTAGGTGAGTTGAATAGATCCGAGCAGTTTGAACTAAACTGAATTAATTAAGGCAGAAAAACAAGGTCTAAGTCACCAAGCTAGATTTTAAACTAGAATTTAGGGGGCGGGTTGTGGATTGTGAAAGAACATTGGATTCAAATGATGCAATAAAAAGCCTCGTTTGGTTGTCATACGGGAATTAATTTTCCATGATTTTACAAACACGTGAATTGGTCAATTCACGTGAATTGCCAAAAACTTGTTTGGCTGACATCATGGAGTTGGATTCATGCCGGAGTTTCTAATTATTTAGGGGGGCTAGGTAATTAAACTTCTCCATAATGGAGGAATTGAGAAAAGACAATTCACGTGATTTTGGCAAACAAACAACTTTCATTTTTCTAATTCACGTAAATTTTCAATTCACCCACTTTAATGGGGCAACCAAACGAAATGTTAAAGTCCCCAAGTTAGATAACAAACTTGAAATTAGGGAACGGGTGGAAAAATGTGAAAGAACATTGTATTCAAATGATACAATAAATAAGTCACCGCAAGTTAGATTACAAACTAGTAATTAGAGGGCGGGTCAGGGGTGTTCCGGGTGTAATTCCAGAGCAGTATTGTTTACCACGCAAGCTTGGTGAATGGATGTCTTTCCTTGCCTTGACTCTTCCTCTCGGTCTCTCCTGAAACAATGAACGAACTGAGGGCTCGGCTTTGCACCGAACGTACTCACTCCGACGCTCAAGTCGGTGAACTTAAAGGGATTAAGTGGTGTGTTACTTGACAAAGTATATTGTAGAGAGATAAGGGAGTTTATACCAGATGAATAGTGAGTTTTAGGTTAGATTGTGGATCCCCTTCTCAATGAGAGAAGTGGGGTATTTATAGACTTTCACCTTTTGTCACGTAGTGGCCAAGTGGCCAAGTGGCTAGCAGGTGGAAAGATTGTTCTACCCTCGGCCGAGGTACCCATGGCAGGCCGGCTGACTCCATGCCGAGGGGCTTGGATATGAGTACGCGGATATGTCTCCCATTTGGTTGGTTGCCCAGTAGAGACCAGTGATGTTGGCCGACAGTCGCTGGCGTCGATTAGGTGGTCTAACGTGTTGACTTGCTGTCTCTTGATCCTTGACCTTGCTCAATATGTTGACTCGGTCAGCGGGTGCAGAATATGCCCCATCAATTTGCCCTCAGCGTAGTCTATGTCGTGGTATGGACCTTCGATGAGTGTTGAGTGTATTCTGCGCAAGTTGGATTTTCTTCCCCGGCTTGCTTCTGTTCAGGCCGTACCATATCCCCCCTCCGCATGGATGTGTAATGGACATCAAATGTGGAAAAGAAGATGTCGCTGGCCGGCGGGTCCAAGGTTAAGAGTACCTTGTCCCCCTATCCGTTTTGTGAGTGGCATTTCGTCACTGCTCCACCCGCCGTCTTCTTGCAAAGACTAATCATTATCTGAGATAATCAAATGAAGGAAGTTTGGAAAGGGTGAGGTTGCAAAATTGAACTGAAATTTGTTTTTTTATAGGTAACTTCTAAAATCAACAAAATGAGGTAACCCGGATAAGATTTAATCGGGCAGATAAACTTAAGATGACAGCATTTTAGATTTGACTGAAGTTAGCTTGTTATTTAACACTTTGCTATAGTAGGACACTTGTGTTGAAGTGAAATTTGAAAACTCCATCTCTCTCACGACATATATTATCACTACCTATATTTTTCATAAATTGAGGTTGACCCAAACGTGAATTTAGTACTATACACAAGACGTATATAAATTTTATGCTCATGAAGTAGAATATAAGACACTAATAAGTCGGGATGATAATGATAGCCATGTATTTTTTTTTTTTTTATAAGGTAAAAAAACTGGATTGATCTTTTAAAATAGGATCAATCTATCTCATCCTTTCGAATGAGTGGGATAAGTTGAAGCTACCGGCTTTCAAACCATCTCGAAAAAGTTGGATATGGATGTCCAATAAAAGTCATAAAGTCAGCAATCTTGTTGGCTTCATGAAAACAATGTTTAATTATCACATCATCGAAAAAATAAAGGTCTAATTTCACATCTTTAATAATATTAGGAATTTATCAACTACCACGATTCCACAAATCGAGTTAATAATACATAATTAAATTATCACCTTCCACAATTTAACTTTGAGATTCTTAATTATTTATTAGCTGCTACAAAACATTCTCTTAAAGCGAGAGCTTCTACAACAAGAATACTATTAGATCCGCACTTTTTTGCTCATAACAAAACGACTTTACCATTATGATCTCTTATAAAATATCCAAAAACAACTTTATTTCAATCTATTTTATTCGATCCGTCAAAATTTAGCTTTAGAAAACCGTTTCGAGGTTTCTCCCACCAGATTTTCTCCTTATTAGCAGTGTTATTAATTGGCTCGTCTTTCTCGGGATTGATGAGATCCTTATGTCTAGCTTCATTCTAAATATCGGGATTGATGAGATCCTTATGTCTAGTCTTATTCCAAATCTCAGTGATGGGGCATATTCTGCACCGCTGACCAAGTCAACACACTGAGCAAGGTCAAAGATATCCACAGCAAGTCAACGACTTAGATAGCCTAGCCGATGCATCCCATCGGCCGCACACTGGTCTCGGCGTGACGACAACCCGCCACCGGGACACACATCCGCGTACTCATATCCAAGACCACTCGGCGGCGAGTCAACATTGTCCGCCGGCCTGCCATAGGTCTCTCGGCCGAGGGGTAGATCAGTCTTTCCACCTGCTAGCCACTTGGCCACTTGGCCACTACGTGACAAAAGGTGAAAGTCTATAAATACTCCTCAACCTTCATTGAGGAAAGCATCTCACAATTATAACCTAAATACACTATTCATCTGGTAATATCTCCCTTATCTCTCTACAATACGCATCTAGCCAAGTAACACAGCTTAATCCTTTAAGTTTACTGACTTGAGCGTCGGAGTGAGTACGCTTGGCACACAGCCAAGCCCTCAGTTCGTTCATTGTTGCAGGAGAGGCCGAGTGGGACGATAGGAGCAAGAAGGATTCAGCTCAAGACATTATTCAACAAGTCAAGGGTGGTAACTAATAACTGCTCCGGAAATTATACCCGGAACAATTGGCGCCGTCTGTGGGGAAGACACTAGAAGCTAGTCACATTCATTCCCAAACAAAAATCAAACTCAAAATAGAAACCCACCCAAAAAGAAGAGAAAATGTCGAAACAGCAAGACGCAGTCGTGACCGACGAAACCGCGTTCCACCAAGATGACGCTTTCAACAACTCCGGAGTCATGCAGCCCTCCACCGGCGGAGTAATCCAACCGGAGTTCGGGATGCCAATAATACCCGACGCGCCGGTGCCAACCAACCAGGTCACCATCATGGGGCATGTGGTTGACGTAGAAAAGCTAAAAATGCTCCTGGACCTAATCAGCAACACGCCCGCTCACACTGTCACACCGACAAGAGCGGCGGAAACCGTCCAGGATAACAGGGCCCAAAACGTGACTCCGAGAAATCTGAACGGAGCACTAGGAGAAGTTGACCCGGTCAAGACGCCTCGGGGAGCCCAAAGTGGGCGCGGTAGACCTAAGTCCTTCCCGCACTCACGGAAGGGGCGTCCCCGCCACACGAACGAGGCATACCCCAAAGGAGCCAGAGGAGTCCGGCTCGGCAGAGTTGGAGAAGGAGTCATAGTCGAAGAAGGAGCCCCTCCCGCTACGAGGGGAGAAGCGAGATAGGGATGCGAGGAGCCGATCGCCACGTGTCATTCAACACGTGGTCAAGCAACCCCTCAACGCCTACGTCCTAGAAGTCCCGGTGCCAAACAAGCTAAAAGCGCCACCCCTATCATACAAGGGGGATAGCGATCCAGCCGACCACGCTGAGGCTTTCGAGTCTTACATGTCGGTATGGGAGCAGCCCGACGAGGTCTGGTGCCGAATTTTCCCAACAACTCTGCATGGGATGGCTCAGAGCTGGTACAAAGGGCTTCCCGATGGCTCGGTGTACTACTACGCCGACCTGAAGGGCGCTTTCCTAACCCAGTACTCCTGCAATAAGAGAAGGGCCGTAGAGACCTCCGACCTCCTAACTATCGAGACGGGGGGCGAGTCTCTCCGGCTACGTGAAGAGGTTTGATGGAAAGGTCCAGCAGATTCGAGAAATTAATCCCGAGCCGGCGGCTTCGCGCGATGAAGGGCCTCCCGAGGGGAGCCTTAAAAACGAGCTCATCAAGAGCGGAGGCTTAGGCTGGGACGCCGCCAGGAAGCTGGCCGACCAGGCCATCAAGGTAGAAGACTATCACAAGACCTGGGTAGATCCCAGCGAAGCCGAGCACTCAGAAAAGAGGAGTCACCATCAGGACAGCCAGGACGAAGAACGCCGCGACAACAACGGTTCGCGGTCCGATGGAAAACGCCGTGAGAATAATAGATCACGGTCGGACAGATCCGACCGGAGGCAAGACTCGGTGGGCGCCGGGTGGAATTGGGAACGTACCACCGAGGCGGTATAGTGAAAAACCCCCTCGTCGTATCGCCGCCGAGGTCTTCGCCCTGAGCAAAAACGAGGGCCAGAAGTGGGAGAGACCCCCCAAGCCAAAAAGTGACGGTGACACGAGCCAGTACTGTGAGTACCACGGCCACACCGGCCATTTAACCAACGACTGTCGCCATCTGAAGAATGCCATAGAGGAACTGATCCGGAAGGGAAGCCTCGGCAAGTACGTCGCAAAAGGCCAAAAGATCGACGCGGCGGTTCAGATAAAAAGTCCGTTTTGAACGGATAGGAGTGATTCACGTTGTCATCGGGGGCAACGAGAACGGAGGGTCCGCTCATGGGCACAAACGACACCTAAACGAGCTATATCAGGCCATCAACTTTGTGCCCAACTCAGGGATCCCCTCTGCAAGCATCCCCGACATGACTATTGGAAGAAAGGACTACGAAGGGGTCATCGCCCCTCACAGCGACCCGCTCGTAGTCAATTTAGACATATCCAACCACCTGGTCAAGAGGTGCCTGATTGACACGGGCGCATACACGAACATCATGTTTAGAGAATGCTTCCTCGGCCTCGGCCTGAAGATCAAAGACTTAAGCCCTCGCACCAACCCGCTATACTGACTTTTCCGGGGCCGGCCTGGTACCATGGGGGTCAATTAGGCTCCCGGTGAGATTCGGCGAAAAGACGTCGGCCCAAGAACGCCCTAGCCGAGTTTGTGGTCATCGACGGCTCGCCCGCATACAACGTCCTCATAGGCCGGGTCACCCTAAGCGAGGCCGACGCAGTGATGTCCATCCGGGCCCTAACACCGATGTACGTCTCGGGACCGGGGAAGCGCATAAGCTCGTCTCCAAAGACGAGAAGGATGAGGTGATCAACGTCCAGATAGCTGCCCGAGGATGCAACATGCAGTCCCTCAAAGAGGCGAGAAAGTCCGAAAAAGGGAAGAGTCCGTCCTTGCAGCAGGAGGGCGACCAAATGGATACAACTAGGGGCTGACTGAGGAAGTGTGCCTGTAATGAGCCGATAGGGCATCGGTAATCTCGCAAGAATTTATGTAGCCGCGGAGGTGTCCAAAATATCTGTGGACACCCCAACGCATGTTTTCACCTAATGAGAAACCGTCAAGCCTTCGATCAAAGCAAGATTTTTCCATCAGTTATCTATCAAGAAACCGACGCCGGCTCACACTGTCATACCGACAAGAGCGGCAGTCGTTATGAAGAACTACAGCGCCGTCGCAGTCACCCCAAGAGGTAGACGCCGTCGCAGTCACTCCAAGTGGTAGACGCCACGTAACACGCTATCAAGAAACAGACGCCGGCTCACACTGTCATACCGACAAGAGCTAGATCGTTATGAAGAACTACGGCGCGTCGCAGTCACCCCAAGAGGACGACGCCGTCGCAGCTCACTCCAAGTGGTAGACGCCACGTAACACGCTATCAAGAAACGTACGCCGCTCACATGTCATACCGACAAGAGCGGGCAAGATCAAGAAATGTACGCCGGCTCACACCGTCATACCGACAAGAGCGGCAATCGTTATGAAGAACTACGCTGCTGTCGCATCACCCCAAGTAGTAGACGCCACTAGTCACCCCAAGAGGTAGACGCCGTCGCAGTCACTCCAAGTGGTAGACGCCACGTAACACGCTATCAAGAAACAGACGCGCTCACATCGTCATACCGACAAGAGCGGCAATCAAGATCAAGAAATGTACGGCCACACGTCATACCGACAAGAGCTAGTCTCCATCAAGAAATTAGCGCCGTCGCAGTCACCCCAAGTAGTAGACGCCACTAGCCACCCCAAGAGGTAGACGCCGTCGCAGTCACTCCAAGTGGTAGACGCCACGTAACACGCTATCAAGAAACAGACGCCGGCTCACACCGTCACACCGACAAGAGCGGCAATGTTATGAAGAACTACTGTTGCCGCAGATCACCCAAGTAGTAGACGCCACGGCAGCCACCCCAAGAGGTAGACGCGCCGCAGCCTACCCAAGTGGTAGACGCCACGTAACACGCTATCAAGAAACAGACGCCGGCTCACACTGTCATACCGACAAGAGCTAGCCAAGATCAAGAAACGCACGACGCTCACACTGTCATACCGACAAGAGCGGTAGTCTCCATCAAGAAATTAGCGCCGTCGCAGTCACCCCAAGTAGTAGACGCCACGGCAGTCACCCCAAGAGGTAGACGCCGTCGTGATCACTCCAAGTGGTAGACGCCACGTAACACGCTATCAAGAAATGTACGCGCTCACACTGTCATACCGACAAGAGCGGCAATCGTTATGAAGAACTACTGGCGTATTGCCAGATCACCCCAAGAGGTAGACGCCGTCGCAGTCACCCAAGTGGTAGACGCCACGTAACACGCTATCAAGAAACAGACGCGCTCACACTGTCATACTGACAAGAGCGGGCATCAAAGATTCAAGAAATGACGCCGGCTCACACTGCCATACCGACAAGAGCGGCAATCGTTATGAAGAACTACTGGCCATTGTCGCAGCTCACCCCAAGTAGTAGACGCCACGGAGCCACCCCAAGAGGTAGACGCCTGTCGCAGTCACTCCAAGTGGTAGACGCCACGTAACACGCTATCAAGAAACAGACGCCGGCTCACACGGTCATACCGACAAGAGCTAGCGGTCTCCATCAAGAAATTAGCGCGTCGCAGTCACCCAAGTAGTAGACGCCACGGCAGCCACCCCAAGAGGTAGACGCCGTCGCAGATCACTCCAAGTGGTAGACGCCACGTAACACGCTATCAAGAAACAGACGCCGCTCACACTTTGTCATACCGACAAGAGCGCATCGTTATGAAGAACTACAACAGCTGTCGCAGTCACCCCAAGTAGTAGACGCCACGGCTAGCCACCCCAAGAGGTAGACGCCGTCGCAGCTCACTCCAAGTGGTAGACGCCACGTAACACGCTATCAAGAAACAGACGCCGCCTCACACTGTCATACCGACAAGAGCGGCACAAGATCAAGAAAAGTACGCTCGCTCACACTGTCATACCGACAAGAGCGGTAGAGTCTCCATCAAGAAATTAGCGCTCACGCAGTCACCCCAAGTAGTAGACGCCACTGCAGTCACCCCAAGAGGTAGACGCCGTCGCAGTCACTCCAAGTGGTAGACGCCACGTAACACGCTATCAAGAAACAGACGCGCTCACACCGTCATACCGACAAGAGCGGCAATCGTTATGAAGAACTACGCGCCGTCGCGCATCACCCCAAGTAGTAGACGCCACGGCAGCCACCCCAAGAGGTAGACGCCGTCGCAGTCACTCCAAGTGGTAGACGCCACGTAACACGCTATTAAGAACCAACGCCGGCTTCCCCGGTCAATCCAGCAAGAGCCACGCCGATGCACAAGAAGAAGCCGATGCAGAAAATTTCTAAAAATTACTTGTGCAGAATACACGCTCAACGTACATCGGAGCCCATACCACGGCGCATGACTACGCCGGGGGCAAATTGATGGGGCATATTTCGCACCGCCGACCAAGTCAACACACCGAGCAAGGTCAAAGATATCCACAAAGAAGTCAACGACTTAGATAGCCTAGCCGATGCATCCCATCGGCCGCCACCGGGTCTCGGCGTGACAACCCGCCACCGGGACACACATCCGCGTACTCATATCCAAGACCCCTCGGCGGCGAGTCAACATTGTCCGCCGGCCTGCCATAGGTCTCTCGGCCGAGGGGTAGATCGTCTTTTCCACCGCTAGCCACTTGGCCACTTGGCCACTACGTGACAAAAGGTGAAAGTCTATAAATACTCCTCAACCTTCATTGAGGAAAGCATCTCACAATTATAACCTAAATACACTATTCATCTGGTAATATCTCCCTTATCTCTCTACAATACGCATCTAGCCAAGTAACACAGCTTAATCCTTTAAGTTTACTGACTTGAGCGTCGGAGTGAGTACGCTTGGCACACAGCCAAGCCCTCGCCGTTCATTGTTGCAGGAGAGGCCGAGTGGGACGATAGGAGCAAGAAGGATTCAGCTCAAGACATTATTCAACAAGTCAAGGGTGGTAACTAATAACTGCTCCGGAAATTATACCCGGAACACTCAGAATTGATGCGATCCTTATGTCTAGTCTCATTCCAAATCTCGAGATTGATAGCGATGTAGATGGGTACGGAGTATATTGTAAGCTATATATTAATCACAAAATCTCATTTGTGACGGCACGTATCCGTCACTTTGGAGTGACGGATACCATTTTCCCTCACAAATGACCCAAATAGAGGAGAGAGGGAGGCACATGGGGGTGCCCCCACCTTGTCCCCCCTATCCGTTTTGTGAGTGGCATTATCCGTCACTTGTCCCGACCCGTTTTCAGCAAGACTAATTGTATATTAATTAATAACCCTAATTTAAACTCGATAATATACATGTAATCGAGTAAATCTCAACTTAAATACTTGCATGCTGGGGCGAAGCCAGGATTTTAAAGTTGGGGTAGCGAAAATAAATGTTATTATTTCACCATTTCACTCAAGACGAAATGACAATTCCTAGCCTACGTCGGCGACACACGTGATAAAATCACTGATTAATGATTATAATCCATAATAAATTAACCCGCAATTAAAATTGACAATTAGATAAAATTTACTTAATCGATCATTTTTTTTAAAGTTAATAAGAGTCCTATTTTCTCTTTCGAACTTTTCATCCTATAACCTCCGTATTACGAATTTACGATTCACCAACTACTTCTCATTTTGTAAGGATCGACTTCGACTATCGCTTTATAATTTTTTAACTTAGTTTTTATATAATTCAACAAGAGTCCAACTTTTCAAAATTTGTCGACATGTCTTGTTTTTTATTTCTCCGACTTACTTAACCAACATAAGTGATCACTTCGTATCAGTAGTAACATTGAATGTTTTTTAAAGAGAAATAGGGAAGATATTGTGAATAAATATAATAGGGAAAATATTGTGAATAAATGAAAAAGAAATGTAGAGCGTTATTCAGAATAAGAGGGAATATATTGCATCTATGACAACAACATTATTTCGGACATGGGTTGATGGCCCATAGGAGGATGAAATTTGTCTGGATCAATGTAGAGCCATTTCAATCATTAGTGTGATGGGCCAAAACCACATAATGCCATAATGGCATACTTGCTTGGTTGGATCTCACTAATACTTTCGACGGCAAAGCCCATCATGAGGCCCATTTATCTGGCATCACTACTAAGATTTTTACATGCTTAATGGATTAAGGCCTAAAATCTTGGGTGTCTTAGTTTGCAAGTCTAGACATGTTAGATTGCTAGTTAGTAGATATCGTCCTGGTCATTTGCTTACCTATTACTAGTTTTTGAACCCGTGCACTGTACGGGTGGAAACGGAAAGTATTATTAAAAGTAACAACTTACATATTTTTTGGATGTAGTAAATTATTAAATTTTAGAAATTTTCACTTTGTCTACTACCCATACACTTTTGTTACTATGATTTTTTTATTCGAAATAGTATGATTTTTTTCTCGACTTTTGATAAGTTATTGACAAATAGTCGAAGTACGCGGCTGAGGTAACTTAGACTTGTCCAAATTGAGCGAATTCGAATAACCCGACCTGACACCCAAATTCAGGGCCAAAGCTTGATCTGAACCCGAATTGTGTAAAATAATGGATAAGTAACTCCTTATATGAAACTCCCTTTGTCCCACTCATTTGTTTGCATATTCCATTTTGGGTTGTCTTAAACAATTGTGTGCCTTTATATTTTAGGAATGCATTTGATAAGCAATTTGATACTCCACACTCAATTTGATTAACTTGTTATTTAATAATTGACCCCCTCCTCTTTTCTTGCCATTTGTGTCCAAACCAATGGCAGACGAATGAATGATCGGGACGAAAGGGCTTAAGGGAGTATGAAACTTCATATTTTATTTACCGAATTGTTATTACACAAACTGGAACTATTGCAATGCGACACATGTAATTTTCCTACCCTGTTGACGTATCGATGTTTACGTTCTCATACGCATTTAAGTAAAGATGTATAAAATGGTTTTCGTACCCTATTGCCATATCAATGTTTACGTTCTAAATTCTAATATCTCGTCTTAAATTTAAAACGGATCAAATAAAACACATAGGACAAAAGCATAATATCTAGGGATTAATAATAAACTTGTCTGATCTGTCCAAGTACAGTGTTATTTAACCCCATCTTAAGAAATACCAACTATGCATTTATAATGTGAAGTATCAAAATGGTGGTAAATACAAACATAAACGTTGTGAATTTCTACGTCATTGGTTAGGGTTGTATTGTCACTTGTGTAAAATTATATGGTAGATATATATTTTTAAATCAACCTTAATTAGAGTAACTGCATGTTAAAAGAAGTATTGTGAAGAGTAGATTAGAGCACAAACAAAAAGATGAATCAAAGGATGATTTATTTAACAATCAATTTATACGAATCCAATATTAACCTCTATCTAACTCGTCTCCAATAAATTGTTCAATCAATTTGTGTTAGTTACATTTCTTGAAATTAAAGATACTCTCTTCGTCCAATTCATTTATTTTTGTACATTTAAATAAAAGACCTCTCACAAAGAATATCAAAGATAAACAAATGATTTTGACGGAGGGAGTAATATGCAGTACTCCAGTCCAATCTACTCATTGGAATATTAATGGGAAAGGAATCCATTTTTGACATTAATAAGGATAATCATAATTGGAATAATCATAATCCAAATCATTTTGAATGAATTTGGCCAAATTAATATGCTAATTTTCTAATTGGAATAATAACACGGGTGATATGAAAAGTATCATTAAAAGTAAAAAACTTACGTATTTTCTTATTTAGTACGGAGTAAATAACTAAACTTTAGAAAAATTAATCACCATTATTTGTCACACACTGTTTATAAGTTTATATATGTTGCTTAATTTTATTCGAAGTACTCTGTATTTTTCCTTTGATTTTTTAACTTATGAGAGGTAAAATATGAAAAAATGAATATAAAATTAGTGTTGATTTCATTTATGTTTATCACGCAATATACATTTAATTATACTCATTATTGTACTCAATCGGTTATTTTGATACATAGGGAGATAGTCATCTCAATTAAAAGTCTTAGTTATTGGTTATGATCGAATTAACAAAATTACATCTCAAATAATAATATATTCAATTTAATTTGACTAACAAATGCCAAAATTAAAAAAAATAAAACCACATGAATTGATCGAGTCTAAATTATTACAAATAACCGATATTTAATAATCATAATTTATTAAAAGTTATTTCTTATATTAAAAACTCCAACAATTATCAACTCCATAATTATTTAATATTGATTTGTAACTCACTTGACCAATTTTTTATATCAGACTATTTCTTTCAATGAATGAATGACGATGCTCAAGCCTCCCTTAGATTCCACCTTTGTCTCGAGACGATGAAGTGTCAGGTCACAGTGTATATCTATAATTTACCTGTCGGCAAAAATGTTATGTCAATGAATAAAATTGATCGATGTTTCTGGTTCAATAGACAATATATAAAGTAAGCAAATGATTGAGATAAATAATATAAAAAAATTAAATCTTCAAAAGCCATTATACATACAATCATCTTGGCTCAAACTCGACTCTCAAACTACAACCCATACACTCGTAAATTAATCTACGAAGCAGCAATCGAATCGTCAAGTCCTTAGAAAGTCGGATTATAAAGTAGATATTAGATGAAATATTTCAATCTATGAAGCAGCAATAGAATCGTCAATTCCCTAGAAAATCGAATTATAAAGCAAATATTAGACGAAATATTTTAAAATAACGGAAAATTCACGTGGTACCCTCGAACTTTGCCATTTTGCACATGGTACCCAACATTTTAAGTTTGTGTACATTATACCCTCCATGTTTGATTTTCATGCACAACGTATCCTTTTTGTCGCTCTAAAAAAACTCAATTGCGCATAATTCCTAAATCGGAATTCAGAATCGGCCAATTTTTTTTTTCGTTAAATGATTATCTCATCATAATCTACTATTTGAGAAAAAAGAAAAATTGCCGACTGACATTTTATAGGTTTTTTTAAACGAAAATCTCACATCAAACATATCTTCGACCATAAATTTTTGAATGACCAATTTCGTTTTATCAATTTATAGATTTCGAAGAGTTAATCAATTTGAAAAAAAAAATAGTCAATTTCGATTTCTGATCTATAATTTATGCTCAATTGAAAATTTTAAAAACGATAAAAAGGACATGTTGTGCTTGAAAATCAAATTTCAAGGATATCATGTGCACAAACTTAAAAGGTTGGGTACCACGTGAAAAATGGCAAAGTTCGAGGGTACCACGCGAATTTTCCGTTAAAATAAAGTACGTAGTATTAAAATCAATAAAAATCATTTACCAAAGGGAAGAAGATAGGGGGTTGAGATATTCTATATAGTAGAAGGTAGGTTAATAGATTAATTATATGCAAATTCCTTTACGCCTAAGATTGTAAATATTTGACCACATCTGACTGGGTACTCATTTTAATTTTGAGAATATTGATTTTATACTTTCCATGAATGACGGCTTAAATCTTGGATTTATTTATTATTTACATTTTTAAATAATTTTAACTAAAGATTTGTTATAACTGCTATAAATAGATTAAGTATTCATTGTAACTATTAAACTCGGAGTTGACATGTGGCAAAATTTCTCAGCAAATGACATGTGACAAACTGGTTTCTGCTTTAATATAATATATGATATGATATTGGGTGTCTCAGTCAATTATTTACCTTTCTATTTTAGGAATGCATTTGATGACAATTTGATCATACACACTCAATTTAGTTCAGTTGTCATCTAATAATTAGTCTCCTCCTTTTTTCTTTGTATTTGTGCCAAAAACAAAGGTAATATAAACAAATGATTATGACGGAGTGAGGATCGGTACAGGGCGAGACCAAACCATAACTATGTCCGAAATTCTGAAAAAGAACCGAAAGTGGATTTAAATAACTCGTCTAATTTCGATCTAAACCTCTCGTATGATTTTGAGCATAGATACACTATGATTTTATTTGCCTTTCATTTCAAACTCTAGTCGGAGATTGAAACATGTAATGTTTATGTTTATGCTTAGACCTCTAGTGTGTAGCACATTGACCATCATAAAGCCACAAGCCCATAGGATATAAGTGTATAAAGCAAGGATCCTCTCTATTTTTCTAAAAGATAAAAGAAATAGAGAGTCCATTTTCCTTTCACAATACAATTTAATACGTTGTTTTGATTTCACTTGCTTTTACCTTTATTTTTCATATTAAAATCGTGTCCGTTAGATCGTTGCAAGATGAAATCTAGACCGTTTATAGAAAATGGCCTCTCCATTTCTTTTAGGAAATGGAAGAATCCTAATTGGTGTATAACCCCTTAACATTTCTCGCATCCAACTTCGATCCAATGTTGAATACCGTCCCATGCTTTGTTTCAAACGATAGTTTACCAATCGTTTTCATTTTATTTCCACACGTTATTCTAATAAATCATTTTCTCCCTGATCTCCCTGAGATCTCCCTAAAATCTCCCCGACTACTTTTAGCGCACGGGCTCCTCATGGCCATTTGCATGCTCGGCCCAATCCGTCATACAAGCTCTAATGGACCTACTTCCCTACTAGCCCAATATACAGAATTTGGCCCAAACACTGTCTCATACTAAGACTCTAAGAGTACAGTGAGACCGTGTCATTGGCGAATTAGTTTTCCTTCTTTGTCAAGGTAGGAACAGCAAACGAACAAATAAAAGGAGAAACACCCTAAAGCAAATTTGACTAACTTTCGCTAATAACAATGTAATTTTGCACATTTTTACAAAGTCTCAAAAAGTCGATTTACTTTGACCTCGATTATCTATTTAAGTAGGGTACATACTAATTCATCAAACTAAAGTTAATGTAAACAGCAGAGTTCACTCCCCCACAAAAAAGCAGTACGTGTTTATGAGAAAAGTCTTAGGAAAAGTGTACGAGTTTTGATTAGATTTATGCGTGTATACCAACTTGGATTTCCAAAAATTAACAAAACCATAACTTAAGTCTTGTGTTAGCTTTCTTCATGGGTTTTCCCTTATTCGGAGTATCTTGACTATCTCGATTCTCGATACAACCAAAATTACGCACAGGCGATCAATGATAGGTTTCCTGTAAGATGATTTTACTTGTAAAGACGATATATCATAATTGTTATCTACCTTCTCTTTTCTACCTTCTACTCGAATAACAGGTTTTTTTTTTTTTGATGACGAGGGTGTTGAGTCCCCCCCGGGACCATGCATTCTCGCACCACCACATGGATCATGTAAGCCACCCCCTTTGGGGGCTGCAGTGACCAAGTGATCATCGCCCCAGCTGGTAGTCGAACCCGGGACCTCTCAACTCCTGCATTTCTGCAAGTTTCAAGGTTTAACCGGTTTATATATAGTATATTTCGCCTCATCCACTTGTCATCCGACCTCACCCAATATATATTAACTTAATCAATTTTGAGAATGGCGTTCCTCGTCACATTTGCTTCAAGGGAACGTCAGATTGTGAGGGGGAAAGGGAGAAGGTGGGAGAAAGAAGGTAGATAGCAATCATCGCATTTTTAATAACCTAAGTTTTGAGTTGAAGTTCATGAGATTTTCCTTATTCGGAGTATCTTGACTATCTCGATTCTCGCTGCAAATAAAATAATACACAACGATAAGTCTCTCTTGTAAAATGATCATATGAGCTAGCTCTTGCCAGTTGCCAGAGAGTCGTTGGCTCACATATAGTTAAATTACGACAAAATCATACAATAAAGACTAATATATTATAAGCATTTTAATTAACGAATATTTCAGTAAAATGTGAAATATTGTATAAAACCGTCTCACACAACTCTATATACCATATGGATTATTCAAGTACAAGACTACCCCTCCAAAATCACAATTGACTTCCAATGTCAAAAAGCAAGCCAATCAAGAAAAAGTAGAAAATGAAAGTTGCCTCAACTTTTCCCTTCAAAGTTCCTATTTTCTCTCGTAGACCCCTTTTGTAAGTCTCAACTCCTTTTCCAATGGATTCACAAATCTCTCTAATTCACACATTCATAAAACACAACATGTGAGACATGCTCGAAACTTGTCACGTAAACTTGAGCAGTTGAGCCACTCCATGACCCATGCATTATAATTTATAGAAAGTCACCTTATTAGGTATTTAGATGAAACAATTTGTTTATCGTCTTAATAACCAATCGACATATCTCGTATTAAAACGTGTAATTGTAATTAGATCGATCTAAATATTACTCCTTCTGTCCCGATTATTTGTTGTCCTTTTTCATTTTGAGGCGTCTCAGTCAATTGTTATCCTTTCTATTTTAAGTATGAACTTAATGAGCAATTTGATCATTCACACTCAATTTGTTCCACTTGTATGTCATATAGTAATTGGTCTCCTCCCCTTTCCTTGGTCTTTGTGTCAACACAAAAACTTCAGAGAGACGGTCTCTCAATAGCATTATTGAGAGACCTCTCACATGATGGGGTGAGGGACCCACTGAATTTTTTTTTTCCCTATTATGTCTCTCACTAAATTAGTGAGAGACGGTCTCTCTTGAGACCTACTGATATGTCAAAGCCAAAGGATATCAATTGACCGGGACGGAAAAAGTAATCTACATTACTACCTCAAGTTGCGTTTTTGACATAACACGCATCAGTCTATCATTACGGATGATGAATTGCATATGGTCATATTATACAACGAGTATACAGATGTAAGAAATCTTAGGTAGTAAAGTCATGAAACTCATAAATACTGATTATATTATACTGACTCTAACGTTAGAGGTTCAACCCTTAGGACATCCTCTGCGTCCTGGGATGACCTTGCAGAACCACAACCAGCCTATATATACAGATTACAGATCGAGATAGTCGTCAGCCCCAAGCTTAGATAGCTCGTAGGACTCTGGTCCCGGAGTTTTTGACTTGGGCGTCAGAAACTCTAGCCAGAGGTCCTCTGGCCCTGAGTTTCACCTTATAGGACTACAACCAACCACCACTGCCTACAGGTCAAAATGATCATCCAGTCCCAAGCTCAAATACCTCGATTTTTACTCGAAACAAAAATTATTCTAAATCCAAGTGGAAGAAGGGTTGTGAGATGTCACAAGTTTGTGAGAGTTACAAGCAAGACGGATTAAAATCTTAATTACATTCAGTGTAGGAAAAAAACATGCAAAAGAGACAAGATGAATATTGACAAGGTCGTAGTTAGAAAAGTGAAAGTGTTAATTGCAAGGTAATGATGACGATTAATAAGTGATAAAATGAGCATTAATTAATAAGTGGAGCAAATAATAAAAATGGGAGTAGGTAGACAAAGTGTGCTGGAGATGCAGGGGATTTGACCTTTAGGCCTTGTTTCTTTCCTTCCTATTCTTCTTACTTTCTCACTATTCTTCCTATTTTCAAGACTGTTTTAGTACTCGTAAATGCATACGAGTAATTAATAACCAAGTACTATTACTATTGAACAAGGCTTTGAAATTTGGAGCTAGTATCGTCCACTCCGTTTGTCACTTTGATGTACCCTTTATTTTCCCTTTTTTTTACTCCAAAATAAACACGTAACAGTTGGTCTACCTTAAAACAGTAGTTGTTTGAAGTATAAATTAGAACAAGTTAAATATTGTTCTATATAGATAGATGAGGCAAGAATTTAGGCAATTTGCCGTTTGTCTCATCTATCTAGATTTTGGCTCCTATTCTTGACCAAGAATTTTTGAACTCCTAAAAGCTTGTTGTATACGATGTACAACAGTTTAAGATGATTTTGTATAAAATGTACGGTTTTATATTAATAAATTAGTGTCAAAGCATCTAATAAAACGTATATATTCATTGCTAAAACATGAGAACTTGATAAAAAGAAGTAATGTGAGTGTGTTTAGGTAAAATGTCAGGTAATTTTACATTAATTTAGCATGAAATCGTTTGAAACTGTTAGGGTGCAAACCCATGTTTCACATCGGTAGAATAAAGATGGAAGCTGATCTTTATAAGTGTTCAGAAAATATAACAGTACAGCGACCCAGTCCAGGGTATATTGGATGCAGAGGAGTTTGGTACGCAAGTGTAGCACAATCCCCGTGAGACACATGCGGGTGTCTAGGTGATGAGGCTGAAGATGGAAGCTCATCTTTATAAGTATCTACTAAATATAATAGTACGAAGCCTTTTGGAAAGGAGCCCAAGAGTAAATCCGTGAGGGCTTGGCCCAAAGCGGACAATATCGTACTATTATGGTCAGTGGACACAGATGCAGCAGAGGCCCAACACGGGATATTCACGCTTCCGCACAACAGAAACAATAATATGTGCAGCAACTACATACTTTTCCGTATTATCAGGGGAGGGAACTACATAGCAAGGGGTAACACTCGACACCCCAAATTCGAAGAGGAAGTATTTGCTTTAAATAAGGTGTATAAATTATAAGGCACTTAAAAGGTATACAACAATTTAATTTGAAAATTTGCGTGTTAATATGTGTCTTCTGTTTTAATACCCCCGTGAATTTTGGTTGTAACATTATTATACTTACTTTAGTACTTGTTTTTAATCAAATTAGTAGAGGATTGTCATATTATTTTACATTTGTATGTAATTGTAGTATGCAAATAATTGTACTCGGATGTATAATGAGATTGAGGGTTATTGATTTGAATTTGAGGAGATCGGAAACCAGTTTCAAGTCCATATCCATGAAATAAAATAGGGCCACGTTACATTGTAAATTCAAACAATAAATACTCTTACAGAAATGAAATGGATCTATCAAGGAAAAATATATGGTAGAAAGGCCATCGATTGTATCAACTTCAAAAGCTACTGATCATGACCCTAATATATGTCCCTTACTTCCTTTATTGACTTCTTAGCTTCAATTCAAGACTTTCTCCTCTTATAGTGACGGATCTTGGAATAAACGATAAGTAAGATCGACATGTTCACTGTTAGTTTTGAGTATGAAAGCTCGATCACAAGGGCTAAAACATAATTTCACACCGAAATACAAAAAAGTAGCTGAGACTTAACCATGTATAACTAAGAAGCGATACGATACAATAAGATTCAATAGTTTAGTATCATCATAGACACATAATAATACGGTATACATAGATATAGATATTTTATCAATGATACAGCGTTATCAAATGGTGACAATTTTAGTATCACCTTACACACATAGTAACATAATACAATATACAAATGCAAATTCAATTCACTTTCATGGAAATGTCGATTTCTTTTACCGTATAAGGTATATTACATCGATAAGTTCTGATAACCCGAGGAAATAATGACACTGAAGTAGTATATATATTTACAAAGACGAAAATTATCGATTGGTTAAACACTAATTAAATAAGTGATTCTATTATAGGATTGCATTAGGGTTAGATTGTAGTAATATTGTATTATGGGATTTGAATTAGGGTTGAATAGTTGGAAGCATAAACATTCCAACATTAAATGTGGGTTACTATTATTGGAGCAAATAAATAATCCAACTACTCAACTGACTCAATTTCAGCTACCTTCTTTACTAAGGTTTTGATTCCCACTATTTTATGGTCCCATTTGATTTATCAACAACACAATAATAGTACAATTCCCTTCCATTTTTCTTCTGATTAACTCTTTATTACTCTTTGATTTCAATGTCAGTTTCCTCTCTTTCATTTACTCCTACTGACTAAACCTCTCTCTGTTTGTACCTCACTGTCATGTTTTTTATCACCATCCCTACAAGTAATAAAACTTTTATAAAATCGTCTCACACGGTTTGCACCAGTTAAAATACTTGTATTTGTATCCCATAATTCGTTAGTTTTTGGTTATTAGTAGTCATAACCAATCTATATCCAACCCCACGCCTGAATTAAGGACCCGAACATAACCATTAACCTGAATTGGGCTAGTGCACAATATAAGAATGTGTATTGTTGCAAAATGACCATTATAACTAAATAATTTGATAATGATTTATCTGAAAATGACCCAGTCTGCCTCGATCTGAACCAAACTATTGCAAACATGGCCCGATCTGACTTGACTTAACCCGATTGACCTGACCAATTGACTGGATTGTAAGGGTATAGATCGATAAAGTTATTTTTAGTAGGCCAGTTCATTTCAGTTTTCGGGTTATAGTATTCGAGTTATACAATTGGTGGTCCGGTCAATATCGAAATTAACAAGCCTACCAAATTACATTACCCTTATAGGTTTCGTTAGACTTAAGAAAATTGAAGAGTTCTAAGTCAATTTTCACAGATCCATATATTTTTGAAATTCAAATTGATCTGACCCGATCCAAAATTTGAATTTGTATTTAACAATGTTGACTGTTGACTAATTTGAAACTCAATAATTTTAGGTCAAATTAAGTTGCATTCTAGCTATCTGCTGGTCCATAGGTAGGTTACCTACATTTACCCTTTCATTCAATAAAGTACATGAACTATTACGTTTTTACCGTACGGTTGTTCATGTGTTAGGGTCAATCACGTGGACTTTAATATGACAGTTTTAACTTTTACCCATTGAATGAGTGAATTGTTTTAACACAATAAAATTAAATTAACTAGTGCTGAGTTATTGATTGTGACACTGAATGACATATTGACATGTTACGACATTTCTTGTATTTTTACCAGCCTACGTTAAAGCTACGTTGTTTGTTATGCAGGTAAATTGGGTGAATACATCGACACATCATATCTTTCACCACCTTTCAATCACTATTCTAATAACACGATTAATTTAATCTCTTTGTAAAGACCGATTTCATACATTTGTTCAATGTATATGAAGTATTATAATCAAACGTAGAAAATTTGATTAAACTAGAATAATATCGAATAATAATATAATTCAGTTAAGAAAGTAAATCAAAATTATAGGCATACAATATATTTTACGTGAAAAATATGTCGTATTTGTTCCAGAGTAACTAACCAAATAAGAAATTTACATCAATTTTACTTAAAGTTTGCTTTTCAATGAACGTTAACTTTTAACGAATGTGACTTCGAAAGAAGGTGTCAGTCAATGTGGCTTATGTTACAGAGCAAGATTTAGCGAATTAGGTTTTGAACGAGAATATATATATGCATCATTAAGCATAGCATGAAACTTGAAAATTCATCATAAAACAATTATAGGAGTATTCATCATAAAGCTAAGATACTCCGTAGTAAAATATGCTCAATGCTTATACAGTTTCAAGAGACCTGTATAATATTTCAATTTTCAAACCGACGAATTTAGAACATTCAAATTTTACTTACAAGTTCATCAATAATAAATAATTTAAAATTTTAAGTAAATATATATATTTTCAAGCTTAGCTGTATGCTTTCCCCAAGGTAACATTTTTATAATATGGTCAAAACACAAATAGTGGGAACACAAGTCATGGTCACTTCCAGCTTACATTATCATCAAGGTGTATTTTGTCCTCATTATTTTCATAACATAATACAGTACAAAATAAATATTAATATTATATATAATTTTTATATTTTTATTTTATTTTATTTTCTTCTATCTTTAATTCATCTTGCTGTTATTATAACAACCCCCACACATTCCGCTTCACCCTCATCTCATCTCCTCCCTCTTTCTCTTTCTCTCCCTACAATGAAGCCGAATTTCATGGGAGAAAAATTATTATAAATAATTATAAATACATATTATTCTCAAAATATTCCTATATAAATACTTACACACACCCAAAAAAAATAATTATACTATGAACAAGAAGAAAATAAAGGAAGCACATGAGTTGAGGGGATTGTTGTCTGGCTCGAGGACTTGTCTAGGTTCAAATCGGTTTAACCTCAGATCGAGTCGTCGGACCAGGCTTCATTCCCCCCAATTATATTTGCTTCCCACCCATACCCTCAATTTTTTTTGGCCCAAGGTATTGTAAATTGATCCTCTTATCTATTTATTTGACATGTTTCTTATTTAAGACGGATATATATTTCCGTCTTGAACTTGAATTTGTGTTTAGGGTATAAGTAAAATTGACAATATTTTTTGGTTTGATTGGTGTAATGATGAAAAATAAAAGTAAGTAGGTAGGTAGGTTGTACAGAGGAAAAAGTTTTTACCATCATTACTCTGTTGAAATTTATTTATACTATATTTTTGGTTGAATATTTTCGAGGGGACTTTAGTTTTGTCAGTGAATCTGAATCTGAAATTCATCATGACTTCATGATTATTTTTGTTTTCCATTCGTGTGATGATTTATCTTTAGAATCTTTAGATCTATTTTACCTTTTCTTTTTTATTTCTCTTTTAGGGTTTATGATAAGTAGACTCTTGATTTAATTTGTTAAACATCTAATATTTGTGTATTTTTTTTTTTTATGTTTGTAATTAATTTGTTTGTTAATCTATGATGTTTTAGTTAGATCTATGAGAGTAGATCTTCATCAAGTAATTCTTCATGCATTCTTTGTTGTCAAATGTCGATTGATAAAGAGACTATTTCCGAACTGACCTTCACTTCTCGATTTGGAACCTTATTGTTAATTTGATTTGGTGATTAAAGATCTTTAGTCAACATGCACTTGTGATGGAATTTCTCAAGAGATTTTCAATTATAGTTTGATTTCTCTGAACTTGTTTAATTATTGTCACTAAATAAAGCTTATAGTATGAGATAAGGTTGTTATGAATTGATAATAGTCCACCATGAATACTTATATCAACTGGTAAGGTCTTGTTCTAGTTTAATTAGGGGTCTTGCGATAAATTCCTGGGGAACGTAACCGTGTTAAAACTTCCGAGGGGGAGTTTACTTAAGGCCTTGTTCTAGTTTAATCATGGTCTTGCGATAAATCCCTGAGAACACAACAGTGTTAAAACTTGCTATAATAGTCTTTCCATGAATATTTATATCAACTTGTAAGGTCTTGTTCTAGTTTAACTAGGGGTTTTGCGATAAATTCCTGGGAACGCAACAATGTTAAAACTTGTGAGGGAGAGTTTTACCGCCCTACTGATCCTACCCGACTCGAATCTGGATTAAACCATATGGTATACGCAAAAAAATGGATCAATAATAGTCTTTCAAACCTACTTAAATCACTAAATTAAGACACATTTTCGATATTTTGATGTTATGTTTGAAACTTCTCCCACAACCAACCCATACTCTTTTGTGCATATAAGTTTGTTTAACACAAATTCTCATTGAAGACATGACATATTCTTCACAAGCTGAAGACGGATACCATTTTACCTCACAATATACCCACTTTTTCTCTCTCTGCAACACTATTCATGTGGTCCCCTTTCTCCACTAACCCATTTTGTTACCATTTTATCTCACAAAATATCCGTCACAAATGGTAACCCGTCACAAGGGAGACCAATTGTTTGTTTAAACTGACAATAGTCTTGAATTGCTCCCATAATTGATTTATTAATTTAACCCCCACTTTAATTGTTGATGGGAGAAAACCTATGATAATGCAGGAAACCAAGAGAATCAGTGCACATGAATAAATGAGCTTCGTTAACTTCACCCTTTTTACTGCCTTTGTAATTTAATTTGTGTTTTATAACGGACTATGATTTGCATATACTTTGGGTTCACACATTTTTACTTAGTTACCATGGCGGAATTAGGGAGGACTAGCTAGGAGCCTAGGAGGCTCTCGTGTCTCTTTAAACAATGAAAAATATGAAGCTTTTTAGTATAAAGACCTGAGTTAAAATCCTGCCTCCGCAATTGTATTTTTGAATTCTTTTGTGGAACGTTGAATTGTAATCTATACTATTTTACATACTTCGTATATTTAACCTTCATTATTATTTATTTGTTACCCAAGACTCGAAGAGGTCTTAACTAGAGTTGATCAAATGGCTCAAGCCCATTGGCCCTACCCGGCCCGGCCCACTTTTTTTGAAGGGCTTGGGCCTTTAGTTTTGGCCCAAAAAAGCCCATGGGCTGTCCTAAAAAGGCCAAAAATATTTTGGGGCCGGGTTTGGGCCAAGCGTTTGGCCCAAATTTTGGCCCGGTCCGTCCCATATTTATTAATAATGAATATTTTTTTCTAATAAAACCTATTAAAGTAGCGTTAAAGTTATACCCAACTCTTTACAAACTCAAGTATATTTTTTTAGATTTATAAAACAAAGTATACATAACATAAATCATATCTACGAATGCATGATTAAGCATTCTAAAGTGGCGATGTTTATCTTTATTTTATTTTAGAGAGCAATTCATATGCATTTCATCATATTTTGTACAATTTTATACACCGTATATTTTAAAAGTTATAACTGAAGGTATTACGCTTATTTTTTCCTAGGGTAAGTCGTAAATTTTAGGGCCCGAAAAAACCCATTTAGGCCCAAAAGCCCGCATTATCCCATAAGGGTCGGGTTTGGGCTTGCTAAATAAGCCCACGCATTTGGCCCGATCCGGCCCGGCCCACACAAATGGGCCACTTTTATTGAAAAGGGCCGGCCCAAGCCCGCATTGGCCCGGCCCATGATCACCTCTAGTCTTAACCTACTGGTCAAGAAGAAGGTATAGGGGATTAGTGGATAACAGATCCTAGGTTTGAATCCCCCACCCATATTGTATTACAATTACAATTTACAAATGATGAGGACATCGAGAGTAATAAGAACGTAATACCAGTCGGCTAGCCTGCTCATTGTAGAGCCCGTATGCCTTTAAATTACTCGACAGTCGACACGAGTGTGAGTGGATATGTGTCCAAACACTCCAGTAGATACTGTATCTTCAAATCTCGTATCAATTTTTCAATCTTAAATAATAGGGCTTTTCTCAATTAAAAAAAAAAAAAGATCAATACTACTACATACCATTCCCATAGTACACGTGTCTTAACCACTACAGGCTAAAACGTTCTCGCTTTCCATGATAATACGAGTACCATTCATAATTAAAGTTACTATTCTATTAATGTTACCATCCGTTAGGTGTTTTATTTGATTGGTAAGTAATGAAAAGATTCATGAGTAAGGCAGTAGGTCCCAGACTCGAATCCCACAACCATGTGTACGTATTGTAATGCCCTTATCGCTCATTTGACACGAAAATGAGAATAAAAATTAATACATACATATTCATAATCATCAATCATCATAGGGTAAACAAACTTTTAAAAGTATCGGTTAATTGACATGCAATGTTAAAGATTTCATTTCTATTACACCATTTATTGGGCCTCCGAGATCGGTTTGACTTGAGCATTTGAGCCCATATTGGACCGAAATGCCAATTGATTTTGAGGCCATGTTGAAAGGCCTTAATTTGCTTAAACCTCTTGCACACAAAAATTAGTGTATCAATTAGTCTCACTATAAACTGATATATCCGTCTAAAATGAAAGACGGGTCAAATATGCTTAAAGTGGTGACATTTTTAGCCCCACCATGCTACTTGCTAGTGGCCTAGTGTCTTGACATTTTTTTGTAAATTATGGAGTAAAGGGGTTGGACGATGTACTCAAAATGAGATCAATTATATGATTGGTTATGCACTTATACATAGACTTGTTACACAGGTCGGGTTAGATACAACGGGTCATACGGGTTACGTGTCGGGTTAGGGTCAGAATACTGGTCAAAAAATAGTTTCTAACGCCTTTTTTTTTTACTATTTTATAAATTAAATTTCTTTTAAAAAAAACACATTTAATATTTACATTAATTGTATTAACATAATTACACAAATAATGTTATTTTATTATTTCATATTATAATAACGATAAAAAAATTTGATTTTTAATGTTGTTTGTATTTCGAATACGAAAAATATATTTTTTAACCATTATTTCAAATATAATATATAAATATTAATATTTTAATAAAATTATTGATTTATCTTTGACCCAACGGATCGACCCGTTTAAGTCAAATGTCAACCCTAAATTAACGGGTTATTTCGGGTCAGGGGTCAAAATTTTCGAATCTTAACCTTGTAAAAACGGACCGGGTCAAGATTTTCAGGTCTACTTTACATACTTTCTGTTGATGCGCTTGGTCGCTATATTCGTATGATGCCAGGAAATATCTGGGTCCATTCAGCCCAGTACGACTTTTGCTACATATAAATGGGCCTGTAGCTTTGTTAGTTCAAGTTTAAAAGCATGAAAAGATGCGGATCAGTCCAACTACTAAGCCCGTAACAAACTCAAGTTAGGCCTTGTTTTTTTTTGCTGAAACGAGCTGAGCTAAGCTGAACCAAACTGAATGAAACTGAACTCAACTTAATACAGCTTAAGTAAGAGTTAATTTTGTGATGAGATGAACTGAACAGAACTGACGAGCTTGAAGGCGGTATGATCATCCGCAATCATTTCCCCATCTGTTAATTGGCTCAAAACATTGTTCCAATCATGTTAGAATAAAATGTGACGCTTCGTGGAAGTCCAATTTTAAGTCCACTGCTGGCTAGTTATTTCAAGATAGCTCCGGCGCTATTTTCCATTTTGGACGAGCTGTCTTTTGGGCAAAATCTACTTTTCAGCCGGAAGCTATGGCACTCAAGCTTGCAATATGTGATTCTATTGCGAAAGGGTATTGCCATTTGAATGCAACATCAGATTGCTTGAACCTGGTCCTTCAGATTAATGGCTTTGTAGATGTCACGCAGGATGCAAATTCTATCATCCGTTTCATTAATTCTGTAGTATTATCGTGTCAATGTTTTTCTCTTAGTCATTGTTCGAGAAATCTCAATAGAATTTCCCACGCTATAGCTGAGTCTATAGCGTAAGTGGTAATCTCTTTCACTCTGACAAAAAAAAAAAATCAGTATTTTCACTAAAGCACATAGGTTTACGTTGTGATATATAATAGTTTTAAAATATGATGCCTCATATAAAAAACGGAAAACAAATCGATAGCCCGTAACCGATGAGGCGATGACAATAATCAAAAGTTGATTCTCTAACGTACGTTAAGTACATGATTTTCCATAACTTGACAAAGTTTATGCCATGAGCAAATTCAAAGTTTATGATAATGTATGATTATTATTCTATCTAAATCCCTCCTAAGAATCTATGTTCATAATTAGTGCCCCACTTATTTGGAGCAAAGTTGAGATGCGTCTAAACAATTGTCCTAATATTAATGGATCTTTTTCTAGGGTTCTACCCTTTTTTAGACACTTTTTCCTTTTATTACTCTTTTAGTCTTTTTACCCTCCATGTGCAATAAAAACTTGATTGTGTTTCTAGATGGATCACACTTTACTGAGTTTCTACGTTTGAAATCATACTGGTCATTGATAATTTTATAATAATTAGAGACGATGACCCGTGACTCCAATATCGTGCATATAATTTGTCGTTGTCAATCTGTCATTAGTTAAACGCTTTGCAAAAAACGCTAGTTAATTTCTTAAGTTTAAGAGGTTTCATCCTGAAATCAATTTGATCATATAAGGAGTAGCTTTTTGGTTTATGAAGTTGTTAATTAATTCTTTCTTATTTTGCCAATATACACGGAACACTCACTTGTGACATTTTCTTATGAGTTAAAGTTTTTTTTGAAAAGAAAAATTATAAAGTCCATCAACCATCGATGTATTATATCACGTACACTCAAGCCATTTAGAAGTCTCATTTTAAATTTTTTAATTATGATCCTCAATAGTAAACGGAAATATGGTAAATATTCTCCTATTAATATTTTTGTTAATTGCATACGATACGTCGCACACCTATTGTACATAAACAATCTTGATTATTTAATATTTTTTAAAAATTAAAACAAAATACACATAAACACAACAATTAATTAAAAAAAGTCAAATCAAATCAAAACAATGGTGTAATCGTTCAAAATCAACAATTCTACACCTTTATCAATAATTAAGGGCCATACACAAATCAAATAAAGTTGGCCTTTGGGATCTCCCAATAAACCAAATCACAACTATACATACTAAATTAGCACCATTTGCGGATTATTAACAATTGAGGGCCCAAATAAAGAACCCTAATTTCTTGATTTTATAATCCAAAAGTGTGAAAAGGTCCTATGTGATTGAAGATGCCCATCTAATTTTTCCCTTTTTTTCCACCACTATGTTGTATGTTCGAGTACATGCTTTTGTTCTTGTTATGTACTAGCTCTAGTACTACACCGTCACAAGTTTACGACGGTTAAGTACTATTTATATAAGGTAAATAAGACAAAAGCAGAATATGTAGGGATTAACAACCTGTTTTGTTTTATATACCCACAAGGATAGTATATGACCGGTCGCAAACTTGTGACGGATATGTCCGTCGCAAGGGAGAGTGGCTGCTGCTAGTACTATGCCAACATCTTGGACCCACCCTTATATGATTATCTTAATTAACTTTTGTTAATATTTTATGTTATCCCGCACTAAGCCGTTTGCTAAAGCATGATTTTGGATCATTAGTCCTTGAATTTACGGTAACGATTAGTGATTACGTCGGTCATGTTTCGATAATGTTTGGTACCCCGTTGTCTATTACTTTTCACGTTTTTCTACATCAAACGTAACTTTACATAATGAACTCCATATATTGTTATCGTGATTAAAATAACGCAGCCAGTTAAATTAAAAACGAAAAATTTTAGTAGTGTTCTTAAGATTTACCACTATGCGCGTGACTATGCGCGTGACTGATCATATCACTTGGTCATGCTTTTAGAGTAGGGAGTATATATATAGTTGTAAAAATACCGCTATAAATTTGGTTTCTAGTTTGTATGAAGAGTAAAATGAAACTCCTTAACAACTTTCATTTAGTGTAGATTTCAATTAACTTTAGTTGGTAAAGTAATGAAAGAGGCTCACGACTTGAGTTTAATGTCGTCAGCATAAAAATCACTCTTATGGTAGCTCCTTTAAGAGATTAAATGATTTTAAATCCTTGATCATTTACACAAATTAACTAACGTTTAATAAACTAATAAGAAAAACAACGTTCTTTTTGTGGTGTAAAGGGAGGTACAAGGACGGTGTTGATGCTAACGGTAAGGGTGTTTATCCGTCTACAACCGGACCAGATCGCAAAGGCCCGCGGACCGGACAACCCTTCACCCCAAAACCGGAGAACGGACCGGTTAGGTGGGTACCCAGACCGGAAACTTCTAGGTCTGGGTTTTTCTGGGTTTGGATCAGACCGGTTCAATTTTTAAAGGTAATTTTGGGTTTTATTTTTTTGCTTGGATCGGATCGGACCGAACTGGTTTCCAATTACCATGTTTTTGTGGACCCAAAGACCGGACATGATTGTATTCGATCCAGACCGGACCGATACGGTCCTGTTTACCGGCCCGGTCTACATTATGAACACTCCTAACTGACCATATTCAAACCTAGGTCATAATTACTCAAGTATCACCTCCCATGAATTTACCAGCTAAATTATTTGAGATTTGAAAAGAAAAAAAACTAATTGATGCACGCACATCTTATCGTCAACTCTTATTAAACTATACAACCAGTTATATTACAATTGATGGTGTATAATTTGAGCTTTATAATAAAGTTTTCGAGTTTTGTTCTAAATAATCTGAGCTATACCACAATGTTCAGATGTAGGTTGATTGTACAATGCTCTTTGGTGGAATGTCTTTAGGGATAAGAAGGACCATCCTTCCGGAGAACACAAAAATATGCCACTATTTATTTGAAAATAATCTCAACATACAATGCACACATTCTTCTCTGTCGGCTAATAAGGGAAATAAATTAAATAAGAGAAATAACTAAAAGATAATATTCTGATTGTATATATCTCTAAGATTTTATGTACCAATATATATATATATATATATATATATATATATATATATATATATATATATATATATATATATATATATATATATATATATAAATAAACGCATCCAGGTGAGTCTAGGTATCTTAGGTGAGTCCGTCCGCGATTCTCCACCGTTAGATCTAAAACAAATAAAGGGCTGAGATTAATCCTTTGATTGACATATAAAACCCTCATATTTCCAATGTTTCCGTCGTCATAACCGAATATCACTTTTCTCTCTTACCTCTCACTATAATCACATTCTTCCTTAAACCCTAAAATTTATCCCCAATTCTGGCGATTTCCAAATAAATCACCTGCGTTTTACAATTCATCCATTATTTTTTGCAATTTAATATTCAATCATTCAAAACAATTTAACTAGACTCTGATTCCGCATACTTCGATCGCTCATCTTCAATCGATCTCAAGGTTAGCTCTATTTGCTTTCGCAATTCCTATTCAATTACAACAAGTCGATTTTATTATTGAATTTTGTTTTTTTAAATTGATGTTCAACTTTGAATAGCGATATAATCAGTTCAATAATTTAAACAACTTAATCAATCTCCAATCTTAGATATTTCAATTAAAATCGCATGTTTGATGACATACCTTCAATCGATTTTCAGGTTATTTTTAGACATTCTAGTTGCTTTCAAAATTCTTATTTAATTATATCAATTCGATTTTGTTATTGATTTTCGAATTTTTATAATTGATGTTCAACTAATAATTTGACGATGCATTCAGATTTTATGTTCATTACTTGTATGGATAGTAAGAACAACTTGCGTATACATAATTTCATTACACCTTTGTATTTGAGGTTTTTCCTACTATGTTAATTTTTTACGATGATTTTTTTTCCTCCTATTTTAATTTTCAGTAATCACTAAGAATCGTGCGACATAGTGTGAAATTATGTTATTTAAACTTGAGGTGAAGTTTTTTGGCTTAATCTCACAAATTTTAGGTATTTTGTTGTTCGTATGCAATTTTCGGATTAAATTGATATAGGTTTACAAATTAATTGCAATCATTATTCATTTCTTATGAGAGCTTTTCTGTTTTGTAATTTGCAGAGATCAGATGAACCTTAGGTCGATCAATTTAGAAGGACTTAGATAATTCTCTGACGAAATTGTGTACTTCGTTTACCTTTGTTACGGTAATAGTGTAATGGTGTTACAGTAACAGCTTAATTTGTTACAGTAACAGTTTAATGTGTTACAGCAATGTGGAAATTGTTGGCCTTGTGTTACAATAATGGAGAATTGGTTGGCGTTAGATTACATTGATTTTTTGTACAATTGTGACTCTCGTGATGGCGTAATATTATATTATTTCGCTCTCCAAGCATTAATAAACTATAAATAGCTGACGTTATACACTATTATAATATTTTGGCCGTTATTTCTTCAAATAAGTCTAGATATTTTCCGAGATTAATAGGAGGACGATACCTTTATCGTTATGCATTTCATTTAAAATGTTGAGTAGTTCGTTTAAAGGCTATTAGCTCAAATGGTAGAGTGATGTGCAGACCTTGTACAAAGGTATGGGTTCAAATCCCATATAGCCTAGTTATTTTACATTCATATTGTAAACCATTTAAGCGGACCATAATTTATTTGAGAACGTTGTGCATTCCTCCTAATTTTTTTTTTAGTTGTTGATCATGAGTTGTAACGGTGGTACTGTACATCATTTATTCATTAAAGTAACAATGATACAAAGAACAATATCTCATTAAAGTAACAATGATACAAGAATAATATTACCGTAACAATGTTCATTGTTTCATCAAAGTAACACGGGAACAATATAAAAAGTACTGATTGTAATTCATTTCAACAACAAACGACAAGTGAATACGAGAAGAGTTCGTGCTTGCGATATGCTAAAATGTTTTGCAATGCCACATCACAATAGTCTACAATAAATATACATCATAATCACACATCAAAATCTCACGACAATGTTAAAAGTCGCAACTAGCATTTCAACTTCAATAACGTTGCCTTCTTCATGTCTATCTTCATGACTGATTAGCCAGAGTCTTACTCCGTTTTGTATATATCTTCTCCTTGCACGCCTTTTTTGTATTGGTTGATTTTTCAAACCTTCTTCTTCAAATATTCTGACATTCAAAACAAAATATTCAACCATTAATAACTAATACTTGTGCGAATTGAAAGCCTCTGGTCCATCATTATTGATAACTTTATAGTAAAAATATTACAATAACAATATTACAGTAACAATATTACGGTAACATCATTTGTGTGTTTTTGACAATTGTTATACCATCAAATTTAATGAGAAAAACCAATAACATCAGATATACAATGTTGTAACAGTATTTTTTACTCAGTTTTTGTCATATAGTAGTAATGTTACAGTAACACTATTACAGTAACAAGAGTTAAGTATTTTGTGAAATCTTTATTCATCATTCAGAGTAGTAATGTTACGAGAACGCTATTACAAAGAATCAATACATCGCAACACAAAAATGTACATTAATGACTCAGTTTCAATAATTTTGGGCAAAATTAAAGCAAACCTAACAACAAGCAATGAAACCACGTTGTTTTTCAATTGTTGTTACAATATCTTTTTGTGTTGTAAATGCTTATAGTAATGATTATCACAAAGAATAAAGAGTCTTTCATTACAAGAATAAAGATAGTCCTATATTAGTCATTGTCAATTTTTTTGTTTTCTCTTCGTGTTGTTATTCTATATGCATAATATTCATAAGTTTACATTTTCTCCAGACTCCAATTGCGTGAATAATGCCGATTGTAAGTCGATTCTACAACCAACTGATGTTCAACCATATAATCCACTTGTTTTGTCTCACAAATGCAGGAAGCGAGGATTTTTCTTTGCTACAAGTTTCCCACCTAATCGGTGTACCAAGGATTGACTACAAAGCCTGTATATATCATATTTACATTAAAGGAGCATTTGTAGTATTTGATGTCCACGAGGGTTATAATCATTGGTCGTCCTCTGCTAAGAATCAAGCTTGTAAACCTTTCAAGTGGAATTTGCCGTTTTCATAAGTAACTGGAAGCAATGTTACAGTAATAATTATCTAGTTTGTTTGCTATAAAAAACTGAGTATAAAGTAGTTCTAAAATATAAGGTAAAAATTCATTTTTCTCATATTTAAAGAAACAATGTTACCGTAATATCATTTACTCATTAAAGTAACAATGATGATAATTCTATTATCAGTAACAATATTTATTAATCAAAATAACACGAAAACAATGTTAAAAGTTGCAACTTCAATCATTTCCGCAACAAAAGGTCCCGATAAGCTAAAATGTTTTGCAAAATCACCATACAATAATATGAAAAGCTTACAAGTATACATAATAACGACACATAATGTTAAAAGTCTTTAATAGCATTTTAACTTCAATAACGCTGCCTTCTTCACGCCTATCTTCACTATTTGAATTGTTAATGTCTTACTCTTTTTATATATACCTTCTTCTTCAAATTTTCGACATTCAAAACAAAACATTGGACCATCAATAATAAAAACATATGCGAAAGCCGGTGGTCAATCATTAGTAATCAACATCATTTGCGAGTATATAACAATATTATACCATCAAATTTATTTGGGTTCAATCACATAACATCAAATATATATGTTGTAAAAATATTTCAAGTTGGTCAAATAACCGACCATTCCCCAATAACAACTACATTATGTGATGCAATAATATTGTTAAGAATAATATTACAAGAATAATATTACAAAAGAATAATATTACAAGAATAATATTACATAAGAATAATATTACAAAGAACATGTGTCGAAAATTTTACAAAAGCTAATTTAATCGCGACGATTTACGCTCAATTTCATGAAAATAAATCCATTATGAATTTCATAATATCGTAACCCTAGCTTTTTGACAAATACTATGAATACATAGAATCGATAAATAAGAATATAAAAATGATATTATAAAACTATTTAACAATCCACAAAATCACACATTAATACATAATTCAACCGTAAATTAAAAACCACAAATTAAAACTACTGCACAATTTCATTAGGTCATAACCCTAAACTTTTGCACAAACACTATGAACAATACAATCAAAGTTAATAGTATGAACAATCGACAACAACAATATGAACACATACAAATTAGGACTAAAAATCAATTAATCACTTTAAGCACAACACTAACCCTAATTTTTTTGTTGAAAACGAAAATCAAAATTGAGAAATCGTTGACAAATTCTTCATATCAATCAAGAACAACATTCGATAAGATCAATCACAACAAATATTTTAAAAAAAAAATTGTGGAAAGAGCGCGATTTATACCTCTCCAATTTGTGAGAAACGGATGTAACGGAATCTTGACTATACCTTTTTGAAGATCTTCGATTGATTGTGGTGATAATTTTACTTGATTGTGAAAGATTTTTTGGCAACGAGAGATGGTTGCAGTTACTAGAGAGAGAGAGAAACAGAGAAAATATCTGAAGAGAGAGAAAATTTAAGAAAATAATAAGACTGCGATAAACAATGTTTAGGTTTTATAATTTGGCTGAATGTTTAGGGGTGACGTGGTTGAACGAGGACTGTTGGATCTTTAGATCTAATGGTCCTTATTCACTGGGGACAGACTCACCTAAGAAGCTAGACTCACCTAGGATCTTTCGCTTTATATATATATATATATATATATATATATATATATATATATATATATATATATATATATATATATATATATATATATATCTTAAGATTTTGAACGATAATAATTACGGAGTATAATTTAGTAAGAAAAAGCTAAAAAACGTCATACAAAAGTCAATAAATCTTATTAATATCGAATTTTCTAACATATTACCGTTTACTCTTTGTTTTTTACCCAATTTATAAATTATAGTTATAAATTTTCGAATAAGCTCAAGGCTGTCTTACATTGTAAAACGATCTTATAAATACATAAGGGATTATTAAAAACTAGTGATTATCGATAATAATACGAGTCTATAATAATAATGATAAAATAATTTTGAGAATCCCGCTTGTCAATGTATGTCTTACGGCAAACGTTAGAAAAACCGTATATTTCAACATCCACGCATGCTAACAAAACCCCAACTAAAATCCCCATTGTACCCTCAACCGCACTCCTCAAAAGTCAAGTCAATAATCCAAAATCCTAACGCCGTCCTACTTTCCAATTTCCATAACGGCTTCACCCTCTAATTTGTATATATAAACGCACTAATCCCTCTACCAATACAATCCTACTTCCTCTAAAATTATTCCCTTCACAAAAACCATATCTTTTTCCTCCCTTTTTAACATCATATACACACCATAAACCCTTCAAACCATGGCCTTCTCTCAAAAACACCATACTTCCACAACAACCCTCTTGTTTTGTTACGTCTTTCTCTAAAACCCGACCTGAAATAACCCGACCTAATATAACATACACAAAAATAACACAATTCCCATACCATCAATTTTTTTAGAGATTATTATGGGGGCTAAGAAACAAGTGCAAAATCAAGGATCATCAAGAGGTGGTGGTGGTGTAGGAGTACCTAAAGGATGTTTAGCAATAAAAGTAGGTCAAACAATTGAAGAACAACAAAGATTTGTTGTACCCGTTGTTTATTTTAATCATCCTTTATTCATGAAACTTCTTAAAGAAGCTGAAGAAGAATATGGATTTGATCAAAAAGGTACTATTACTATTCCTTGTCATGTTGAGGATTTTCGTTATGTTCAAGGTTTGATTGATCAAGAAAAGTCATTTAATCATGGACACGGAAACGGACACGGACAGGGACATGGACATCATCATCATCTTAATCCTATTGTTGGTTGCTTTAAAGCTTGAGTAATCAACGGTGGAGATTTAGTTTATCTTTTTTTTTTTAATGTAAGTATGAATTAGTTTGTTTTGTTGGTTTTTGTTTTTGGTAATTTTTTAGGGTTCTAGGGTTTTATTTGGGATGAGGAGATCATTAGTCAAAGTCTTTAAGACTTTTGGTTTGTGGTTTGAAATTTGAATTATGATAATGATGAAAGTTTAAGTATTTTCTATTTTCTTTATGCTTTATTTTTCTTTATGTATTTAATTTGTTTTTCTCTAGAACATAAGAGATTTAGCCATCATCTACACTACATAGTATTCTCATATAATCAAGTTAAAATCTATATATTTTTTTTTCTATAGTATCATATACGGAGTATATTAATAACAAAAATAAACAAATGAATGCAACGGAGATGGTATAAAATTGGGAATTGCTAGAGATACGTTCAAAGTAATAATTGTCAAGGATAATTAGAGAATATCTTCTGAATATACTTTTCTACTATAAATTCCTTGTATTTTGAATCCCTAACAATTAGGAAACAAATTGTATGTATAGTCCTAACAAACCCACCATATCATACGCAGAATTCTATATATTTTTGGTATAAAATTAAAATTATTTACTTTCTTCGTAAATAATTAATCGGGACATACTCCATACGAATGACTAAGTCTAGGTGGTTGTAACACACTTGTCTCTTATTGTTTGAGCAAATTAAGTAGTAGTGAAATATTTTTGATGAGTTAGCTCATTCGTAAATTTTAATTTGATTAATATGACTCGGGCTGGATCTTGTAAGAAGAATATCTCAATCAAAAATTGAAATTGATTGAAATTACTCGATAATGCACTCTTAATACCATGTTATGGTTTGCTGAATTTAAATTCAAGACCTAGGAATCATCATGCATGATCAAACTTTAGTTGATGATTAAAACCGCTGATGTCAACTAGCGTAGTTGATAGAGTCATCATGAACAGTAAATCTAATGGCTTGAATTTAAATTCCGTTAGCATCTTTGTGGAGTTGTGGCTCCCTTTACACTAAAAAAAAGTTGTTGATTAAAACTCGATGAACCACTTTAATATCATAATGGATAGATATGAGGTGGTTTGATTCCTGAATGGTGATGCTATCTTGAGATGATCGAGTAATATAAAATTTGTCCATACAATAATAATATTGTAACTTCAACTGATAATATTGTGGAGGCCATATACACAATACTCAATCGGCAAAACATAACTGAAATTGTGAATGATTGTGAGTGTGATGTCAATGTTTGTACATGTCTCATTCTTGGGCTCATCTCTTTGTATGTGTACACTTTGTACGTATGCTTAGCCACTCAAAAACAAACAAGTTTTTACTTCATTTTTATTATTATATTGTTTCTTTCAAACATCACAATATCTAGTGTCTAAATTATTTTTAGCTCATTTAATATGTGAATCAACGACCGACGTAAACAGTTACTTATTACTTAATAGTTAATATTCATTATTCGTGCAGATGTCAGTTTGCTTAACCGTTAAAATTATATGTGATGGTACTTATGATCTGGGATCAAACCTCATTATCATCATATTCGCCTTTATGGCTTCCTTAATACCAAAAAAAATATTCGCTATATGTAAATTTATTATTAGAAAGTAGATTATTTTTTTGATAAAACTCGAGTGTTAATTCAACCAATAATACTATACAACATCCGAACTTGAAATCTAGTATAACTGTAAAATAAGTATTATAATCTGTAATATTTCTTTTTAATACCAATGAGAGTGTGTAATGAACTAATGATTGATACAAATTAATATTTTTTTTATGGAAGCATATAATGATGACCACTCTAAAGTACTATAGTCGTAGTAGTGGAGAATATATCAACTATACCCATGTCATCTTTCAGGCTTAGCTTCGTTTAATTATACCAACTAGACTCGTAAATTAATTCAACTTACAATTTAATAAATCGACAGTTTTTCGAACATGAGCCCTAAGGACACACGATAAGAAATTAATTAGAAAAATATTAAAAATATATCATCTAAAATTGATGTACAAACTAATATTGATCATAATTAATGAAATAACCTTGTAAATGTTCTATATTTAATTTCTTAATGTGTATCGTAAGGGCATATATTAGAAAAACCGTTATTAAATAAACGACTAGCTTCATTACAAGCTTAAATGGGTCTCCACCTACATATTATACAATATACAATTGATCAATGATCACTAGCTCTTAACTGATAATTTCCTTCCATCTGTATGTTTGATGAATCTTATATATGCTTTGAGACAAAGTAGTTTAATTTGACTATGTCAATCTCTAGAATATATATTAAAAAAAATAGAATTTAATATTTTATTGTTTGATTAAACCAATTCAATTTGACAAACTAACCATAAATTTGTTTTTATTAAGTTGTTTACTTGTTCAAAGTTGACTTTATATAAATATTTTTATTGGTAATAGGCTAATAGTACTGTGGTATTGGTCACATAGGATACAAGTTAACAGTTTAATGAATTATGAGTAGGGGAGACTAAAAATATTCAATATTTCTCCCTATTTAGCTTGTGGAGTGTAGGATCATGTAAAAATTGTAAATTGCGAGAAAATATGCAGTTCATAGACTATATATACATTTGAGATAGTACCTCTTATTGTTTATTTTCTGAGTTTTATTTTAAAGTTTTTGAGTTCTGCTTTAGTATGAAGTTTTTGAGCACATTTACTAAAACAGTACACTAAAAAAATATAATATTGCTCAAAAACTATATTTATAAATGGTAATATCTTTCGGAAAAAATGTGTATATCTTTCCCAAAAAAATTACAAGTCAGTGACTACTCCGGATGCGTAATTCTTTTTCTCGAAAATATGTATATATATGAGAAAAATTACACGTTATTTGACTAGCAAATCAATTGGTGTTATTAATGTGTAAGAATTATTGATTGATCTGAGCCGTAATCACCACCTTAATTAAGTTTTTGGGCGAATATGGTCTTCTCGCATGATATATTGGTATCAGAGTTTGATAACCATGACATCCTAATATCTAAGTTCTAATCATGCAGATGTTATGGATGGGTCTGTACATTATTAGAATCGTAGAGAGAGGAAAGCATAAATGAGTCGCTCGTATTGTTGATAATTTGTGTCTCGAATGATTACATTGTCTCGACATTTATAGTACTCCCGAGATCTAAATCGTATCAACTATTATAGGCAGCATATAATAAGTTTATTCCTAATATTATATTATTCCGATTACGGTATATTGTATAATATACCGTAATATCTTCTAACATACATTATCAACTTTTCAAATCTAAAGTGAATTCGAGTGCATAGACGTGTTAAGGTACGGTACAAGAATTACTGATCAAGTCTCAAGACTCTCAACCATCATTTTAAGATTTAGATTAAGATAGTTAGCGTTGCCATATAGAATCTACATTTTATTTTTTAAAGATTGAGTCTTGGTAAGACGAAATATGACATTGTTTGACATCCATCCACTTGTAAATACTTCATGTACATCAGTACATACACGAGCATTCTCAGAAGTAGTAATAATAGAAGCTGAAAACCAGTTCATACTTCATAAATTCATAAAATCGAAGACGTTAGTAATTAAATGACATGCATGCATTGAGTTGGTGGACTGACTGCATGAAATGAGCAAATTAAAGCAAAAATGCATAGAGCCAAATAAAAGCTATGAGATTGCCTTCCTCAAAAGTCACGAATACCTTAGTTAAGGTAAAGTGTCCTCCACGTTCACTACTCATAGACCACCACAAATTCTCGTTGAATATTATCGTCAAAACTTTAACCGAGTCAAATAGAATAGATAAAACAAAAGTAGAATACCTAAAAATTAATAAAAAGTTTGTCCCGACTCCCGACTATCTAAGTTGGGTACTATTTGACTCGTTTTAATCACGAGCAGGATATATCTATTTTAAGGGAGACGAATTGCATAGGCCACCTACTTATTTAGTGCGTGCCCTTACGTTAAGGCCAAGGTCAAGACCAAAAGACCCAAGTGTAGGTCATGTGTGTTAAAAATGCCCTACAAACATAGGGCCCTAAATGAAACCACTAATGTTCAACAAATGTTGGGAATTCTTATGGTTCCTTAGGCTTATTCATGTTGTATACGGAGTATATGTTAGATGTTTGTTTGTTGTGTTTGGCTAACATCACCTCATTGCATTAATGGTAAATGGTGATGTAAAAGGACTGCCAGCCTTTGGAATTAGAATTTGATGTTAAGGAGCGAAAGATTTCAGTAGGGGACAAAGTACTAATAATGTAACGGATTTTTTAACATGTGCCCTTAGGACACATGATAATAATCTAATTAGGGAAATATTGTTGAGAATATTTCATGATAAGTTAGAGTTGAAACTCATATTTACCATAATTAATGTAATAATCTTGAAAATTTTCCCCTATTTAACTTATTATCATGTGCCCTAAGGGCACATGTTAGAAAAACCCATGTAATAATATAAAGGTAAAAAAACGGAAATTAAACTAAATATATACCTCATTTTTTCGTTATTCATGAGGGGCCAATTGCCCCGCCTTGCTTCGTCACTAACTACCAAAATTAGAACGTTTAAAATTAACATGCAACGGTAAATAATTAAATTTCTTGATTTTTAAATGCTTTTTAACGTAAATTTAAGAATTTTTATATTTCTTGTCAACGGCCGGGAGGTCTTTCCATGTTTAAAGAAATAATGTTTTTTCAATTTTCTATCTTTCGTCTACTTTGTGGGTGTAAAAGAAGCCTTACTGACAACTGTGGTTGATCACCAGCTGATTTAGTTGACATCTATTTGATTGTTTTTATAAAAGTCTTCTTATATTATCCGGACTTACGGAGTAATGGTTAATTACTTTAATTTCATAGAAAATGGTCCCAAAAGTGCATGTTATTCCAAAAAGAGCATTCAATTGTCTTCCTAGTATCTTTAACTTGATTGGTCTTATCCATGGATGGAATTAAACATTAGATGTTGAGAGGTTTAATGCCTACTTGAGCCTAAGATCAAAGATGGTGGCCTTGACTATTTAGTTATGAGTATTATTCTAGCCACTTACGGTTTTCCCCAATAACCTACACATCCAAAATGGCAAAATCAAAGGCACTTTGAAGTACTACTAGATCATCTGGTTTGCGAATTTGAGGTTAGAAAAATTAATTAGCTAATTAGGTCAATGAACTAGAGGTTATACTTCCTCCATTCAACTCCACTCTACCACTTTCTTTTTTCACGTTTGTCAACGCGTGTTTTACGCGCTAAATATCATTAGTTACGTATTTGCAAAAATTATAAAAATTAGATATTTTTAATGTAGTCGTAAAGACGAATCAAACAAGATCTCACATGAATATATTTCCACTTACGTATCAAGAGAAAATCGAAATTGAATATACAATTGTGAATAGTGTATAAAAGAGAAATAGGTAGAGTGGAGTTGAATGGAGGAAGTATATCTTAAGTTTAATCTCTTGATATTGGTCAAGTTCACACCCATTCACCAATACTAATCATGTTCTAGTGAATAGTTTAAAATTTATTTATCTTATGAGGGAAAAATTCCCCGTATATTAAAAGAATAAGAGTTCTCCAAAATTTTCCCGCCTAAATGAATTTGGCTATAATTGGGCTTTTTTTTATTATATCATATCTGTAATCGCACTTTTATTATATCATATATGTAATTGAGCTTTTGTTATATTATATTTACATTTGGTATATACTGAACTTTCCCTTTTCCACCGATTAATACAAAATATTAACAATAATAAATTTACAATTAAATTTCAAATAATCCTTCTCCTCTTTTATCAATGTGGGACAACCCTCACATATGGAACTTTGGGTTTCTTCACAAAATATTGATAGTCGTTAAATATAATTATCATGGGTGGGACATTAGACCAATTGGCCATTACTAAGTAATTGCTATCTATATACTCCCTCCGTCCCGGTCATTTGTTGTCCTTTTCTATTTTGGGTGTCTCAGTCATTTGTCGTCCTTTCTATTTTAAGAATGAACTTGATGAGTAAATTGATCATTCACACTCAATTTGTTCCACATGTCATTTATTTATCGACCTCTCTCCTCTCTTTCCTTTCCGGCTTTTTGCGCAAAACCAAAGGACAACAAATGACCGGGACGGAGGGAGTACTTGATAACTTGACCGCAAAACCTTCCAAAATTTATTCTTGTGAGAATGAATGGTAAGTGCAAACCAAAACAAAAAGAGTACATCATCTTTGAAAGATTAATGATTCTCTTTGATTTGTCGCGATCCTATTAATAAATATCTTTTGGCATTAATCCAAGTGATTAAGATGCATGTTTCTTTCTGTAGGGACTGTTTTTAGGCAAATGGATCATGTATGGCATGGTTCATGACAAAACTTTGCTATCTTCTTAATTTGTATGTTTAGTTTTATTTGTAGTCTTCATACTAACCGTGTCGAAAAAGCATTGTATCTTATCTAATTTTTTTTTGATCATAATAATCACTATCCTGAGCTTGTTAATTCGGCTTTTTTATGTGCAATAAAATGGATAATATAATACGTAATTGTGCAAAGTTTTAACTTTGAACTATTACTTGATTTTACACTAACGTGTGAAGGTGGATGCTAATTGGGAAAAGAATTACGATGCTCCAGTACGATGGGTGGCGTATAATAGCACAGGGGTGGTGATCGACAGGGGAAACAGGAAAATGTGAGTTGAATCAGCATTGCAAGCAGAAGCACTGGACATATTGGAAGTTTTAAGTTGGGCGGGCTATAGGGGCATTCTACATTTAGAGGTTGCGGCTGACTGTCTTCAATTGATTAATCATATAACGGGATTCGAGAAGGAAAATCATATCATCAAGGGCATACTGCAGAATTTAAAGAGACTTTGTGTTCGCTTTCACCTAGGTAGCACGGACACTCCTCCTAACTAGATGTCCCGTGTCCGACACCGTGTTGGACACCCGGACACCCGACACTCGTCGGACACACGCCTAAAAATGTTATAGTTTAGACGAGGAATAAATTGTCAAAAGAGATTGATTAGAAGATTGGTTTTGGTGAAAAATGAGAATTAGTTATAATTAAGGTCGAATTTTACTTTCAGTTACCTAAATTTAGTATCAAATACATTAAATTTAGAATCAAATACATTACAAAAATAAAATCATACTTATTTATAACCATAAAATATGTTTTTTTATTAAATTTAAATAGCGTGTCCCATGTCCTAAATTTCATGAGATGCCGTATCACGTGTCCGTGTCCGTATCCGTTTTGGTGCTACCTAGGCTTTCACTGCATAGGTTTCACCTTTATTCCTAGACATCTTAACACTATAGCACATGGCATGGCTCACTACGCCATGAAACTGTAGAAACCTTCCTTTACAGTTGCCAAAAAAAAATGATGCTATCAGAAAAATTTCAATAGTTTCTAAGACCGTGCCTTGCGCATAATGCGCGTTATGTCTATGGTGAACCGAGCTTGTCAACATTAACCTCTTATCGTATTTAGTTCACATAATTGTCCGGTTTATTAGTCCACTGATGTGACGCCCCCTTCCCCTTCCAAAGAGTATGTCGAGGATGTGGTCCTCCATTTTATCATATGAAATTGTTTATCATAAAATTTCTATCGATTCCTATATCATACCTAGAGGTGGCAATCGGGTCAGTCGGGTCGGGTTTGGGTCGGGTCACGTCGGGTCGGGTCATATCGGGTTCGGGTCATATCGGGTCAGCATACCCTTTCGGGTCGAGTCGGGTCGGGGTCGGGTCGGGGTCGGGTCGGGGTCGGGTCGGGTCATTTCGGGTCAAATGATGTGTCGGGTCGGGTCGGGTTTGGGTCGGGTCATTATCGGGTCCGGTAATTTAATCGCATTACTATAATTTTTTACCATTAAATTTAGTTTTTAACCTATTATTTGGTTTAATTAATTCATTACTAAGTCAAACATATCAATCTAAACACAAAATCACTTTCATTTTGATAAAAATTAAGCTTAATAATTGTCGCGTCATCAATTTAATCGGGTCAGTATCGGGTCGGGTCAGGTCTGGGTCGGGTTCGGGTCACTGATAATCGGGTCGTGTCGGGTTACGGGTAATCATCGGGTCGGGTCGGGTCGGTTTCGGGTCACAATATTTTCGGGTTCGGGTCGGGTCGGGTTTGCTCGGGTTCGGGTCGGGTCACTCGGGTCGGGTCAGACTTGCCAGCTCTAATCATACCTTCGAAAGTCATCCCAACCATGTATCATAACCGTCATGAGCAGTCACTTAGAGAAAGTCATCGCGGCCGTGTATTACAACCCTCCATCAGCCTCACTAAAGCACAGATTACAGGCAAAGTAGAATTGGGTGATCTCACCTGAAGGATCAAAAGGTAGGTTGGTGACCTTGCTGCGGTCCCAACCTCAATTGCTCAACTATCTAAGTATCTAACGACACCCTTCGCTAACTTTGCAGCACCGCTCCTGCCATCACTCCTATCCAACAGGACATTTTTCTTTTCCCTGCCGAATTCTATGCTTCTATGCTATAATACAATGTCAAAAGAATGAACTGAAAAGGTACACATACATCACCTGTCACTGAGCTCAAACCCGATATACATTTATAAATTCATAACGTCGAGAATGAGCTTGAAGAATCCCAATTAATACATTTCTTTCTGAACAACCTGAGACCCGACCAGACCCGACATTTGAGCTTTTAATTTATACACATCCTTCTATGCCTTTCCCAAATTGGGAAAAAATAAAGCTTTCCTACTTACTGCCAATAGGCATCAATCTAATGAATCATTTGATCATAGAAATCATGATGCTATTGATGCCTTGTTGTATTTGAACTGCGGACCGTCACCCCATGCAAAAATTTTGTATACCCAAGGTAGTTCAACTTGCCATCAGGGATCCGAATCCAGTCCTTTAGAAGTGAATACGCGTTAGGTCCAAGATTCAGTTCCTGCAGAAACACTAGGATGAGATTTGCACCAAGTGAAGGACGAAAGCATTGAAACGGATCGCTTTACAAGCATGTCATTGGTTATGGTTATAATCGATTTCGTTTCTTTTCTGATTTTGTTCTTTTCTTCATACTAACTGAGTAACTGGTCTTCAACTTGGTCTAGGTGCCTGGTGTCTGGTTGGTTACTGGTCATTATTTTAACTTGGCCATTTACACATTTTTACCTTCAAAAATTTAACAGAATTTTTTTTTTTAAAAAAAAAAAAAAAAAAAAAAAAAAAAAAAAACACAACAGTAGTGCTAGCCTTTCACACACCCTCGCAAGTTCCTCGACTGTGATAGCCCTGTTGCCTTCTCGTTCGAAATGGTTGTAAGCAATCGACGCAATTTGGTCCCAATTTTCCCGAGCCTCCAGCTGGTGTGTGCTGATTGCAGCTGCACAAAACTCGTCGAAATCTATCTTTCTGTAAGAAAGTGGCGCCATCTGCACAACATTATAGCATATATAAGGAATCGCAAACCTTGTATCATGGCACATTTTCGACAAAAGATCGAATAGAGATGTATTACCGCAGTTAAAATTTCAGGAACCTTGGACTCTTTCATTGCATCGGTTGCATTACTCACAAGAGCCTGAACCCAAAATAGGAAAACAATAACAATTAAGTTAAAGTAATAGTAGTCTGTTTGTCATGACATGATGTACTGATGTTAGTAGTAATAGATTTTTTTTTGTGTGTTGATCAAAAGATATCTCTACAGACAGCTTTGGCAGTCTCATTTGTGATACTGAAGGAAAATAATAAAAAGATCCGCAGCGTTTACAAGCAGGGGATTCCATAACTTTGTTCAAGAATGGGAGCTTTCAAAAAAAGAAATTATCCTTTTCCATTAAGTAGGGGAACCAATAACTTAAAATCCAAAAGAAAATAAGGTTAAAAGTGCGGAGATTAACCATTCGGAAGTTCTCAAGGGAAACACGTCCGTCATGGTTCGGCTCCAAAAGTAGGAATTGTGCTCTTAAGTAAACCAACTCATCTTCTGTAAGAGCCTTTGACAAAGCCTGCAGCCACAAGAGATACAAGAAAGAAAAAAGAGATCACTAGGGTGATACCACAATAAAATTAACCCAACAACCAACCCACAAGTACTCAAGCATATTGTTACTAGTGTCACATACGAGTTACACAGATACCTAATAAATAATGTAAAGTGAATGAACTCATGAAGGGTAGCGACTATGGTTTCAGGAATGTTTCTCGGTATATTCTCGTTCATATGTCGAGCCACGAACAAAATATTCCAACACCGAAATCTACAGCTGTAAGCAAATAGAGAGCTCGGCTATATTACAATATATATGTCCTACCATATAACCGACTATCGAATATGTTCCCTAATATATAGAGAATATGTACATCAAAGTAGATTGTGGCATTTTTAATCTAATCATTTCATCTCAATGGCTTTCCTCAAAAGCAACTAATGCCCTATTCTCTGAAAGGGGAAGTGGCCATGAATAAGAATGATTATTAACAATTATGATTGCGATACTGCATCCACCACCAGCCTACCATCAAGCAACAAGAATCGAGGTAGGGTTTGCGAGGTTGCGAAGTACGGAGTATGCAGCTGTACCCCCCATGAAGTGGTGCTGATTTCTTACAGACCCCAATAAAAAGTGATTTTTGGCAACAGAGTGTGACATGGCAAATACATATATACAATACAAAAGAAAACAGACAAAATGACTAGAAATTAGTAGAAGCCTCGTAATAAAATCTACACTCATTTTTTTTAGGGTCTGCACATAACATTGGCACGGTTTCTAAGTATTAGAAATTAGAAAATCTATGACAAAACTTTCAGAACGAAAGGTTAGTTGAAGAAAAGGCGCCAAAAAATTTCACCAACTGCGAAATGCAGATCAAGAACACATGAACAAATGACGATTATAGTCCAGCATAGATAAAAAAAAAACTTCTGAACTATAACTTTAAAAGGCGCTTCGGATTATTAAACCTATACACATTAAATACATTTTATACGAGCTCATATTCCTGGATCAGAAACTCAGAATTATGTCACCATCTATACAAAGCCAAGAGTAAAAAGTTGGAAACTGATTATGAGTTTATTCAACACAATTCAATGAACAGCGTAAACTACAAGTGAACCGCGAACCGAACACCTAAATGAAGTACCGAAAACTGAGAGTAATTGAAAGTTTCGAAACACCAAACAAATACTAAAAAAAATCAGTTTTAGTTGACCATATTTAAACATCTAACTTTTTAATATTTTCTTTTGTCTTTTAAGTTGTGGTCACGGTAATTTGTGACCCGACACATTTCCTTTATTTGCATTTCTTCCACATAATAATGCCTTGATCCTTATTCCCCAAGAAGCACGAATTTTAAAAATGGTTGAACAGAGTATCTTTTATGGGTAGGGGGATGCACAAGATAGAGGTGATCACTAAGAAAAAGCAGTGCTACGAAACATAAGCCAGCAAGCAAACAAACCCAAATGCACAAGAACATTTATATACTGAGGTTCAAATGATTACATCTGAAATAGAAAGTCAATCCAATTGAATTTACAGGATTATACCTTCAATGCTGCCCGTTTGAATGGAGTTGTATGTAGGTAGGATTTCACCAGTTTGTAGATCAATATATCTAATGGAATAGGAATGTTTTCATCTCGCAACCAAGGATGAGCTGCACAACACAAAAGCATACCAAAATTAACTACAATACACAATGGTTATAAGCCTCATTATTGAATTCTTAGATTTCCTGAAACTGCATCAAAATGCATCTTTTCAGAAGCAATAGTTTTAGTCATGTTGATATAACATTTGCATATAATGTCAACCATAAGGGGTTTTTGACAGCTAAAGAGATTACGATTGATCATTTATCTTCAAGTACGGACCATCATGATGACACTTACTTAAAGCTTGGGCAGCAGTCATCCTCTTTCGATAGTCCTTGTTAAGCATTCTTTTCACAAAATCTTTGGCTTCTGAAGAGATAGAAGGCCACGGTGAATCATCAAAGTTGGGATCTGCTCTTAACACTGTACGAAATATTCCTGATTCTGTGCGAGCCCAAAAAGGTCTGCTTCCACATAACAAGATATATGTTATAACGCCAATGCTCCAAATATCTGCTTCTAGGCTATAAGATCTATGGAGAACTTCCGGGGCAACATAATATGCACTTCCAACAATATCATTAAGTCTTTCATCTGCATAAAACAAAGAATTACATCTCTTTACTTGGGAAGTCCATAAATGTATACAACCACCATAACAACAAAGCATTGGTCCAAAAGGATTTAGTGTCAGCTAATGGAATGACCACCAGCGATTTAGAGGGAAACCAATGAGAGACAGAGAGGAAAAGAAGAGGGAAACGTAAAAATGATAGAGACAAAGAAAAACTGAAAAAAAAAAAATTCTGAGTAAGAAAATCGTAAAAAAAAAAAAAAAAAAAAAAAAAGAAAAAGAAAAGGAGCTCTTACCCGGTCTAATAAAGTCAGAGAGACCGAAATCAATAAGTTTCATGTCAGCGTCTTCACTGCGGGAGGTAAAGAGAAAATTCTGTACCAGAAGGGCAGCAAATAGTGACAATAGCTTATGTCATGCCATCAAAAAGAGAAAACAAATCCCTAAGCAACATTAAGAAGAAAGAACCTTAGAGATGTTACCTCAGGCTTCAAGTCACGGTGCACTACACCCTGAAGATGACAGAATGATACAACATTCAAAATCTGTTTAATGATAGCTTTAGCGTCTTCCTCTGTATACTTTCCACCTCGTCGGGGGAAAAAATCCATTTCAAATTAAACATATAAAAGATTTTATTGACGTCAGAGTATGTTGCCCAAGTAGTTACCTTGACAAAATTCTGTCCAGTAATTCCCCTCCATCGCATAATCTGGCAAAAAAAGGTCAACAATAAAACCTGATAAAACAATCACTATCCAGTTCTCATGTATCTTGAGTTTTACAAGGGCAGATTAGGAATAACATTGCAACATGTTGGCCAGAATTGGGGTTAAGTGGCTCGGTTTAGAATCCCGGTGTAATTCCTCTCAAGTGTCACACACAGCTGATAGCCTTATACCGATGGGAAGACATACAAGTATACAATCTCACTCTTTTTTTAATAAGTTAGTATACAACCTCACTTTAATTTATTTATTTGACTAGGGATACTTGAACATGATATGTGGAATTCTCAAAAGGGAAATTGATAACTAGTGAAGTTTTGATAGGAATACACATACTTATGCCAATCATCATATAGTCAGAGATATGTTTCGACAAAATGTGAAGCATTAGCATCACCACGGCGACAATCCACAAATGTACAAGGCAAAATACAATGCTCTGTAATAATGGTCTTCCACAGCACATAAAACGATAAACAGAAACTGTATTCAAACTTAAGATAAAGCACATACTCCATAACAATATATACATTGTTCGAGTCCTCGCATGCATCGTAAAATTTAACCAAATGTCTATGCCCTGAGAGTGCTTTCAGCATTTTTACTTCTCTTCGGACATCTTCAATTGATATTGCTGTTGTCATCTGCTTCAAAAACAGTAAGTTAAAATCTACGGGAAAAATAAATGCTACAAGTAACATAAACAACTAAATGGCTAGAGAGAAATCTATCAACACGTCAAAGTCATAACGTCATTAAGTTAATCTGGAACTGATAATTAATAACTTTTGCACTTTTGTAAGTAAGCTAAGTTCATATTTCAAACCTAGAGATGTAGTCACATAAAGTGCATTTACATGAAGCTTTTGCCATGTTATACTATGATTGCTTATTGGGTTTGTGTTCAGTATATCTTCGGAAGCAACAAAATTAATTTGCTGAGGTAGCAAGTCTCAGAAAGCATTTCCAAATGTGGTGAAAGGCCATGCAAGCTATAATGACAAAAACATGGGAGCTTTGATGCACTATAGAATTAGAACTAATTAGGGAACAAGTAACAGATTAGGAAGTAATTTTTATAATTCTTTCTACTATTGCACAATTAACACCTCAACGGCCAGCTTAAAATAAAAACTGAGCCCACTATATGATCCTGAACCACCCATTTTGTTGAGGCATCCCTACACGGCTATACAGCAGAGGTTCAGGCCAAAGACGCGGCTGTATTGCTCGGCATGTAACATATTCGATCAGCTAATTACTAGTAAAGGGGCTTTCATATTGTATAAAGCTCCATGATCTTGCTCATAAGCACAACTTCTACGATACTTTACGATTGATCAATATAAGCATCTTCTCGAAATTTGGTAGAAATAAATGTTAAGTCTATCAAGGTTGTACATTTTATAAAGTATTTTGCGGTTATGATTTACTCATGGAACTTAGTACAAAACAGCCGATTTGGTAACGGACCAAGATAAATAAAGTTTTCATTTATAAGAAACGTGCAGACATATCGTATAACGTATTTGGATTTATGCTAGGGGAGATCCAACTATGGAAGCAATTTATCTTATGAGACAAATGATGGAGCGTATCGAGATAGGAAAAAATACTTGCATATGATTTTACTGACTTTGGCAAAAGCCATATGACAGAGCACCGAGAGAAGTACTTTGATAGTTTGATGGGATTTAGCGAAGAAGGGGCATCACGGAAATATATTGACCTAATAAAGGACATGTATGAAACTATGAATGTGCTAGTACGCGTGTAAGGACCAATGTTGGGAGGAGCCCGTATGATGTCCCGGTTACGAGCTCAAAAATTGGGAACGGAAAAGATTGAGAGGGGTAGAGGAAGATCTAAGAAAACTTCGATAAAGATTGAGAATGATATGATGTTTCTTATGATGGATGAAGATATAACGATGGAGGGAACACTATGAAGAGAAAAGATACGGGTGAACGATGGGAGTTTGATTCTTGAAAGGTGGAGCTTGATCCTTACGTTAAATTATGGAGCCTTATTGGATGCTCTCAAAGATTTCATGTCGGCTGACCCCAAATCATTTTGGGACTAAGGCTCTGATGTTGTTATTCTTGTGCTTGTTATAGCTTGTACTCTCTTCGTCCCGGTCATTTGTTTACCTTTACTTTTGGCACAAAGACCAAAGAGAGAGGAGGGGACCAATTGTGATGATAGTTATTGGATGATAAGTAGACGGTAATGGACATCATGTTGGCCAGAATTGCCCAATCCTGAACACTCTTTCTGCAATGTGTCACAAGATCCATACGTAAATCTAGCAATTAGGATCACTACAGAAGTGGAAATGGTCATGGGAAAAAAAAATCATGCTCATTGGCTAAAGAATAGGGTACATATATTTTACATGCATGGTATTTGAATCCGAGGGCGAACAATTAGATTGAGTATGTGCATTGGTGCATTGCCTTGTACCCTGGCTCATACTCAATACATGCAAGACTTCTGAGAACTTTAAGTGTGAGATGGGGAAGTACATTACAATATCATCCCCGACTACCACAAAGGCTTCCGATGGCGAGATAAGAGGGGTTGGATGTACTAGGCCTTATCCTTGTGTTGAAAACAGAAAGTTGTTGCAACCCCATTATCCATAAATAATTTTGTGTCTAGAACTGCTACGTCAAATGGCTGTATCATACTACTAGAAGTGCAATCAATGCATATAATGAGAATCTGGGACATCTATACTGAAGATGGAATCAAATCAGTGATTGTCCTTGTATCACTAAAGTTTAAGTCAAACATAGATGCCAACTTTTTCTTGCTAGGGGCAAAGGTAAGGGCTGGTAATTATAAAATTAATCTGTGAGAAGCAGCCATGACTAAGAGGTACGTGACGCTGGGCTATATGCTATAGGAGGATGCGGTCTCAGCTTCAAGACTTATGTGCTATTTTTGCATTTATTTCTACTTCTATTGCGCCGGCTATCTAACATTCTCTGGAGCTCTCTCGTCAGTCACCACTCACCACCAAAGGAATCATACAAGATTGATGAACCTAATTAAGAATATTTGATAGTTGATAGAACCAAGTCTCCAACAGACATTGACCTCACCTTAAATTAGAGAAGCGTATCCTTAAATAGTTGGTTGCATTAATCATTGGGATTGCGGAAATCATAACCCAATCAGAGAGCAAAACCTACTCTGACTGCATTTTACTCAGGTTAATGCTTACTAAAGCCTTTTTCTAAAAAGGAAAAAAGTAAGGTTTAAAGGTGTTGCATCACTTCGAACCTCAAATTGTGATGACGGGGATGAATGAATTCTAAGCCCAACAGACAAATGGATGTCAATCAAATAGCAAGCAATCAATTTGGCATCCTAATACATACTTGTACATAACTAGGAACGTTCTAAACACATATTAGGCTGAACTAAGCAACTCTATACCACCAGATAGAACAATAAACAGGGTGCAAAATATCTGCCGGCAATTCAATGAGCACATGACTTGACATTAATAGCTTCCATCCCTGTAATACCACAGTACGAGACTCAAAAGTCCAAACCATGACATATCTTCGGACAATTTGGCACAAGAAGTCAACATAAAACTAAATTTCTAAAAAGAATACAATAATGATCTATTAATACAAATGCAACATTAAAGCACGCATGTAATAACGTACCTTGAATTCTCTTGTTAGCGGCAAGAAATAAGGACACTAATCAAGCTAGAAACAACTAGTCTAAAACTTAAAATTCTCTTATCGACATCTACATAAGCTAAGCGCTAAGCAGCCCTAGCAAAACGAACATGGTCATCTTCCAGTTACTAAAAGATCGTCCCCACACCGGATACAAACTGATTCGACTTCAATCAACGGTAACCAAACTCAGCATCCTACCAAATTCCACATGATCAAAACATCCAATAAAACCTACCACTACAAGTCTACAACTAATCCGATCAATGTCACAAATAATCGTCAACAAACTGAAACTATTAATCCTTCTAATTAACAATAACAGCATCATTAAACAAACATTGAACAACAACAACAACAAAAATACTGAACAAATGTTCGTCAAAGCGATTTTCACCTTAGCCTTAGAAATGATCTTAACAGCAACAACTTGATCCTTAATCTCTCCTTTTTTCGCTTTCGCAGCACAAGTATGACCAAAATGCCCTCGCCCTACCTCCTTCCCAAGCTCATACTTCGCCACAAAATTCCTCGCATAACCAAAACTCTTATCAAGCTGCGGCGAAGGCGGCGCAACCTCTCGCGCTACTCCGCCATCATCCTCAGGAATCGCTCCTTCCTTTTGCTTCCCCGTCCCTAACCTCTTCGCTATCGAAGCCTTTATATGCTTCGCCGGCGACGGCGGAGGAAACGGTCGCCTAAAAAACCGCCTCGGCGTCGCTCTCCCTGGCGATGGCGTCACTCCTACTCCCTGCGGATACGGACTCGGCCACGGACTCGCCGCCGTTGACCGAGTCGGGGTATTCTTCACCGACCGAGTCGCCGCGGCAGCAGCTGCCGCTTCCGACGCCGGAAGCGGCGATTGCGGATGCACGTGCACTTCTCCTTCACCGTTTCCGCCGCCGACGGCTTCGCCGGCGACGGCGGGTGGTCTGCCGTAACACTGTCCCATAGTAGTATATATATATAATAAAATACTACTACTGACAGGTGGACGCTGACGTGGCGGAATCAGAAGAGGTGTTAGGGTTAGTGATTGATGATTGACGATCGGTGATTAGAAAATCAAACGCAGATCTGAATAATTTGCGTAATCAAGTGAAAATAAATGAATTTGATGAAATGTAATTTGAATCGAACTGAATCGAGTCGAATCGAGTCGAAACGAATTGAACTGAATCGAGCTGAATTGAATTGAGAAATGCAAGATGATGAAGTAGTAGTAGTTACTACTCCATGAAGAATAGAACACAAATTGATACAAGTATGAAAGTGGAGTAGTTGTTTAAAAAATGGGATTTGTCATTTTCTACTTTTTTGTGTTTAAGTTTTGGGAGGTGTTAATGTCATTGGGTTAAGACAGTACACATACACATTCAGTTAAGTATTGGTTTTTGTAATTAATGCAAATCCGAGGGAAATTCGGGAGAGATGGCAATTTTTGTGTGAGATCATAGGCGTTTTTTGTACATTTAGATCCGTTTCATTTTGGTGAGTGCGAATAAGACCGTCTTAAAGCGAAATATTATAGCAGATGTAATGTTAGTTTAGCTGGAAAAATTACTCATTTGCCTTTTTATTCTTCTTGAGGGGGTATTTTAAGAACTACGGAGACGTTGTTGTAGCACTCTTAACTTGGGTTTAAATTTGGTTAGCGACCGTATGATATACTTTGATTAGTTTAACTATGAATTAGAACGTGTTTGAGAAAAGGTGTACTCGAAACAAATAGTTAGAGTTTAATCCATATAATTTTATTTTGTTGATCGTTTAAAAACTCAGTATAAATTTTGTTGATGGAAATTTGATGGTCTTAACTTGTTTCAAAAATTGTTACTCCGTATTTATTTATGTTATAAACACTTTTTTTTAAAGAAATAAGATATACTCTCATATATTACATTTTAATATATTTTTTCCAACACACCATTAATTAAGAAAAAAATGGAACTCTTAGCTACTATAAGTAGATTGATACATGTTTTTTTTTTCGATATCATTTTTTACATATAACTATACAACAACAGTGTTCAACACTTTTATAATTCATGTGCAATTTCGTAAAATGATGCAAAATATAAATAATTTAGTAGAGATCAAGTATTTCGAGACCTATACAAATCGAGATACATCTATCAAGGCAATAGCAATGCTTAGAGTTTCATATTAAACTTTATCATTGACACATCAACACACGTCATTAATTATGAAACTTCTTATTTCTCCTCATTGATAAAAATTTCATGCTTTTTATGTGGTCTTTCTTTTTCTCTCATTTTCTTAACATGAAACCAGTTTCTTACTTTAACAACCGGTTTCATATAAAAAGTTTCTTAACAATTGAGGTTAAGTAATATCTAATTAGAACAGCATAAACCTCCTTTCAATTAAAGAATTTCCCTTCCTACAAGCATTGAACTAATACTTGTCTCATGTTTGATTCCGTTAAAGTATATATAATAAATTGATAATGTTAAATAATTAGTATAACTACGATCGAAAAAGGTAAACAAATAATTCGGATATAAGAAGTGTGATTAGCTAATTATCTTTCATGCGACAACTCGACAAATAGTTAGTTTAGCAACATACACTACTCCACTAATTAATAGGGTGATTAACTAATAAGCTTTCATGCGACAATAGTTAGTTTAGCAATATAGACTAAAGACTACTCCACTTGTACTAATCAAACCACTACTAAATCTAGTAGCTACACATTAATCATATTAAATTACATCAAGGGCGGTCACCGGCCTTCCCCCTCAAGGATCTTTGTAGTATTAGCTGGTCTTTTTTGAGACGATTTTATATTAATATTATGTAAAACGGATCCTACTACATGAAAGTGACCCTTAAAAAGTAAAAAAATAATTATCGATGAGATCCGATATACAATATCATTGTGCAAGACCCCTAACACAAGAATATGTGTTATAATACATATATAATCATTTTTCCTTGTAAAAAAATTGTAAACTACGTACTCAATCCCCCTATATACTAAGAGAATAAAATTTCTTTAAAATTTTTCCTCTAAAGTGTTCAAGCTTATATATGGAAAAAAAATTAGATTTTCATTTATTAAAGTAATTTTTCATTTAAAAATAACATTTTCATCATTAAATTTAAAAATATAATCTTTTAACAAAAATAAAACAAAATTAGTATAAAATTATAATCTATACATAAATTGTTATTCCAATTATTAACTTCGTGATAAAAAAGAATTTATTAAAATAATTTCTGCTAGTTAAAATATTTTCATAAAAACACACTTCATGGAATTATTCAATTCTCTTCGTTAATTTTAAGATTAATTTTTGTTTTTTAAAATTCATAAGATATAAATCTAAAATGTATAAGTATTATAGTAAAAATTAAAAAGTATAATATACCGCGCATTTGCGCGTGGTCTACACTAGTTTAGAATAATTACTATAGTAATTACGTATAGTAATTACGTAATAGTTTAAAATGAGGCGTGTAATATGAAAAAAATTGTTATTTTTAACAAGGATATATACTATGAAGTGTATCTTACTAATATATTACTCTTTCACTTCCGTATATTATTTCAAATTACGAGGGAGAATTTTGAACAAACATATATAAATAACTCAAAAGAAAAGAGTAATATACAAGGACGGAAATCAGTCAATCACTATACAAAATTAAATTACATAATTAGAGTAATTAGTGAAGTAGTTGGAAGATGAAATCATGAAGAGTTTAGATAAATTTGAATAAATTAGGTTGTTGGCCGATTAATAAGTACTTTAATGCAATAAATATTGTTACGTACTAACTTTAATTTGGAGTTATGTTAAAAGAGTTGTGTGTAGAACAACGTGATTAAGAAATTGGAAACCTGTTATTCTGGCTTTGTTATTACCATTTTTCGGCTTTGTTTTTTGGAATTTACTAACCTTTTTATTGTTTCATGCAGACTTTACCTTCTTTTAAGGGCGTAGACTATATTGGGTAATATGTCAGCAAATTTGACAAATTCAAACAAATCCTTCTAGGTTACCCATTTTTGCAAATATGTATATTCCGAGTGTCTATGTCACAACAAAGTTCGACCAATATATAGACGTATATTTTGAAGTTTAATCTAACAAAATGTAGCAGCGTAAGGAAGCAATTTTGTGGAATATTTATTATCTGAGTCCATGCCTTCTAGATTTTGTGTCTGTCACTCTCGGATGACTTACATGGTATACGTGGTTTGCAGGCTATCATGTATACCCGAGGGTTTACCCAGTGCACAAAAAAAATAGCAGTTACAGATTTCTTCGTTATCCAACCAAAAATATGTAGTAGCATCCGTCTATATAGAATATCAGCAGTATTGGAGTCAAGATTTTCCTTTCGTTAATTACGGTAGCTATAACTCGAACAACAGCTAGTCTTGCTTGTGACGGGCTAATCCCGTCAAAAGCTTGTGACCTCTCACAAAAAGGGAGAGGGGAGAAGGTGGGGCACCCCCATGTGCTTCTCATTCATCTCTCAATGGGTATTTTGTGAGAGGAAACGGTATCCGTCACAAGCTTGTGACGAATATCGTCCGTCTTCAATGAGATTTAGTGCTCGAACAAAGATTCGTTATTCAAGGAATAACATTGCCTTTGCCCCTCTACTACTTTGCTAGTAACCTTAGATTTACCTCCGAATTTTGATTACATATTATTTTTTTATCAGCAGTATACAACAAGCTTTTGTTATCATTTAGACTAGTTTAGAACCCGTGCAAAGTTGCACGGGTATATATTTAGGCCTTGTGTAATTTCTTGTTTTAATATTATCTTATTTTAAGTGTATAACAATGAGCATTGGCGTAAGAAATTAAAGTTAAAAATATGAGAGATTTTTTTAAATTGTTTTGAGTCTACGTTAGGTCATTGAGTATATATATAAGTAAGGTAACACGAAAAAAAATCATTTTAATATATAGGTACGATGTATTGCTATCTGATTTAATTTTTTTTGCGTTTATATTAGGTCACTAAGAACATAAAAAATAATTTTGGAGCGCTTACAGCCCGCACTTTTAAAACTCGATAATTGATTTCGCCAACGCTCAAACTACATTCACTCGCATAGCGCACATAGATTTTGTTTAGTTGCCTTTTCTTCTTTGTAAACTTTAAAAAGATTCATCAATGGCAATACATAGATAAGATAAACATTGAAAAGTGATGCCCGATATTTCAACAACTTACGTAAAAAAAATAGTCCAAGCACGTAAGTTTAGTAAAGAATCAATTCAAAACACAATAATTAATTCAAGGTAGATCAACTATGATATAAACAACCATATATAATTAAAGAGACTAACTTAGTCTCCTTAGCTTCAACCTTCATTTGTACAATTATTTACACCCACAAAACTGCGAATCTCCTAATTATGCTATGTCAATGGACAGTAGTTGTGCTGCACCAAGGGGCCAATAATCAAGGTATATATGCATTGCCTTCTTGTCTTTAAATCCTTTCAACCTTTAGATGCATTGCCTTCTAATTACTGCCAAAAACTCAAATTTCATAAAAGGAGATCATTAGCAGAGATGTGCATGATGAGCGTAAATATCATAAATGAACTATTCGTATGTAATTAGAACACGAAGAGGAAATTACAGAAAATTAATTCTGAAATACTATGTATAAAGTCAAAGTACACAAATTCTCATTAAAGACGGACACTATCCGTCACAAGCTAAAGATGGATAGTGCCCCTCTCACAATATGCAAGTGACACTATTCATGGGTGCTCCATTTCCCCCTCACTTGCCCTTCTACTTATCTTATTGTAAGAGGGGCATTATCCGTCTTCAGCTTGTGATGGATAGTGTCCATCACAAGCAAGACGCTTTGGTCAAAATAAGAGTGAAACAAATGAAGTTAGTTTCCATTCGGTGCAAGTAAGAGTACTAATATGTCACCATAACTACATGGATGTAGTCTCCTTACAAAGCAACTTGAATCGAAGATTTGATTCAACACTAAATAAGGGGAGCTAGATAAATATAGCTAATTCACAATGGCCCAAGATAAATTAAGCAAAAAATGCTCTATCTCATTCTATATCCCTATTTTCTACGGAGTATATGGTCTACCTAATGTTAAACCCTCTTTCATTTAAGGCGATCAAAAATTTGTTAAATTTATATGCAACATAAGTTATTGGACCCAAGGAAAAAGAAATGTCAGCAAAAGAGATAATGAAGTAATTTAAAAAATCATGATTAAGTAAGCATAAATAAAACTCAACTTAAAATAAATAGTAGTAACAAATTGATAATAGACTTTTACGGTTTTACCAAAGCTGTATAACAATGTCAAAACTGGCCTTCTTTAGAGGTGAACTTCAGCAAGACACGGAACATTTAATAGGAAATAAGTATAAAAAAACATTTTGCAGAAGAGAGAACATCAGACAAAGAATGAGGAGTGCCCGAAATGATAAGGGAATGAAAAAGAGGAATTTGTGACGCATAAGAGAGATGGGAACCAAGAATTTCACAAACTTGTGATCCTTGGATGACAAATTAAGAAAGACCAACCAACAAAATTACTCTCGTGACACTTATCATAACATAGATGTTTAGCAGTAAATAATTGAAAGAATTGAAAAAAAACCTACTAAGTAAATTGATAAATGATAAGTTCTACGGTCCACAATCAAATCCTCTACTTTCAAGGAGCGCATGCGCAACCACAATTTTGGGTTTCATATCGAACAATGAAATTGTTTTATAAAATATGGTATCAAAATAAGGAGTCCTGCATGCCTCCTAATCTCCTATATGACCAAATAATATACTCACGAGTAAATAGATAAAAATCAATAGATTACTATACACACTTGGTTATATCATGTATACGCCCTTGAAAATTTCTCTCAAAGTGATGCAAAGTTCGAGCACCTGTTATCATGATTCAAGAAACTCACGAGTAAGACAATACGGGGTAACTTTGTTTAGGATAACGCATAATCATTATTAGGAGTTTAGACATACCCCAACGATATAACATGGCTAATTACTAATTAGCAATAACAAATTCCCGACATCTTTGAATTTCTACATCCTGCAAATCAAAAGTAAGCTATTTTAGAAAGTACATAGTATAATTAGTGACTTGGTGTCCAAATTCAAGGTATCAATAACTGTTTCAAACCTTTTGTCTATGGATATATAGCATGTTGCAGCGCAAAAACTCTGTCATAATTCTAAACGGAAGTATAGAATGAGTAGTATAAAAATATCACTAATCAAAACACATACCTTGGTGCAGAATAACAAAATTGAACTTTGGATGAGATAACTAAACTTGACAACAGAACGGCCGATAAATTTAGGGAAAAAACGGCACTGTTAAACTAATAGAGAATTCCTGCTTTACAGATTCAGGATCACCAGAGAAAAACTGAAACATGCGCCTGCAATTCCAAAATCAAACAAAATTCAGGATGAACGAATCAGAACATAAACGACAAACATCAACAAAGCCCGCGATATAGAATCTGTCACATAGTAAACATATAACAAACTCATCGAACTAACACATAAAACCCTCAATTTCCTTCAAATTATAAAGTGATGATATTTGAGAAAAAAAACTAAGAGGCCAAGTACTTCAAAACTGATCATGTTGATGAAAGTCGGTCAACTACTTCGAAATTGAATTCGCTGATGAAATCAATTCAGTAATTGAAATGAATGGATTAACATAAAGAAGTTGATTAGGTTGAGCACAATATCAACATCTTTATAAATACTTGAATCAAATACTTGAATTGAGCAACAGATGATAGGAACAACAAATTACATTACATCAAAAAATATTGAAAGAACTTACGACCAAACATGTAATTGTTATATGTCATAAAATCTAAATCTTGATAAATTCATATCTAAAGATGATAGGCATGTTGCAATTTAGGCATAGTCTGTCTTACTGCGAATTGAAAAGATCACCTTTTAATAAATTGAAAACACGCAAACTTTAAATCTAGAAATAGACAAAGATCATAACTCAATAAATTGAAAAGATCACCTTTCAATTAACAGATTTTGGGTGGAACATTTAATAAATCTCATTGCGAATTAGAGTAGAGGTCGAATTTCCTTTGGGGGGAAAAAATAATTTGTGATATGAGAACATGTAAATAGGAAATTTCTGGATGAAATATATGAAAAACAATTTATAAAAGTAGCGTATGTTTTGTGTATAAAGATGACGGCTACTGCGAATGAACAATAGGAGCATTCATTTAGGGCTTTTGGAGTAGGCGGGAAAAAAACTCAGGAGAGCAAGACACGTGTATGGTATGACGTGGTATGGTTATTGTTTTATAAGTTTATATAGATAATCTGGTAATGTAACAAAATCATTTATTTCTTACATCGTTATAAAAATTGAACTTATATTAATAGCGCAATTTGGTATTGAACTATTGATCACTCGTAATATACATGTAAATACGTGATTAAAGTTGGTATATAATTCTTTCAGTGTTTTGTATATAAAAAAAAAAATTATACTAGTATAAGTGGTGTTTGCTTAAACTTCTAAAAATATTTTACTACAAGGAGTGATGGTTATAAGAAATCTTGTTAAATTACACATTATAGTCGTTTTGAATGAATTTTTGTTATTTCTTCTGCTCGGATTATTTATTTATTAGTTTTTGTTCCGGGTGTAATTTCAGAGCAGTTATATGTTACCACCCGTGCTTGTAGAATGACGTCTTTAGTTGAATCCTCCTTGCGGTCTCCTGAAACGATGAACAAACTGAGGGCTCGGCTTTGGACCGAGCGAACTCACTCCGACGCTCAAGTCAGTAACTTAGAGAGGTAAGTGGTTGTTACTTGGCAAAGTACGTATTGTAGAGAGATAAGGAAGATATTACCAGATGAATAGTGATTCTTAGGTTAAATTGTGGATCCTTTTCTCAATGATAGTTGAGGAGTATTTGTAGACTTTCACCTTTTGTCACGTAGTGGCCAAGTGGCCAAGTGGCTAGCAGGTGGAAAGACTGATCTACCCCTCGGCCGAGGGACCTATGGCAGGCCGGCGGGCCCTGTTGACTCACCGCCGAGGGGTCTTGGATATGAGTTCGCGGATGTGTGCCCCGGCTGGCTGGTTGCCCCGGCCGGGACCCATCTAACAGGCCGACAAGCCTCGTCGGTTAGGCTGTCTAAGCCGTTGACTTGTTGTGGATATCTTTGACCTTGCTCAATGTGTTGACTTGGTCAGCGGGTGCAGAATATGCCCCATCAATTTGCCCCCAGCGTAGTCTATGCCGTGGTATGGGCTCCGATGTATCCGAGCGTATATTCTCGCGCAAGTGAAAATTTTCCGCCCGCTTCTTCTACCTCGGCGTGACTCGCTTAGGCCGTACCATATCCCCCTCCACATGGTTGTGTAATGGACATCCGATGTGGAAAAGGCAATGATTGGCCGAGACCGGGGTGGAGAGTGCCGGTTGTTTCGATTGCCCTGGCGGTGCTTTCCGGCTTGGTTAATCATGTGGCGGCGGAGAAGCGGATACTTAGGATTTTCCGAGGAAGATGAACAGCAGAGAGATATGAAGGGGCGTGTTGAAGACGCTTGGTCATTGTTGCATTGATTGACATTCAACTGTTGCAACGATTGACATTCCGTGGTTGCATGTCCGACACGTGTCCGATCTTGATTGGTCGACGTTTCATGGGTGTGCCCTGATTGGTCCTTCTTCATGGGCTTTTTCCTATAAATAGGGCGGTTAGTTTTGAAATTGGGCACCAATTTCGCTCTCTTAAAATTTTCTTTCCTCCAAATTCCCAAGGGTTTTTTCTCTCTTCTAATCTTCAGTGTCGTTACTTTGGCTAATGTTTTTCTTCAAGGTAAACAAACAAACTTTTCTCGATCTCTTATTTTGTTGAATAACTGTTGCTACCATGTCTTCTACTGAGGCCGGACCTAGTAACCCTGCGCCGTGGGGTTCCCTGTCGCGTCTGGATGAAGAGGAGGCACTAGCCGCCGTCCCACTAAGGTCCGGGGGTCCGAGGTCTCCTTCTCCTGAAGTTGATCCTCAAATTTTGGAGGAATGGGAGGATGATGATGATGTTGATGACGACGGAGACGATTTCGGTGATGATCTTGAAAGGGCTCATCCTAATGAGGGGAGGCGATGCGTCATGGATCACGGCGAGCCTTGTAAGGTCGGCCCGACCGTACTTGGACCCATAAGTTCGCCCGTTGTTCCGGCGAGACATTTTTCGAGGGCCATTTCTACTTTGGCAGGGGATACAAAATTGTTATCCCGAGAGGGGTCAAAGCCATCTGTTGCCCTCCACCGGGTTGCACCGGCGTATATATGCGGCACTTGGAGTACGGGCTCGGGTTTCGCCGAATGATTACGTTATGGCCATCATTAGGGCCATGAACGTCGTTGTGGCCTGACTTCACCCGTTGGTGTTAGGACCATAGTCGGCTTTGTCGCTCTGTCTCTTTAAGGGGAGGTCCCAACGGTTAATTTATTCCGTCGGCTTCACCACCTTCGGCCGTCGTTTCCCGGTAAGGTGGGGTGGTACAGCGTGCAAGTGGAGCGGGGTACATCTCCGTTGATAAGCTTTCCTCCGCAAGGATTGGAAAGATCGGTGGGTGTACGTTGAGGTGCCGGATGACTATCCGCCGCCCGGTCCTTCCAAAGACCAAGTTAATTTGCGGTGCGAGACTAAGGCGGAGCATGACGGATGGGTTACCGGAAAAAACTTAAGATGGACGCCGACAAGGTCCCTCTTAATGAGGATGAGAGGCTGGCGATGAGGCTCTTTGAGACGGACAAGAGTGGGTTTGTCGAAAAGATGGATCCCCGACGCAGATCATCCTTCGGGATGATTTGCTCTGCCATGTCGGCCTCATACCGCCAAGCCCGGCGCAGGTGAGTGGGGTCGGTGTGAGGCCCATGACCGCTCTCAATGTTTCTGTCCATTTTGAATTTTGGTTCATTCCTTGCTTAACTCTTGCTTTGCTTCTTTTGCAGATCATTTTGGCGCGGACTGTCGAGGATATTCTTAAGAGGATGGGGCTGCACAAGGACAAGACCGTTCTTGCGATTTGCACCCTAAGGCTCGGCCCGTGATCGCAGGACGTCGCCGAATGACGATGGATCAGCGGCTTAAAGGCCTGAATGTGGAGGCGGCCCGGGCGAGGGTTGCTAGTAACATGCCGCGTCGGACGCGGAAAACAAAGCCTTCGGCGGCGACGGCGTCGACATCCGTTCCACCTCCCATCCCTTCGGTCCGAAGGAGACGGTGGAGATCGTTGACATCACCAACGGGGAGGACTACGATGCGGAGGGATCTCCCCTCGTCCTTAAGAGGAAAAGGTCCACCCCGTTCTGCTGCTTTGTTGCAGCTGCCTGCTACCGAGGGCGGCAAGGAAATGGGCCCTCCGACAAAGAAGTCCAAGCCTGGTACCGATTTATCCTATGGCTCAAACTCGGTAGCTCATTGGGCGTTCTGATGAGTGGCTTTCCGATATGTCCATGTATACTGACACGGACGTTTTAATTGACTTTTTGTAGATCAACCGTCGGCAGCCGCCGTTCTCACCGTGCGGCAATTGGAGAAGCAGCCTGAGAAGGCGGGTGATAGAAATGTCACCGTCGCTCCCCTACCTCAGAAGATTTCCCCCGCCGAGCTTGTGGCAGAGGGTGCAAAAATATCCAAGAGGCTGGCGAAGTGGACTCGGCTAGCCGGCTCCCACATTATGGAGCAAGAGGAGACCATGGCCGAAGCTGCCCCACAGCTCGAGCGGCTAAGGCTGGAACTCGACGCGGCGAACAAGGAGGCTAAGAGGGCCAAGGCCGAGGTCAAGAGGCGATCCCAGCCGAGAGGAAACTCAGGGAGGACGCTGAAAAGGAGGTCCTTGCTGAGAGAGCCAAGGCCGAGGCTGCGGCGGCTGAAGCTGTTAAGCTGCGGGAGATGCGTGACCTCGTTCAGAAGCGCGCCGACCTTTACCTTACACAGAGGAACGAATTTAGGGACATGTTCCAGACCCAGGGGAAGGTGGTCCGAGACAAGGATGCTATCATTGCCCAAAGGGAGGAGGACATTGAGAAACTCCAAACCGTTCTTCTCCCTAACATGTGCGCCCAATATCGGGACCTGGCCGAAGGAGCTGCCAGGGAAGTGATTGAGGAGCTCTTCCCTCTCGATGGCTCCTTTCCGTGGGACAGGTTTGACGAGCTGTTTGATGACAAGCTCGAAGCTAAGGAGGAAGAGGCGAAGGAAAAGGCCAAGGAGGAGGCAAGGGTGAAGAGGGAGGCGGAGGCGGCCGCGGAGAAGGCGGCCCTTCTTTGAGGAGGCTAGGGCGCCAAAGAGGAAGCCGAGAGGATGAAGGCAACCGAGCCGCCGAGGCTGCGCCGCCGAGAAAGCCGAGCTCGCCGAGACAGCAGGGGTTGCCTATTAAGGACGATCCGCTAACGCTCGCGACGGCGAGAACGAACAGGCATAGGGAGACGGGCGGTTGTCACCAGGCTCTCCCGGCGCCTCGGATAGCTTTAGCTGTTCGGGGGCCAATTATTAAGTCTTTCCTCCCTGCCATCTTTTGGCGCTTAAATGATATCTGTAACCTTTTGCCTTTCTTTTCCTTGTATTTTGTACAGCTTTGGTAGGTTGTCTTTTGGCTTATCCTTATGGGGACGGCCGTCGTCTGCATTTCTTGTAACCTGTTGAACATTTTTAATAAGAGTTCGCTTCTTTTGCCTCTGGCTTGGCCGAGGTCTTTACCCCATTTTTCTGAGTTGTCTTCTTGCGCTAGTAGTTGAGCGTCTTAACTGTAAACGTTTTCACTTTGCCTCTGGCTTGGCCGAGGTCTTTTCTCGTCTTCGTCTGGGTTGTCTTCTCACGTTATTAATTGAGCGCCTCTTTTGTTTTCGCCTCGGCCTGGCCGAGGCAGTCTAGAGTGCGTATCTCAACTGTTTAACGTTCCTAAGGAATGTTGATTGCCTTTGCGAGTATCATCTGTTCTGGTAGTGACTGCCGTGGCGTCCACCTCTTGGGGTGACTGCGACGGCGCCTGTTTCTTGACGCTGGCTGCCGTGGCGTCTACCACTTGGAGTGACTGCTGCGGCGTCTACCTCTTGGGGTGACTGCCGTAGCGTCTACTACTTGGGTGACTGCGACGACGCTTGCTTCTGATGATGATCTGCCGTGGCGTCTACCACTTGGAGTGATCGCGCTGCGGCGTCTACCTCTTGGGGTGATCGCTAGTAGCGTCTACTACTTGGGGTATTGTGTGACGGCGCCGCTTCTTGATGATGACTGCCGTGGCGTCTACCACTTGAGTGGCTAGCTGCGGCGTCTACCTCTTGGGGTGATCGCCGTAGCGTCTACTACTTGGGGTGACGGCACGGCGCACCGCTTCTTGATGATGATGCCGCTCTTGTCGGTATGACGGTGTGAGCCGGTACTGCTTTACGATAGTGACTATTTGGGGAATGAACACTTTGATGGGGAACTAGGACGATTCCTCATTAGATATAAACATGTGTCGGGGTACCCACAGTTGTCTTGGGCACCTCCGACACTTTACAAGGTACTCTCTGAGATCGTCGGTGTTCTAACGGCTTATTAAAGGCACACCTTCCTAGTTAGCCGTCGATTTGCATCCATGAGGTCGTCCTCTGTTGTAAGGATGGGCTTTTCCCCCTCTCTGACTTCTTTGCCGCTTTGAGGGATTGCAAGTTGCATCCTCTGGCGGATATCTGGACGTTGACCACCTCGTCCTTCTCGTCCTTGGAGACGAGCTTATGCGCTTCCCCCCGGTCCGAGACATACATCAGTGTCAGGGCCCGTATGGACATCACTGCGTCGGCCTCGCTCAGAGTGACTCGGCCGATAAGAACGTTGTAGGCGGACGAGCCGTCAATGACCACAAACTCAGCTAGGACATTCTTAGCCGCAATCCCTTCGCCGAACATCACGGTGGTCTGATTGACCCCGGTGGCACTAGTCCCCGGAGAAGTCATGACGGTGGACTGGTGCAAGGGCTTAGGTCCTTCACTTTCAGGCCGAGGTTGAGGAAGCATTCCCTGAACATGATGTTCGTGTAGGCGCCCGTGTCAATCAGGCACCTCTTGACCAGGTGGTTGGATATGTCCAAGTGGACTATAAGTGGGTCGCTGTGAGGGGCGATGACTCCCTCGTAGTCCTTCTTCCCAATAGTTATATCGGGGATGTTGGAAGCGGGGGTCATTTGTGTTGGGCACAAAGTTGATGGCCCGATATAGCTCATTCAGTGCCGTTTGTGCCCATGAGCGGACCCACCGTTCTCGTTGCCCCGATGACAACATGGATCACTCCTATCCGTTCAAAGACGGATTTCTTATTTGAACCGCCGGCCTCGGTCTTTTGGCCTTTGGCGACATACTTGCCGAGGCTCCCCTTCCGGATTAGCTCTTCAATGGCATTCTTCGATGCCGAGCGGTTGTCGATAAGGTGACCGGTGTGGCCGTGGTACTCGCAAAGATCGGCTCGTGTCACCGTCTCCTTCGGCTTGGGAGGCCTTTCCCATTTTCGGCCTCGCCCTTGCTCGGGCGAAGACCTCGCGGTAGATACAACTGGGGGGTGTGATCACGGTACCGCCTTTGGTGGTATGTTCCCGAACTCCCCCCGGCGCCCGCCGAGCTCGCTCGGGCAGCGATTTATCGACCGTGACCTATTATTGTCACGGCGTCTTTCATCCGGGTTGTCCTCCCGGTGGCTCTTATTCTCTGAGTGCCCAGCCTCGCTGTGGCCGACCCAGGTCTTGTGATAGTCCTCTACCTTGATGGCCTGATCGGCCATCTTCCTGGCGGCGTCTAAGCCCAGGCCTCCGGACTTGATGAGCTCGTTTTTAAGTCTCCCCTTGGGAGGCCTTTCATCGCCGCAAGGTCCCGGCTCGGGATTAATCTCTCGAATCTGCTGAACCTTGGCATCGAACCTCTTCACATAGATCCGTAGAGACTCGCCCCCCTCCTGCCTAATAGTTAGGAGGTCCGATGTCTCCACGGCCCTCCTCTTATTGCAAGAGTACTGGGCTAGGAAGGCGTCCCTTAGGTCGGCGTAAGATACCGATCCGTCGGGCGACCCCTTTGTACCAACTCGAGCCATCCCATGCAAGGTCGTTGGGAAGACTCGCACACCGGACTTCATCGGGTTGTTCCCACACCGACATGTACGACTCAAAGGCCTCGGCATGGTCGGTGGGGTCGCTATCCTCTTTGTATGTGAACGCCGACAACTTTAATTTGGTTGGCACGGCGGTGTCAAGGACATAGGCGCTGAGGGGCTGTCTGACCACGTGTCGAATGACACGCGGCGATCGGCTTCTCGCATTCCTAGTCCGGCTCCTCTCCTCGTGCTGGGTGAGGCTTCTCCTCCGACTATGGTAAGTCGGGCTTCTTCTCCGACTCTGACGAGTCGGACTTCTTTCACTCCTCTGAGGCAGGCCTCGTCGGTGCCGCGGCGACGCTGTCCTCCCGCAGGTGCGGGAAGGACTTAGGTCGACCACTGGCACGCTGGGCTCCTCCGGCGTCTTGACGGGGCCAGCTTCTTCCAGTGCTCCATTCAAGTCTCTTGGAGTCACGTTAAGGCCCCTGGTCTCCTCGGGACGGGTTCCGCCGCTCTTGTCGGTGTGACGGTGTGAGCCGACGTACTACTAATGAGGTCCGGGAGTAGCTTCGGTTTCGCTACATCAACCACATGTCCCATGATGGTGACCTGGTTGGCGGCGGCGATCTGGTATTATTGGCATCCCGTACTCGGTGAATTACCCGGCCGGTGGAGGTCGCGCAACTCGAGTTGTGGACGGTATCATCTTGGCAGAACTCGGTTTCGTCAGTTACGAATACCTCTTGTTGTTTTGACATCTTCTTAGCTTTTTGGGTGAGTTTTTTTTGTTTTTTTTTTGTGTTTGGGAATGAATTGGACTAGCTTCTAGTATCTTTCCCCACAGACGGCGCCAATTGTTCCGGGTGTAATTCCAGAGCAGTTATATGTTACCACCCGTGCTTGTAGAATGACGTCTTTAGTTGAATCCTCCTTGCGGTCTCCTGAAACGATGAACAAACTGAGGGCTCGACTTTGGACTGAGCGAACTCACTCCGACGCTCAAGTCAGTAACTTAGAGAGGTAAGTGGTTGTTACTTGGCAAAGTACGTATTGTAGAGAGATAAGGAAGATATTACCAGATGAATAGTGATTCTTAGGTTAAATTGTGGATCCTTTCCTCAATGATAGTTGAGGAGTATTTGTAGACTTTCACCTTTTGTCACGTAGTGGCCAAGTGGCTAGCAGGTGGAAAGACTGATCTACCCCTCGGCCGAGGGACCTATGGCAGGCCGGCGGGCCCTGTTGACTCACCGCCGAGGGGTCTTGGATATGAGTACGCGGATGTGTGCCCATTTGTTGGTTGTCCGTAGGGACCATCGACAGCCGACAGCCTCGCTTGCTAGGGTAAGTCTCAAAACCGTTGACTTGCTGTGGATATCTTTGACCTTGCTCAATGTGTTGACTTGGTCAGCGGGTGCAGAATATGACCCATCGATTTTATTTTTTGTAAAAATATAAAAGCAAACAAATAACTAAGACAACGGTAATGGAGTAATTAAGACTAGCTTTTCCTTATTACTGACCCAATTGTTGAATAGCGAGCCCAATTGCTGTGAAATTGGGCAATTGAATTGACATTAACAGTTTGACAAACGATCCATTTAATGGCTAACAACCCATATCTTGAATAGCGGGCCAGACCAACAACGGGTTACACAAAGTCCATTACTTTTCTATTTTTTCATTGGGCCAGTGATAAGGAAAAGACATACCGGGTTGTAAATTACTGTCGCACTATTTTTTGTAAAATGGCTTGACATTTCTACAAATTGTTTTTTCGGTTGAAAAGAGGAACAGAACTAAATTTAATGAATTTTAATTGAATTGCTGAACTGAACTAAAGTAAGAGTTAATTTATGAAAAAATGTGCTGAACTGAAATGAATGAAACTTAAACTGAACTGAATGAACTAAAAATGAGATGATATTAAATTCAAAAGAACATGACCTAAGAGATTGTGTTCGACCTTTTGATGTTGTTGTGCGAGGAATGCAATTTCAGGATTGTTGATGACCAAATGGTGGTTATCTATTTTTAGTTGGTTTTTTTTAAGACAGATGTATGTATTTTAAATTTAAAACGAGTTCAGGGATGGATCCAACCTATTGATTATAATATTATATATATGTGTTACTCCCTCTTATTCTCTAAGATCTTCCACATTTCCTAAAACGCCAAATGCACAAAGATTTTTCACTTTCCTAATTTGTCTATTATATATTTATATGTGGTTAAAATAACTTATGACCTTACATTCCCACTCTTACTTTCATCCACATCTACATATCATCATACCGTTTTCCTAATTTGTCTATTATATGTGGTTAAAATAACTTGTGACGGATAGTACCCATCTTCAATAAAACAAGCTGAATAAGTAATATACGAAGTACAAGTTTCTTTAGTTTTTGTAACACTAATATAAAAATATTTAAATGGCTCTTTCAATAATACCGTCTTATTTTATACTCCCTCGTATTCACTATTTTCTTCCCTATTTCCTTAAACGGATTATTCAGGTTTTCTTCCCCTTTCTTATTTTGGAAACTTTTACTCTTATTTTATTCATCACTCTCTCTTATTACCAAACTCCACCCAACTTTTACTCTTATTTTACCCAATTCGTAAATATCGACGACGTTTTAGTAAACATCGACGACGTTTTCATTCCGAAAGACAATTTTGCCCTTCACATCTCACTAACTCTCTTATTTTCTCTCTAAGTCCAAAAATCCCCAAATATTCTCAACATCAAACACCATCACCACCTCCTACCACCACGCCGCCACCACACGCCGCCACCACACGCCACCAGTACCACGCCGCCACTGCCGTTTAAATTAGTTTTTTTTTTTTAAATTAGCTTTGTAATTGAAATTAAATCGTTTATTGTTGTTAATAGATTATATGACTTTATTTGTTAGTTTTAATTGATTATATGCTTCGATTTGACTAGTTAATTGAATTTGTTTTGATTATTTTAGATTTTATTAAACTTTATTGAATTAGTTTTGAAAGATAGATTGTTGTTTGTATTATTGTAATTGTATTTTTGTTTTTGTTGTCAATCTTTTGCTAATTAGTTGTAATTGCATAGTTGTTTGCGTAAAATAGGTCAATTATATGTCGAATAATGTTGTTGTTGGTGTCGAATTTGAGTCGAAAAAAATGGGGAAGGGGACACCATGGATGAAACATGGGAATTGGTTGTTTCATCCATGGTGAAACGTGAATTTTGGACGTTTGGCCATGGAGGAACGATGATTTTGGCCGTTTACCCATGGACAAACGTTGGGTTTGGTTGTTTGGCCATGGTCAAACGTTGGAATCCCACGTTTGACCACGGTGATTTTTTTTTTTTTTTTTTTTTTTTTTTTTTTATAAATTTTTTTTTTTTTTAAAAAAAAAAAGTCTTCGTGGTCAAACGTGGGATTCCAACGTTTTGACCACGGTCAACGTTGCTTTCCCACGTTTAGACCATGGCAAACATTGGTTTCCAACTTTGGTCCATGGCTGAATGTTAGATCTTAAAATTTGGTCTATGGTTCAACCTTGGGTACAAATTTCAGATTTACGTAGAAAAATCGCAATGTTTGCTATTACTAAGTTAATACGTGACGTAAATCAATTATCGATTAAATTTAATGGTACGCAAAAAAAATAAAAATTAACCAAATAATGAAGATTAAGTTGTTTAAGTACCGGTAATTCGGGATCCGTCATGTTGTTAATTGTTGTTGTTGTTTTTTTTAATTTAGTTGATTTTTAGTTGAATTTGAGAGGAAATTTTTTAGAGAGAGAAAGTGTTTGATGAGTGGAAGGGCAGTTATCGTCTTTTTTTTTTAAAAAACGTCGTCGATATTTACTAAAACGTCGTCGATATAAATCAGCCCCCTTATTTTATTCCTCCCTCTCTCCTATCACCAAACCCCATCTAACTCACAATTCCTTATTTAATTCCTACCAATTCCGGGACAAAGAGGGTGGATGTATGCAGTCATTCTACTGCATTAGTAATAGAAAGAGACTGTTTTCGAGCACAAATAGGATTATACATCCAGTTGTACCATAAGCATGGTACAACCAAGTATAAGAATCCGAGCTTATATGCATTTTTTCTGACCTAATTTAAAGTTTATGTTTTTAATGTGTAAATGAATGAGTTTAATACTTTCTAATAAAGCTCATATTCTTTAACATAAAGCTCGGATACTTTATCACAAAGCTCAAATTCTACACCGTACAACATATACAACTGGTTGTATAGTCCATAAATTGGTTTTCGAATCATGAGGATTTTACTCTTAAACATTGTTTTAATGATCTTGTATCTTATATATATATATATATATATATTTATAACTATTTTCTTAAATTGTTGGGTTTTGATTTTTGAAGGTTCACCAAGATATGACAGCGCCATTATCACATTATTTCATATACAAGATCATTAAAACAAGAATTTATGTAGATACGAGAATTCACCACCCCACCACAAACACCCACCACCACTAGATGTTCTGATGAGTGACCACAATCTTCTCATAGTCCCACATGTCACTAAATTACTAAATCTGATCGACAAACTCCAGCAGTAGTCCAGCCTACCCAAAAATGTGTACCACCAACCATTCCCATCCACGCATTTCATGGGTCATTGAGTAATGGCAAGAGAGAAACCCCACCACCAAAAAGGGACTAAATTGACCGATCAGTCAATTTAGTAACTCTTTAATTTTTTACCGATTGGTCAATTTAAAATTTAAAGAGTTACAGAAAAATTTTTGGACCATTGTGTAAAAAATTAAAGAGTTACAGGCAAAGTTCATCCCTACTAGTGTTAGAAAAATTTTGAAATTTGAAATTTTTTTGAATTTTTTCGAGTTAATCTTATACTCCCTCTATTTTTCTATATATGACTTTCTCACATTATTTCGATACACACACTTCTCTCTTCAATATCTTTCAAATTATATGTTTAAATATAATGATATGTATACTCATATGAAAGAGTTTTTCATAAGGAATTTAATGGCATAATTTATATAATTTTTTAAGAAATATATTTTTGTAAATATTAAAGTCAAAAGCTCGCCTCGAAAAAACAAAACGTCATATATTAAAAAATGGAGGGAGTACTTTTAACATTTTGTCCCCGATGAAAATTTTCGTCACTTTGAATTATAAAATTCTAACTCTGCCACTACATCTAAGAAACTAGTGCGTACTTATTAGAAAACATAATTTCTTAATTACTCTACTAATCTTTCCTAGATATAAGAAGTATTCTCAATTTGTCCATGATTTTTCGGATATTTTCCACAGATTCTTAAACTTTGATGATTACACAAGTCTTCTTCATTTTAAGTATCTACATATGGTACCCCCGTGTTTAGCTTTTTCATTCCCAGAATGCCCTTTACCAAACTTCCGTCATCACTCCATTAGTCCTTTCACTAATGAGCCTTTATTTTTGTTATTAATACACTAATTAATATCTAAATATCAAACCACCAATTATCATCACCCATAAATCATCATCTTCTTCAATAATCTTCAAAATCATCCCAAAAAGCCCCCCCACTTTCACCCACCACCACCATCATCTTCGATCACCACTGACCACACCACCAACAACCACCAGTCCACCACCAACCGCCAACCGCCAACAGTAACAACAACATCAACTCAACAACAATAACCACCACCACCACTCAAAAAAAAAAATCGATCTGAAAAAAACGCGGCGACATCCCCCTTTCTCCACCAGCCCCACCGTCAACCACCACCTTGACTCCTCCAACCACCAATAATCGTCAGATCTGTATTTGTTTTAATAAAGGAATGTCAACCGTCGTTGGTGATGGGGTGTGTCACAACAGCGGTGGAAGAATAAAGGATAAGAGGAAGAAGAAATGTGAAAAGGAGGAGGTTGTGCGGTAGTGCAGTGGTGCGGTGGATGTCGATTTTGGTGGTGGCGACATGATGGTCACGGTGTTGTCGTGTGGAATGAGTGCGGAATGAGAGAGGAGAGAGAGGTTGCAGTGGTGTGGGTTGTGGACTGGTTTGGCAAAGTCGGTTAGGTGGTGTTGGTGTGGTGGCGTCGGCGTGATGTTGGCATGGTGGGACGAGGGTGGGGGAGGTGGCGGAAGTTAAGAAGGTGATGATGGTGACTCGTATGGTGGTGGGTGAAAAAAAAGTATTTTTGGGGTGATTTTGAAGAAGAAGATGAAGATGGATGGTTTAGGTATTTAGAAGTTGTTTTATTATATAAAATAAGGATTTATGTATTATTAATGTATTAAATAACAAAAATATAAGGTCATTATTGGGAGGACTAATGGAGTGATGACGAAAGTTTGGTTAAGGGTATTTTGGGAAAGAAAAAGGTAAATACAGGGTTACCATATGTAGAAACTTAAAATGAGGGGTATCATGTGTAATCTGCTAAAATTCGAGGGTACCATGGAAAATATCCAATAATTTTTTAATCTTTTTTACCAATTTATCTATTTGATTTTGAAATGAAAAACAAATAACATGACCAGACATCAAGTAAAAAGATTAGTAAAGGATGAATCATATACGGAGTATATATATAAGGGATATTCTCTCGTGTACTCCTGAACTTTTTCGTTTTCTATGTTGTACCCCTCGTTTTTCGCAAAAAAACTTTGGCCAACAATAATTCTCTATTACGAGTTTATAAAACGGTAATTTTTTTTTCCAAACCAATTATCTCGTCAAGGCTTTCAATTTGAAAAAAAAAATCACCGCTTTTTGAACTCTTAGCCGGTACTTATGGTTCGTCAAATATTTTTTAACAAATAAACTTTGACCGACCATAATTCCCGACTACGAGTTAAGAGGTGAATTTTTTTTCAAACGGAAGACCTCTTAAAGACGCTCAATTTGGAAAAAACGTTTATCGTATTCTGAACTTGTAGCCAAGAGTTATTGACGGTCAAAGTTTTTTTGCATGAAAAGAGGGATATATCATAGAAAATAAAAAAATTAAAGGGTACACGAGAGAATATCCCTATATATAAAGTATTTTAAAAAGTAATACCGAGACTCAGTTTCATTCGACACTAGATCGTATTTTTGTTGTGGAAACTGGGAACCTTTGGAGAAATGATTCCTTAGGAGGATAAGCGGGCCACGGGTCCTATAGTTAGATTATTGTAGGACAAGTTAAGGAGCATAGTGGAGCCAAACAGCTCGTGAATGATACAGATAGGTTCACGGACAATATTGGCCTATCACAAAAAGAATGATATTCTCTCTATTCGGGATGGAAAATGAGATGGCGCCATGGATAATACACTCAAATCGGCGCATAGGGGATATATATCGTAAACTACATAGGTTTTTTTCATTTTCTTCCCTAAAATTTGAATTTTAAAATAACTAATAGCAAAAGGGTATTATTGGAATTGTAAATTGCATAAATTATTATAGTTGTAACAATTGAATCATAAAATAGAAATAATTGAGTAGAATTTTCCATGATTTTTGCCAAGTTTTGAGTAGGAATAACAGCAACGAACAATACGAGCTTGTACAGTAGAGAAAGAATGCGTTTTGCTGTTTTCCAGCAATCCATAAACAAGTAGTTTAGGGTAGTATTTGATTCATGTACTGATGTACATCGGAGAGAATTAGGGTAGTATTTGATTCATGGGAAACTTGGTGGATACTATCGGCTAATGTTCGAAACGCAATAACATTCATAATTTTAGTGTCTTCTTTGTCGAAGGATCGTATTCAATATTTACACTTGTTGATGAAGAAACGTAATCATGGATGAATTGAATCAATAGATAAATTTTGTTTACTTGAGAATTTTATTTTGATTGAATTGCATCAATTGTAATTGAATAGATATAAAATTACATGCCTACCCTTAACCAAACGAAAATTAACATTTTAATTTTTCTATTTTTCTTTTCTTTAATGATGGTGGCGCCGAAATTTGGTGCCATCGGGTGGCGCCCTATCGTTATCCGGGATGGCTTTTGAAAAGTCATCGGAAATATAGTTGAAAATTTATGTAATTGTATCTGTTTTTTTTTTTTTTTTAATTTTATTTTATAATTTTTGTTGCTAGCTATTATTGAAAAGTCAATAGTTTTTCTAAATTATTGCAATGTGATTGGAAAATATTTCGAAGCAAATTTTATAATGTTCTCAAATAAATAGATCCATTTTGTGATAGATAACTTATCTATCTTTAATGTAGCATATTTTTCACAAGCTCGGGTAAACAATCATTTGAAAAAAATGAAATAAGGAGTATTAATCAATAAACTCATTTACCTAAAAAGTAATTAAATAAGCCCCACCTTCACTAAAAATCTATCATTGAAAGTTCGAAACGGATAACAACATCTTAAGCAAGGCTATTTTGTTGATTAACTCTAGGCTTATTAACATTTCTAAGAGAACTTTTTCGGTTGTTACCTCACAATCCACACTACATCACCCGTATATACGAGTATACAATCTTCTTACATGACAATAATTATTTTATAAATTCGTTTTACAAAAAAGTTATTGTAAAATTCAATACTAATATTTTACCTAATTAATAACTACTCCTATAATCCAAGTTCCACCAATCATCATTTTTTCATGATAAAGACATAGTCTTTATTACAGTACTATATATATAATTATAATTACAATATTTTATTGTAAAATCGTTTTATTGAGATTTAAGGCCCTGTTTTTTCTGGTTTATTTTCAATTTACTTTAGTTCAGCTCAGCTCTACTCAGTTCAGCTCAGCTCAGCTTAGCTCAATTTAGTTCAGCCCAGCTCAGCTCAACCCACTTCAGTTCAGCTCCACTAAATTCAGCCAATTTTAATTTTGTGAATCTTAAACTTAATAGTTTTTATTAATATTATTAATATTATTGTTGTTGTTGTTGTTGGTGGTGGTGGTGTCGTCGTCGTCGTCATCATCATCATCATCATCATCAATTTACTATTAATTAATCATCCTCATTATTGTTATTATTATGAATATTATGGTTATTAAAATCAATAATATTCATATTACTATAATTAATACTATTATATTATTATTATTATTAATATGAATATGAATATTAATTAATAATAATATTATTAATAACATTGTTAATTTAATATTACTATTATTAATACCTAAATATTTTTCATCTACGAACTTACTCTTTCACATACACTTTTTCATAACGTTCTATTTTGTATCTTTTTCACCTAAAACTGGACCAAGTGAAATCTTAAATCAATATTTTTTCCTAAAACTTAATTTAATTGCTCAAATGACTTAAAACTTACAATATGGATTCTAATTTATCAAATAATAAATTAATTTACTTGTTATCAAATATTAATATTATTTGTTGAGTTTTAATTAATCAACCAAATTTTATTTATTTGTTAAAAATGAAATTAGGGTCTGTCGATTCTTATTTATTTAATTAATTAGATTAGGATTGTTGGTGCTTCGTGGTGGATACGTAATTAGTCAAATTTTGATGATAAAGGGCTAGACTTTGAACATCAATCTAACAAATCGGCGCTCTATTATTTCACCTAACTAGATTGATGGTGAACCGTGGTTTATGGTGGCTACCTAGTTAATCACTCAAATTATTATTATTAGTATTATTTTTTTTTATTTTTTTTTATAAAAATAAACTTTTATTAATCAATCAATCAAAAGTTTACAGGAAATTGGTGGGTAGCCGAGATACAATCTGGGCGCCCACCCCCTTAGCAATAGCAAAGCTAAGTCTAGTGAAAATAAAAGCAGCAGCGCGCGCTCCGGCATCTTGAGACAGAGAGTATTTCGAGAATCCGCTGAGCAATAATGCAATGGCATCCGCCTCCAACTCCCCCAAAGAAGAGAAAGAAAAAGGTAAGAAACCATAACCGATCGCCGAACATAAGCCCTGGTACTTGGCGCATTTGCGCCGAGCAGCATCAACCACCACACGTCCGGGTACGAAATCAGACATCCCAAACTGAGTCAAAGGGGAAGACCCGGTCAGGTCCACACACACATCCCGGCCCCTGTCCCAAGAATAAAGCAACAAATCTGCAGGACGCAGGGATCAGTCATGCGCATCAATCAGACCAATATCAACCTCCTTACCAGTAGAGATACTAGAGCGGAAGCAGATATCGAAAAGGGTGCCACGAACCAGGTTATGTCGATGTTTGATGCCGACAATACCAGCACACGACACAGCATGATCCCCGAAGATATCCCCATCAAAGATTCGAGAGCAAGCAGAGCACGGACCAGGCACCGAAAACAAAGGAATACCCAACCGATAGCTAAGCACACAACGGTAAGACCTACCGTTTATAGTCTGCCCCAAACCAAAAATAGGGACCGCACGTAGCCAATTAGATGCATGCCCACCCTGCTGGGACTAGGGCTGAGCAAAAAATCCGATTATCCAAACTGATCCGATATCCGAATCCGATTCGAATTTTTGGATATCCGATCCGAAAGTTAAGTTTGGTTTGGATATCTGATCCGAAATATTTGGTTTTGGTTTGGATATGGATATTAGAATTAAAACATTTGGATATCCGATCTGATCCGAAACTATAGTTTTCTAGTATAATTTCGAGAAAATAAAATTTTATTTGATACAACAACTTAATTCATGTTTAAAATATGTAATAAACCGTAAAATTATCTTTTATTACGTAAATTTTACTTTTATAGATAATTACAAAAAAAAAAGAAAAAAAAATATAGCAAAAATCTACACAAACACACGTATACTACCAAGTGACTCATCATACCTTGTGACCTTATTTGGTGAGAATTACAAACATTTCCACCGAAAAGAAAATCAACAGGGTAAGACTTAAGAGTAGCAAAACATAGCCGAGCATTAAACTATGCGTGAGATTAGTTCTTTAGCATAGATGGGGAATCAATAATATGGGTAATAATAAGCAAGAAACAAGACTTTTATACTCGCATAAGGTATGATTTCGGGACCCTTCGTCGTAGAAATAAGTAATAATGTAGTGATTATTATATATTATTGTCGACCGTATAATGTTATATTATCATTATGTTACTCACATGTTATATTAGCTGTCTTTGTATGAACGTATGACGATCATGTTAATACTTCTGTTATAATGTACTATTGGCCAATGGTAGCATTCGGGATACGATTACGGGGGAGATATGACATTATAAATTTATCCTGTGTACATGGAGGTGGGTCTTAGACCCGATGGGAGTTTTACTCCGTAATGTCTATTCATTTCAGTAATGGTATACCGACATTAATGTGATAGAAATGTATATCTTGTTGGTATGGTAGTCATATAATGTTTTTAGATACCGGGTTGGTAATACTCTATTTTGGTAAGTTATTTAATTGGGTGATATATGGTAATACAATTGGTCTCCCTTGTGACGGGTTACCATTTGTGGCGGATATTTTGTGAGTTAAAATGGTAACAAAATGGGTTAGTGGAGAAAGGGGACCACATGAATAGTGTTGCAGAGAGAGAAAAAGTGGGTACTTTGTGAGGTAAAATGGTATCCGTCACTCAAGAGTGACGGATATGTTCCGTTACAAACAAGAATTTGTGATGGTAATAAGGAGAATTCTGATTGAATAAAGAATATGACATAAGGCCGGTGGAGGGAACTGGAGTCATACTCAGCCTGTGATTGACTGATTCCGTTACTTTCACTCTTTTTCAGGTACAGGTATCGGGGAAGGTCAAGTGTGAGGATTCCATGTAGAAGATAAGACCTATAAGATGTATAGTTTATAATTATAGAGTATTAGTTTTAAGCTTTAGTAGTTTATTATTTTTATTGTAAGCCTTGTATTCTCCGGAGGGGGAATACGGCGGCGACGCCCTATTTTTCCGCTGCTGTCTTATATTTATAAAAAGAGCCATTTTGAGCTGCCTGCTTGATTTTTGGGGCGTTACAGATTGGTATCAGAGCAACCCTGCAACCGCGTATTGAGCCTTCGGCCATACGTCTAGCGGGGAAAAGATCCGTGGGACTAGTTTATAAAACTCGAAACAAATAAGCAAACATAAAAAAAAAAAAAAAAAAAAACGACTAACAGAGAGAGTGGGATTGATATTAGGATCCTTGATATTATAATTCTTATGTTATAATACTGTTACTAGTGATAACTTTACCAAAATGTGTATGATTGCATGGCTACTTGTAGTTTCGTGATTATATGATGCCTCTATATGTGCATAGCATTTTTATTGTATATCCTATAATGTTTGTTATGCCTTATACTCCGTATAAGCTATATATACACTGATTGATTAGTACCGAGAGGAGTTGGTATTTGATATTTGTAAGACTAGTGTTCTTTATATATATTTTTATGAGATGTATATTTGTGACTTGGTGTGTTCCATTTTATTTAATGTAAATTGCATAGTACTTCCTGTTAACTGCATATCATGTAGCCATGGAACCTATCTTAAGATAACAGGTTAGTCACGTTTTATTTCTTAGAGTAAGATGGGTTAAGCAAGTTTTTGAACGATTTACTTTTGAGAGTTTTATCTTGTACCCTTCCACTCTTTATTTATTGATATAGTCTTTATGATTTTGAAGCTTTGAAACTCGAAATAGTTTCACGTATTACGAAAAATTCTAACTAATTCGAGTTAGTCTTTAATCTATTTTCAAAAATTTATGTCGTATATTCGAAAAGGAAATGTACCTTTACTAAGAATTTGAAAATAAAATTTCAATTTTTGTTTTTCTTTGGCCTTTGCAGTTGTTGGGATGCTAGGACTTGTTATTATAGACGTTTAATAACCGGTTCAGCGCCTACTAACGCATGCTTTGAGTTTGTATTTGAATTGGATTACTCGAATTCTTGTTCGCGACAAGAATTCTTGCGTTCCATTATATAAGATGTACACTTTTTACTCAATTCGGGAATTTGAAAAAAATATTGCTGAATTCAATTCTTATAAATCTTTTGAATTTTGGAAAAAAAAAAGTGAAGTTTTAACTTTTCGATTTTCTAATTTCAAGTTTCGGGACGAAACTTATTTTAAAGAGGGTAGAATCTAATAACCCGTAAAATTATCTTTTATTACGTAAATTTTACTTTTATAGATAATTACAAAAAAAAAAGAAAAAAAAATATAGCAAAAATCTACACAAACACACGTATACTACCAAGTGACTCATCATACCTTGTGACCTTATTTGGTGAGAATTACAAACATTTCCACCAAAAAGAAAATCAACAGGGTAAGACTTAAGAGTAGCAAAACATAGCCGAGCATTAAACTATGCGTGAGATTAGTTCTTTAGCATAGATGGGGAATCAATAATATGGGTAATAATAAGCAAGAAACAAGACTTTTATACCCGCATAAGATATGATTTCGGGACCCTTCGTCGTAGAAATAAGTAATAATGTAGTGATTATTATATATTATTATCGACCGTATAATGTTATTTTATCATTATGTTACTCACACGTTATATTAGCTGTCTTTGTATGAACGTATGACGTGTTAATACTTCTGTTATAATGTACTATTGGCCAATGGTAGCATTCGGGATACGATTACGGGGGAGAGATGACATTATAAATTTATCCTGTGTACATGGAGGTGGGTCTTAGACCCGATGGGAGTTTTACTCCGTAATGTCTATTCATTTCAGTAATGGTATACCGACATTAATGTGATAGGAATGTATATCTTGTTGGTATGGTAGTCATATAATATTTTTAGATACCGGGTTGGTAATACTCTATTTTGGTAAGTTATTTAATTGGGTGATATATGGTAATAAGGAGAATTCTGATTGAATAAAGAATATAACATAAGGCCGGTGGAGGGAACTGGAGTTATACTCAGCCTGTGATTGGCTGATTCCGTTACTTTCACTCTTTTTCAGGTACAGGTATCGGAGAATGTCAAGTGTGAGGATTCCATGTAGAAGATAAGACCTATAAGATGTATAGTTTATAATTATAGAGTATTAGTTTTAAGCTTTAATAGTTTATTTATTTTTATTGTAAGCCTTGTATTCTCCGGAGGGGGAATACGGCGGCGACGCCCTATTTTTCCGTTGCTGTCTTATATTTATAAAAAGAGCCATTTTGAGCTGCCTGCTTGATTTTCGGGGCGTTAGAAAATATTAGATAAATATCTAGGTGGTACTTAAATTTTATAGCGAGAATATTGGAATAAGAATACGAAAGAAAATTTCATGTAAAACTATGAATATAATCGTGTTTCAAACTTACTTTTAAAGTAAATTCAAAAGTATGGATATCCGATGGATATCCGCATCCGATCCGATTATTTTGGATACCCGAACATTGGATATCCGAGACATTTGGTTTGGATATTGGATATCTAACTTCAGGATTTCTAATATGGATATCTGATCCGAACTAGCACTTTGGATCAAATACCCGATCCGTACTCTGCCCTAGCTGGGACCTCCATAACACAACCTGTCGAGGAGTTAGATAGAAAACTGATTCTGCAGTGGCAACAACCCTCGCGAAATATATGTCTGCCAATTTCTTCATAAGTTTGGGGGCAGCGATCTCACTAGGGTTACGGATAAGGTCAGAACCAGTAACTTTATTAAACACACTCAAAGTCGCATCAAAGGTAGGTCCAGGAGTCATGATATCACAAGCCTGAAGGAGCTTAGCCTGTAACTCAACAAACTCCAAACGAGATGCCAAAAAAGCATAATGAAGAACATCTCCAGCAGCATAAACACCAAGACCTCCAAAGGTAAATGGGAGAGTAGCAAGCCGCCATTGCCAGTCACCAAAACCAGGACCAGACGCAGTAACAATACGTTCCGAATGAGAACAAAGCGCCGTGTCAAAGGAAAGCTTAGCCGACTCAAAAACAGCAGGTGGGCAAGTACGTAAAGCAAAATAAAGTTTCAAAATACCAGTAACAACAACAACAACAACAACAACAACAACAACAACAACAAATACTACTACTACTACTACTACTACTACTACTACTACTACTACTACTACTACTACTATTATTATTATTAATGTTCTTCTTCTTCTTCTTCTTCTTCTTCTTCTTCTTCTTCTAATAATAATAATAATAATAACAACAACAACAACAACAACAACAACAACAACAACAACAACAACAACAACAACAACAACAACAACAACAACAATTATTATTATTATTATTATTATTATTATTATTATTATTATTATTATTATTATTATTATTATTATTATTTCAGTTCAATTCAGCTCCAATCTGCTTAGTTCAGTTCAACTCCAATCAGCTTAGTTCAGTTCAACTCTATTTAGTTGATTCATTTCGATTGATTCACTCAGCTCCATTCGATTCGATTCGATTGATTCGGCTCCATTGATTCGGCTCTAAAAAGCCAGAAAGAACAAGGCCTTACTCCCCACAAAATTACATTTTATTTCCCAAATATAATGAACGTTAAAAGTTAAAATTAAAAACCCATCACAAATAATTTACTTTATCTTAGATTATTACTGTCACAAAATTGATGATAATGTAATAATGTGCGGAGTAATTACTAATTTGTTCTATCCTTATATGTACAACGTTCAACAATTCTAGGGTGCAATCGTCTTTTTCTTGTGAATTGACAAAATGTGACTACTTTTTGGTAAAAAATGATAACTTTATGATAAATAGTGTTTACTTTGAAAAAAATGGTCATCTTTTAACCCTATTTACTCGAAAATGGTCACCATTTACGCCGTTAAAGATGTGCATTGTTGTAATGATTGTCGCACTATAAAATTTGCGGTGCAACGGTACCACGTAAATTGCCGAAAGAATTGACGTACGAAAGTGAGAAAACATGTAAATAAATAAACACAAAAATTGATTATAGACGGCACATATTCGTCTATAACTAAAGACGGGTCAAATACAATATCACATTTCTAATAGGACAAGCAACAAGTAGGGTGGTGGGGGCCAAAAATGTCACCACTTTCAAGCTATTTGACCCGTCTTTAATTATAGACGGATATATGAATAACCGTCTATAGCAACAAAGCATCTTGCTTGTGACGGGCTAATCCCGTCACAAGCTGAAGACCTCTCACAGAAAGGGAGAGGGGACATGGTGGGACACCCTTCATGTGCTTCCCAACTCACCTCTCATGGGTATTTTGTGAGAAGAAATGGTATCCGTCACAAGCTTGTGACGGATATCGCCGTCTTTAATGAGATTTGTTGCTATAGCAAAACTAGCTGATAAATAAAACCTCATGTTTTTGATGGTGTAATGTTAGCAACCAGAAATGCGTTAGTATTCCATGAATCTACTCCGGATTTCCCAAAAATTTAAGGCTGCTAGTACCTGTTTATTACTGTAGTTGACAATAACTCTCGCATATTATCAACTTATCAAAAATTTAAGGTTGCTAGTACCTGTTTATTACTGTAGTTGACAATAACTCTCGCATATTATCAACTTATCAATCAACATATCAAGGGGACACATTTACACATGTAACAATCTTACTCACTTGAAAAAAAAAAAAAAACTTACTTTATTCTAGTCACACATTCTCATTTAAGACGGTACTAACTGTCTATTTTAAACTTAAAACATATCATGTTTAATATCATAATGGGTCAAGTATATACCACTTATAATATAATACTTGATCCGTCTTAATTCTTACGTTTAAGACGACACAAAGACTATTGTATGTTCTAGAAGACACAAAAATTCCGATGCATATACATCCATCCGTACCATTATTGCTTAGCTTAGATTAAAATGTGAGCTATAAAGAACATATATGATAAATAGCATAATTAATTATTGAGATGAATGGAATATATTTCTTCTTTCCTTCTTTTTTTTTTGGTGCTTTCTTCTTTCCTTTTGAGACAATGTCAAAGTAAACTAAGCAATTGTGTGTCCACGTATCGACTATCTAATATTTGAGAGTTAAAATCGTCCACAATCAGAAGACCAAGTTAATTGAATTATCGATTTTTGTACTCTTAGTTCTACTCTATTTTACTATTTTTTTTAGCTAGGGGAAGCGAACAAATTCCATGAGAGGTGTATAATGAAACAAGATCAACTAGAAAAGAAATCGAAAATGTTAATTAAAATTTCCAAAATGTTTTCAAGCTGGCCAACGGGATGGGGACGACTTTTCTTGCAAATCATTCTAAATTTTGCGTGATATCATAGCATAATATCAAGTGCAATAACAAAAATACCGCAAAAGATTAATGAAAATAATGAAATTTTTTGATTAATATTATGTATAACAGATTTGACACGCGAGTATTATTATTACGTATTGTATTTTAATCATATTTCATTGTGAAAGAAGATATTTTTAAAACATAATCATGTTTTTTACTCCCTCCGATCTACACCATAAGTAACACTTGCTTTTGGGTGGTTTTCAATGCGGTACTTTGACTGCATTTTTCTTCATTTATATGCTACAATACTTTTTTTGTAAAAAATATAAAATTTTATGAAAGACTTTTTCATAACAATTTATATATAAGTTCCGTCTTTTAAAATTTCATACTTTTAGCAATATTCTTGGTCAAAGTTTGACCACCAAAAAGTGAATGCTACCTTTGGTTTGAATCGGTGGGAGTATATACTTTTGATAACTGATAATAATCTGTACATTACTTCATTATATTGGTATAATTTTACAAAGGTTTAAAACTAGCTCGACTGCAAAAACGGATCCACGTTCGCTTTCCTTCACGTGATATACTCCCTCTCATCCAAACCAAAGGTTACATTTGACTTTATTACGCTTGTCGAGGCGTGTTTTGTAACGTGAATATCTTTAGTTATACATTATTAAAAATTATAAAAACTTGATATTCTTATAGTATTCATGACGATGAATCAAACAAGATCTTGCATGACTATATGTTTTCTCTTATACATTACTTATAATATCAAAAATTCTTTACAATCATAAATAGTGTCAAAAAGTCAAATGTAACATTTGGTTTGGAGGGGAGGAAGTAAATGCTTTGTACAAAACTACAAATGTACAACTGTACAAACCCTTGTTTATTGGGGCTCATTTATTCATAGAACTGTACTCATCAGTCATCACCTAGTTTTTCGTACGGATACATTCATTTAAAATGAAACTCGGTATACATTACTATCTTTAGCAATTTAGGGTATACGTTACTATCTTTAGCAATTTAGGGTATACGTTACTATCTTTAGCAATTTAGGGTGTAATATATTTTTTTTTCATTTTTTTTTTTATAAATATGGATTTGAGTTGATAATTTGTATACCAATCGGGTACCTAAATTTGTATACCAATCTGAGGAAAACATGATGAAATTTCAGGAATTGCTTGGTTTTCTGAAGACACGATATAATTCCGGCGTTATGAACATCACTGCTCATACATACGCTATGAACATCACTGCTCATAGCTATGCAAGGAGCATTAGATCAGAAGTATGAGAAAGCTATTTATCTCTTACCTTGTCATCAACTAGTTCAAGCTCTCAAATGTAACACAAGAATTCCAGCTGAGACATACACCCGGTAACCCTTTACCTTGTCATCAACTAGTTCAAGCTCCCAGCTAACCGCGCCCCAAGACCATTGGCAAAGTAATACGCTACCCGTTGAACACTATCGGCAATGACCCACAAACACACACTTTCGTGAAGATGAATAGAAAAGAAACTAAAAGACAAAGAAGAATGGGTCTCCAAACTATGTGCATAAACCAACCAGGGAACCATAATTGTTACTCCGTACAAGCTTATTATAATGCAAATTATCTAAAAGGAAATCCGCACCTTAATCATGAGACTATGTTTTAATAATGCTGAAAGCAAAGGCTTTCTGGTAGACAAGTATTGCTGACAGCTCTTTTAGACAATGACCATACTTTCTTAAACAAACAGCAATCGCACGCACTCAGATCTAGAAAAAACAAGAATACAACATTTTACGTGATTGAAAGCTGCGCGCGATGAAAACAGATCTACATAACAAATAGTCTCAGCCACCAACGGAATCAGGGATTAAATTCGGGTTTTCCATTACAATCATACAAGAAACGTTAATTATTAGATGACAGCATCAATCCTTACTCACTCTGATTCCATTTCCGACGCGCAACCAGTTTATTACGAGCAATCTGCTGATGTCCTCTCCTCCTTCTCGACGACTCGCCTCCGATCCGACTCACCCATCCACCTTCCTTAATCAGTCTCATTCTCTTTTTATTTATTTATTTATTTTTGGAGAAACTGAGATGCACAAGTATGCGTGTTTGTTTTTGGAGGATTATACTCTTTTTATTTATTTTTTAGTTTTGATTAGAGCTGATCAGTGTCTTGACGACCCATTTCGCCCGCTGTCGGCCCGCATTAAAATAAGCGAGCCGACAAGAAAAAATCAAAAATTAAACGGGTAATGACAAGAAAACTAGGCCCGCTAGAATAAATGGACGGGCTTGGACTAAGCAAAATTGCCCATGGGTGGCCCGCTAGGCCCGCTATTAATAGTGACCTCATAAAAACCCTCAATCCTCGGACTTTCTCTGCTCATTTCATTTGCAATTTGTACATTCTAAACCAATTAGGTAGCGCAAATGAATACTTATATCTTACGTATAAGTGGGAGATTGACCGTATTTACACTTGTAGTATCAAGATTCTCCGAGAATGGACATGCTAACGGGTTTGTTGTATAAATATACTATCTTCAAGTATTTACACGGGAGTGTATGTAACCGCTAACAATGCCGCACAAATACCGAGGCAAAAATGAACTTTGGATGTTTGTAGCAGAACATTGCCAAACTTGTATTTTTTCCAAAATCTAGTAACCTTATCTTTTGAAAATTAGTATACTTTTTTAAGGGTAAGCATTTAAAGACAATTGTTAAGATTTAGGGGATGTAGCGATAACAAACTCGTGTTTTAATAGAAATGCTAATTTTTGTATTTTATTTTAGTCAGGCCCGCTATCTTGAAGTGGGCGGGTACGGACAATGAAAAATGGTCCGCTGAGCGGGCTCGGGCTATAAAATACGGCCCATCGGACACTTTTTTAGCGGCTAGGCCCGGCCCATGTTCGACCCAAGCCCGCTTTTGATCAGCTCTAGTTTTGATCCCAGCCGTAGGTTTACTTTAATCTAGTGGTCTAGATTTTAAAGTACACAAAGTCACAACTCACCATAAGAAGATCGGGTGAGAACGAACACTCGGTGACAACAATAACAAATTACCCCTCGCTCCAGCCACATGCGCTGTATATCAATACGTTATACGTATCCTCAGTAATCAGTCACATTCACTACTTTATCTCTCTCTCTCTTCTCCTCAAAAGCTACAATTTCTTTCATATTACGGAGTACTACTTTGTGCTGTTTCAAACATCCGTATTTTTACACAAATTCTATGCAAATTGTCAATCAATTATAATAGCTTAAACAATCAACCTCCTGATCATCATACATTTATACCTCCAACTGATTAATTACATTTATAATTGTATCTTGAAACTACAGATCATCCAGCAAGAAAATAATAATTGATTAATTCATCATTATTCCTTCAATGTTGGTACTTCTCGAAGATAACTTCAGGTAAAGTTTCGAAAATGATTCGCCGCACTCAAGATCAATGCCGGTTTAAGTTCTGACGATGATTGTGGCAGTTGTCAAATTTCTGGTTCGGTTTTCATATCTAGCGAGGTTTGTGATGTGGATGAAGGTGGTCGAGGTGGTGAAGTGCCAACCAAGGGCGTCGGTTACCACCATATTCGACGAAACAAAATTCGAGATTCCTCGATTATGCGTGGTCTAAGACTTCACTGCCACCATCACCGTCGTCAACGGAGCTCCGACAAAATTAATCACTAGGTACATAAAAATTGGTTCCTGATACATCAATATAGTAATCAAATACATCGATTTCGTGCAGCTCAAATTAATGTATCGACGCCTGGTCTTTTCACCGGTGATACGTCAGCATGTGGGTAAGGTTGAAGACGAGGGAGGAATAAGGAGAGGAGAAGAGGTGTAAGGGATAGGGACGAAGTCGCCGGAGTTTTGGACGACGGGCTGCGGCTTGGTGATCGGTGAAGAAGGAGATAGTGATGGTGTTAACGTGTGTGTGAATTAAAACCAAGTTGGTAATTAAATTGAATTGTTTTACTTTAATGGGGGTTTGGAGTTTCATTTAAACAAAGAGAATACTAATACAAATTTAGTGCATAAAGGTTTTACTATAATGTTTAGGTAGAACTCACTTACACAAAGACTCACTCGTTATTATTTGAAAGCGGCAGTTAACCACATTTTTAAAATACGAGATTCTTTCTACCTTAGATATATAATGAATTGATCGAACTTAATGGATCTGAACTAAACTTATGTGCAATATAAAATTGTACTAAGCTGTACTAAACTGAACTAAACATATCTTAACTGAACTGAACTAAATTTAAAAGAACTAAAATTAAGTAAAAAAAGAAAAAAGAAAAACAAGGCCTAAGAATCCAAACTATGACAAAGTTCTTCAACTAGAACCATGTTTTTCTTTTCTGGATTCTTAAGAGACATTAAGTAAAAAGTATGTACTTCATTTTACTCTGGACAAAAATACCCTTATGTTTTAATATTTTTGTTGAAAATAATTATCATGCACAACGAAGAAAATTACATGAAATGAAATTTCAAATATTTTTTTTAGTTATATATATTATTAAAATTCTACTCCGTATATAACTAGTGACAAGTTAAGACTTAAACTTAATGTGTGAGGGACAAATTTTGTGATCACAAGGGTCAAATTTTGTTTGTGTATCAATCTCAATGTTATATTAGTAACTTTATAATCAAACTCTATAGTGACAGTCTTAGGGGTTGTTTTGTTACCCACTAAATTACACAAGAACTTTAATTCATGTGAATTGTAGAATGGGTATGTTGTTTGGTTACCCCAATTCACATGAATTGTACTTCTCATGAATTCAAATTGCTCCATAATGGAGGAAGTTGCTTACCTAAGCATTGTAAGTTCCCGTATGTAAACAAACGACTTACCCTTATTTTTGTGCAAGCTAATAAGGATTATAGAGAAAATTTGTTTCAATTCACTTGTGAAAACAACAAAAACAAGGGCAAACGAATAGCTGAAAATAAAGAAAAATACTCCCTCTGTCCCGGTCATTTGTTGTCCTTTTTCATATTGGGGTGTCTCAGTGAATTGTTATCCTTTCTATTTTAAGAATGAACTTGATGAACAATTTGATCATTCACACACAATTTGTTCCACTTGTCACTTAGTAATTGGTCATTTCCTCTTTCCTTGGTCTTTGTGCCAAAACCAAAAGACAACAATTGACCGGGACAGAGGGAGTACAAAACTAATTCACGAACTTTTATTTTATTTTAATTGGCTTATTGTTCGGCACATAAGTACATTATATTTCAACAAAATTATTGATATAATCAGTTACTTTAGTCAAATAAGCAAAGATGAAATCCTTAAAACCTAAAAATACAGACAAGTCCTCAAAGCAAAAATTTGTTAAAGTTCGAGTCCTTATCAAAGGGTTCCCTCTATGTATATATAACCCTCCCTACATTCACCTTTTGCTCAAATTAGCAACTTCCTCAACTTCCCTCAAATTAGCAAAAAATTCCCTTTAATCCCTTACTTAAAATTCCCCTTTTTTAGTATCACATTAGCTCAAAAAAAATCTAAAAATAAATGGACGAGAATTTCACAATTTCATCCTCAACTTCATCATCATCCAAGGCACCAAAACCCCAAGAATTCCAATTCCCATCAACATTACTATCAAATTTACAATTCTTACTTCAAACTCAACCATTTTGGTGGAATTACGCCATTTTATGGCAAACTACAACTCAAAACATCAACAACAATACCGAAACTCTTAGCTTAATTTGGGCTGAGGGTCATTTCCAAGGCTTCCAAAGCCCATCTACCAAGCCCACTAAGCAGCCGATTATCTCCGACGAAGAAGGTTCTTCAATGGATGACATGGTGACCGATGTGGAATGGTTTTACATGTCTTCACCTACTAGGGCACACCCTATAAAACAAGGTGGTGTACTTGCTAAGGCTTACACTACTGGGGCCTTAGTTTGGTTAAGTGGACCGGGTTCACTAGCCTCGTATAATTGTGACCGCGTGCAAGAAGCCGACTCACATGGGCTCGAGACTCTTGTTATTATACCTGTGTCCAATGGTGTTCTCGAGCTGGGTTCTGTTGACTCGATCTATGAGAATTGGGATTTGGTTCAGCAAGTTAATAATCTTTTTGGGTCGTTGAGTGTTCCCGATATGGGCTACACTCGGCCTAATTTTGTCACTAATAGTGACCTACAGAGTCATTTGAACCTGTCTGAGACGTGTGACTCAGACAGACTCCTGAGTCCTGAGAAAACGGCGAGGAGAAGAGGGAGACGTCGTAGTGGGCCTGTCACAGTCAATCACGTGGAGGCGGAGAGACAAAGGAGAGATAAAATGAATATTCGATTTTATGCCCTACGGTCGGTAGTCCCGTATGTGTCCAAAATGGACAAGGCGTCGCTGTTAGGTGACGCCGTGACATATATCAATGAGTTGAAAAGTAAAGTAGAAAGCTTAGAGTCAAAACTTCAAACAAAGAAGGAGTGTACTAGTAATAGTGACAATTGCACGAGTACGCTTTTAAAAGACAAGAAAATGATTAACGTGCCTAGTGAAAATTACCGTAAAGAAATGACTGCGACAATTCCAGCTGAAGTTAATGTTAGGATTTTGGGTAGTGAGGCTATGATTAGGGTTCAATGTGAGAATATTAATCACCCTTCCGCAAGATTAATGGATTTGTTTAAGGAGCTTAATTTGCAAGTTCAACATGCTACAATTTCTACAATAGGAGAGCTAATGATTCAAGATGTTGTGATTTCTAGCGTTCCAACGGAGATATGGAGTTCGGATGAATTGAAAAATGTAATCTTTGGAAGATTAACAATGTAGATCGATGAAGGATGAGGATTAAAAGTTCGATTATGTAACTAGTTCTTTTCAGTTTTCAAATAATTCTCATATGAAACCGCTTCAGTTTTACATTAAATGTAAAACCGGCTATCTCTTATGATGATGTAAGTTTATTTTTTAATTTTTTCTTTATTTAATACTCGTATGAAGGAGTACATTATGTAAATGGCAGTCTTTTGAAAAACAGGCTACTAAATTTTGTCGAAATTGTGACAAACTAGAGCGTATGTGGTCCATGTACTAATTATGTTGACCTTTCTTCGTTAAACTTCATCGGATCTTTGACACATGTTTCTCTTATAATATCTTGCAAATGCTAAACTATTTGCAGATACAAATGTAAATATTTTATGACCTAATCGTTGTAACACAAACTTAACCTATTATCTGTATATTGAAATCGTCAGTTGTGAAAAAAGCTCCAACTCAAATAAATGTATTATCACAGTTCAGAGTCTCACTTTACGGAAGAATAAGACAGAGTCGAACATTATTAAGTTATTAAAGTGTAAACCAATAATGAGTTATTTCACTTCTTGTTAATTGGATTTTCCTAAAAAGTTGTTGACGTTATGAATTGAATTTTAACTCCTCTGTATTAGTATGGCTTCTACGTTATGAATTGAATTTTAAGTTTAGAGGCTCTAAGCTTCTAAACTTAAAGTTTAAGGGTTTTAACAATATCAAAATAAAGGAGATAGACTGGACTGAACTGTACTAAATTGAAATGAGCTTAACTGAATAAGTTGAACCGAACTGAGCTGAAGAATGCCTTAATTTGTGAAGAAATGAGTTAAACTAAATTGAATAGAGTTAAACTAAACTGAAATAAACTGAATTAAGCCAGAACGAGCCTAATACCTTTTTACTTTATATACGAGTAACTACATTCATACAACTTGCTTTTCATCATCTTTATCATTAACTACCACTAATTTATTTAGCACGTGGTTATTTGATAAATTCTTGGGTTATTCTACATAGTAACCCTGTGTTTTTTTGAATTCTAGCTGGTAACCCTTCGTTTTTCAACTACCCACATGGTAACCCTGAACTTATCAAAAAGGTTCTCCGTGACCCTCAACTTTTATTCCGTTAAAAAACTCCGTTAGTTTGAATGTTTATTGAGACTTGGACTTGTCTTTTACACTTCAAATGCTTAAATGGCCAAGTAACTATGATCTTCTCAACTCAATTAAAATAAATAAACCACGAATTTTCCTAACAAATAATTATATTATAGGTGCGGTAAGAGTAAAATTCATAACCTTTTTATTATCATTCTTATTATTATCATCATTTTTATTGCTTAACAAAGAATATTAAAGTAGTAAATATATTGAACACATCTTACTTTTGTTTTTGTTATAAATTAGATTGGATTATAATTGTTAATATTGATATTATATTATTTTTATTTTTATAACAAAAATAAAGGTAAGACGTGGATCGGTATATTTACTACTTTACTATTCTTTGTTAAGCAATAAAAATGATGATAATAATAATAATAACGATAATAGAAAGATTATGAATTATACTCTTAAGTCTTACCACACCTATAATATAATTATTTGTTAGGAAAATTGGGGTTTATTTATTTAATTCAGTTGAGTAGACCATAGTTACTTGGCCATTTAAGCATTTGAAGTCTAAAAAACAAGCCCAAGTCTCAATAAACACGCAAACTAAACGGAACTTTTTAACAGAATAAAAGTTGGGGTCACGAGAACGTTTTTGATAAGTTGGGGGTTACTGCGTGATGATTGAAAAACGGGTTCAAATTTAATTCAAAAAACACACAAGCATACTCGCGTAGAATAACCCTAAATTCTTTATGTTTGGAAATGGACACACTCCTATATATAATAATCGAATTTAGTTGATTAATATAGCACTGAAAGGTGACTAAAATGCCTCATGGGTTAATTGCTCGAGAATATGGATGCATTCATGAATCCGTCTTATCTAGGGAAGGAACCAACATATAACGACTGTACTATAGGTTATATGGGATATAGCCCTACATGCTTTTTTGCTTTCCTTTACCTATACGATACTTACTCTCTCTATTCCAATTACTTAATTACCTTTTGTATTATCTGTGAATACAAAGTAGTATTTTATTTAGATGTATAGTTAAGGTGGTGGGAAATAAGCATTCAAAATTCCCAAATAAATGAGGTTGTGGCATGTGGGTTTAATTATTGTACATATAATGTTTTTATTTCGGATAATAAAGAAGCTCATTGAACCTATTCATTTTCATGATTTCAATTATAAAAATCAAAATGTTTGAATTCAATTTTAAATCTAATACCAAAAATTCGTTTGGGAAACCCATAGAATTGGAATTGGGGGGACGGATATGGACCGAGGTCATCGAAAATCCTTTTTTTTTTTAAATAAAAATAAATAAATATTGTCATGGAATATAATTGCGATAAGCAAAAAATCATAAATAAAAATATTACGATGATATTTGCATAACAAAAAAAAAAAAACTGTAAATAATAGTGATGGAATTAAAATGACTACTATACGTTAAGAATTTGAGAACCTCATATTTTAACTGGGTTGAAACTGATTAGGAATTGAGTCCAAAAGCTTAAAATGTATGTCTCAATTACGAAATTCAATTTCAATTCTTGATTCACACCCACCACGAAAAGTATGGTACATTGAGCTTTTAATTTCATTTAATTTTACACCTATACTTCTAAAAATATATGTAGAGTAATTACTATATTGAATTTTCAATTAGCTACCCAATATACTATCATTTTCGCCCTTTAGATTACAGATATTGGTTCTAGACTTCTAGCGTTCACTAAATTTAAAATTGAAAACTATCGATTTTATATAAATTTGAAAATTTTCTCTATACGTATTAAAATTCTTTATATTTTGTTTACCATTTAAAGAAAAAACAATTATTCCCTTTGATTTTCTCGTAGATATTTTAGAGAAAAAATAGTGTCCGTAAGAAATTTTCACATGTGATAAGGACATAGGTTATATAGGCTATAGCCCTACCTGCTTTTTTTTTTTTTTTGCTTTCCTTTACCTATGCGATACTCTCTCTATTCCAATTACTTATTTACCTTTTGTATTATTTGTGAATACGAAATAGTATTTTAATCAAATGTGTTCCGGGTGTAATTCCAGAGCAAGTATTGTTACCACCCGTGGTTTGTAGAATGATGTCTTGAGTTGAATCCCTCTTGTCTTTATCGTTCCCCTCGGCCTCTCCTGCAACAATGAACGAACTGAGGGTTTGGCTTTGTGCCAAGCGTACTCACTCCGACGCTCAAGTCAGTAAACTTAGAGGGATAAGTTGTTACTTGGCGTAATGCGTATTGTAGAGAGATAAGGGAGATATTACCCGATAAATAGTGATTCTTAGGTTAAAATGTGTATCTTTTCCTCAATGAAGGTTGAGGAGTATTTATAGACTTTCACCTTTTGTCACGTAGTGGCCAAGTGGCTAGCAGGTGGAAAGACCGTTCTACCCTCGGCCGATGGACCTATGGCAGGCCGGCCGAGGGTCCTTGGATATGAGTACGCGGATATGTGTCCCCCCATTTGGTGGTTGCCATGCCGAGACCCAGTGTGACAGCCGATAGGGTGCATCGGCTAAGGGTCTAAGTCGTTGACTTGTTGTGGATATCTTTGACCTTGCTCAATATGTTGACTTGGTCGGTGGTGCGAATATGCCCCATCAATTTGCCCCAGCGTAGTCTATGCCGTGGTATGGGCTCCGATGTATGTTTGAGCGTATATTCTGCGAAAGTAATTTCGAAACTTTTTTCAGACGGCTTCTTCTACCTCGGCACTGGTTCTCGCTTAGGCCGTACCATATCCCCCTCCACATGGATGTGTAAAGGGCATCCGATGTGGAAAAGAAAGTGGCGCCGGCCGAGACCCGGGGGTTGGGAGTCGGTTGTTTTTGATTGCCCCAGTAGGTGCTTCCTAGCTTGGTTGATCATGTGGCGGCGGAGAGCGGATACTAGGAATTTGTTGAGGAAGATGAATAGCGAGAGATATGAAGGCGTGTTGAAGACGCTTGATCATCCGTTGCATTGATTGACGTTCGTTTGGTGTTGCGACGATTGACTTTCCATGGTTGCATGTCCGACACGTGTCTGTTCTTTGATTGGCCGGGCGCTTCATGGGTCATTCTCGATTGGTCCTTCTTTATGGGCTTTTCCCTATAAATAGGGGAGTTATTCCGTGAAATTGGCCACCAATTTCATTCTCTCCAAAATTTTCTTCTCTCTAAACTTTCAAGGGCTTCTTTGTCTTCTAATCTTCAGAGTTGTTACTCCGGCGAGTGTTTTTCTTCAAGGTAAACAAACAAATTTCCTCACTTGTTATTTTGTTAAATAATCATTGCTATCATGTCTTCTGTTGACGCTGGGACTAGCACTTCTGCGCCGGGGGGTTCCCCGTCGCGTCTTGATGGGGAGGGGATACTAGACGCCATCCCGATAAGGTTTGGGGGTCCTAGGTCTCCTTCTCCCGTAGTTGATCCACCAATTTTGGAGGAATGGGAGGATGAGGATGATGATGCTGATGATGATGAGAGGACTCCTTCTGATGGTGAGAGGCGTCTATCCGGATCATGGCGAGCCTCGCACGATCGGTCTTGACCGTGTCCGGACTAATAAATTCGCCGGTGTTCGGTGGGACTCTTTTCGGAGGCCATTTCTCCTTCGGTGAGGGGTACAAGATCGTTATCCCCGAGGAGGGTCAGGCGGTCTGTTGCCCTCCCCCAGGTCACATCGGCGTGTATATCGGGCACTGGAGTATGGGCTCGGTTTCCTTTGAATGAATACGTCATGGCTATCATCAAAGCTATGAACGTCGCTGTGGCCCAACTGCATCCGTTGGCCATGAGGACGATAGTCGGCTTTGTGTGGCTCTGTCTCTTTAGGGGGGAGATCCCAACAGTTAACTTATTCCGCCGCCTTCATCATCTGCGGCCGTCAATCGCCGGTAAAGTGGGGTGGTACAGCGTGCAGACGGAGCCAGGCTTCGTCTCCGTGTCCAAGCTTACTTCTTGTAAGGACCGGCAACGGCGATGGGTGTACGTCCAAGTGCCGGAGGACTACCCATTGCCTCGGTCCTTCCAGAGCCCCGTTTACTTGCGGTGTGAGAACCGGGAAGAATATGAGAAATGTATTTCCCGGGGTAAGGTTAAGATGGACGCTTCGATGGTCCCTCTTACTGCGGAGGAGAAACGGGCGTCAAATGTTTGATCCGAGAAGGGATGGTCGCCCCAGACTCGGATTATCCTTCGGGATGAGCCGCTTTCTTTGCGTCGGCCTCATACCGGCCCTCAATCAGGGTGAGTGGGGTCGGTGTGAGGCCCATCTTTGCCTGTTGTATTCCTGTTTTGGAGCTTTGTTTTTACTTCCTTTATGTAACTCTTGTTTGATTTCTTGCAGACCGGTTTGGCCAGGATCTGTCTGAGAGGACCTTGGAGAGGTTAGGGCTTGATAAGGACAGGAAGGTCGTTCAACGGCATCCTACGGCTGACTTGCGTGATCGTAGACCGGCTCCCAACGAACTCATGGAGAAGCAGCTGAAGTCACTGGATCCGGCGGCGGCCCAAGCACGGGTTCTCGGAGGCGTGCCGAAGAGAACAAAGAAGGCGGCGTCCAGGTTGGCGACGGCGTCTGTGCCAACTCCCTCTTCGACCCCAGTGGTTCAGAAGGAGCCAGTGCATGTGGAGGTCATCGACCCCAGTGGTTCAGAAGGAGCCAACTACACCCTGAAGATGACAGAATGATACAACATTCAAAATCTGTTTAATGATAGCTTTAGCGTCTTCCTCTGTATACTTTCCACCTCTGTCAGGGAAAAAAATCCATTTCAAATTAAACATATAAAAGATTTTATTGACGTCAGAGTATGTTGCCCAAGTAGTTACCTTGACAAAATTCTGTCCAGTAATTCCCCTCCATCGCATAATCTGGCAAAAAAAGGTCAACAATAAAACCTGATAAAACAATCACTATCCAGTTCTCATGTATCTTGAGTTTTACAAGGGCAGATTAGGAATAACATTGCAACATGTTGGCCAGAATTGGGGTTAAGTGGCTCGGTTTAGAATCCCGGTGTAATTCCTCTCAAGTGTCACACACAGCTTATAGCCTTATACCGATGGGAAGACATACAAGTATACAACCTCACTTTAATTTATTTATATGACTAGGGATACTTGAACATGATATGTGGAATTCTCAAAAGGGAAATTGATAACTAGTGAAGTTTTGATAGGAATACACATACTTATGCCAATCATCATATAGTCAGAGATATGTTTCGACAAAATGTGAAGCATTAGCATCACCACGGCGACAATCCACAAATGTACAAGGCAAAATACAATGCTCTGTAATAATGGTCTTCCACAGCACATAAAACAATAAACAGAAACTGTATTCAAACTTAAGATAAAGCACATACTCCATAACAATATATACATTGTTCGAGTCCTCGCATGCATCGTAAAATTTAACCAAATGTCTATGCCCTGAGAGTGCTTTCAGCATTTTTACTTCTCTTCGGACATCTTCAATTGATATTGCTGTTGTCATCTGCTTCAAAAACAGTAAGTTAAAATCTACGGGAAAAATAAATGCTACAAGTAACATAAACAACTAAACGGCTAGAGAGAAATCTATCAACACGTCAAAGTCATAACGTCATTAAGTTAATCTGGAACTGATAATTAATAACTTTTGCACTTTTGTAAGTAAGCTAAGTTCATATTTCAAACCTAGAGATGTAGTCACATAAAGTGCATTTACATGAAGCTTTTGCCATGTTATACTATGATTGCTTATTGGGTTTGTGTTCAGTATATCTTCGGAAGCAACAAAATTAATTTGCTGAGGTAGCAAGTCTCAGAAAGCATTTCCAAATGTGGTGAAAGGCCATGCAAGCTATAATGACAAAAACATGGGAACTTTGATGCACTATAGAATTAGAACTAATTAGGGAACAAGTAACAGATTAGGAAGTAATTTTTATAATTCTTTCTACTATTGCACAATTAACACCTCAACGGCCAGCTTAAAATAAAAACTGAGCCCACTATATGATCCTGAACCACCCATTTTGTTGAGGCATCCCTACACGGCTATACAGCAGAGGTTCAGGCCAAAGACGCGGCTGTATTGCTCGGCATGTAACATATTCAATCAGCTAATTACTAGTAAAGGGGCTTTCATATGGTATAAAGCTCCATGATCTTGCTCATAAGCACAGCTTCTACGATACTTTACGATTGATCAATATAAGCATCTTCTCGAAATTTGGTAGAAATAAATGTTAAGTCTATCAAGGTTGTACATTTTATAAAGTATTTTGCGGTTATGATTTACTCATGGAACTTAGTACAAAACAGCCGATTTGGTAACGGACCAAGATAAATAAAGTTTTCATTTATAAGAAACGTGCAGACATATCGTATAACGTATTTGGATTTATGCTAGGGGAGATCCAACTATGGAAGCAATTTATCTTATGAGACAAATGATGGAGCGTATCGAGATAGGAAAAAATACTTGCATATGATTTTACTGACTTTGGCAAAAGCCATATGACAGAGCACCGAGAGAAGTACTTTGATAGTTTGATGGGATTTAGCGAAGAAGGGGCATCACGGAAATATATTGACCTAATAAAGGACATGTATGAAACTATGAATGTGCTAGTACGCGTGTAAGGACCAATGTGGGGAGGATCCCGTATGATGTCCCGGTTACGAGCTCAAAAATTGGGAACGGAAAAGATTGAGAGGGGTAGAGGAAGATCTAAGAAAACTTCGATAAAGATTGAGAATGATATGATGTTTCTTATGATGGATGAAGATATAACGATGGAGGGAACACTATGAAGAGAAAAGATACGGGTGAACGATGGGAGTTTGATTCTTGAAAGGTGGAGCTTGATCCTTACGTTAAATTATGGAGCCTTATTGGATGCTCTCAAAGATTTCATGTCGGCTGACCCCAAATCATTTTGGGACTAAGGCTCTGATGTTGTTATTCTTGTGCTTATATAGCTTGTATCTTTCTCCGTCCCGGTCGTTTTTGTTTACCTTTACTCTTGGCACAAAGACCAAAGAGAGAGGAGGGGACCAATTGTGATAATAGTTATTGGATGATAAGTAGACTGTAATGGACATCATGTTGGCCAGAATTGCCTAATCCTGAACACTCTTTCTGCAATGTGTCACAAGATCCATACGTAAATTTAGCAATTAGGATCACTACAGAAGTGGAAATGGTCATGGGAAAAAAAAAATCATGCTCATTGGCTAAAGAATAGGGTACATATATTTTACATGCATGGTATTTGAATCCGAGGGCGAACAATTAGATTGAGTATGTGCATTGGTGCATTGCCTTGTACCCTGGCTCATACTCAATACATGCAAGACTTTTGAGAACTTTAAGTGTGAGATGGGGAAGTACATTACAATATCATCCCCGACTACCACAAAGGCTTCCGATGGCGAGATAACAGGGGTTGGACGTACTAGGCCTTATCCTTGTGTTGAAAACAGAAAGTTGTTGCAACCCCATTATCCATAAATAATTTTGTGTCTAGAACTGCTACGTCAAATGGCTGTATCATACTACTAGAAGTGCAATCAATGCATATAATGAGAATCTGGGACATCTATACTGAAGATGGAATCAAATCAGTGATTGTCCTTGTATCACTCGTAAGCGAAGTCAAACATAGATGCCAACTTTTTCTTGCTAGGGGCAAAGGTAAGGGTTGGTAATTATAAAATTAATCTGTGAGAAGCAGCCATGACTAAGAGGTACGTGACGCTGGGCTATATGCTATAGGAGGATGCGATCTCAGCTTCAAGACTTATGTGCTATTTTTGCATTTATTTCTACTTCTATTGCGCCGGCTATCTAACATTCTCTGGAGCTCTCTTGTCAGTCACCACTCACCACCAAAGGAATCATACAAGATTGATGAACCTAATTAGGAATATTTGATAGTTGATAGAACCAAGTCTCCAACAGACATTGACCTCACCTTAAATTAGAGAAGCGTATCCTTAAATAGTTGGTTGCATTAATCATTGGGATTGCGGAAATCATAACCCAATCAGAGAGCAAAACCTACTCTGACTGCATTTTACTCAGGTTAATGCTTACTAAAGCCTTTTTTCTAAAAAGGAAAAAAGTAAGGTTTATAGGTGTTGCATCACTTCGAACCTCAAATTATGATGAGGGGGGTGAATGAATTCTAAGCCCAACAGACAAATGGATGTCAATCAAATAGCAAGCAATCAATTTGGCATCCTAATACATACTTGTACATAACTAGGAACGTTCTAAACACATATTAGGCTGAACTAAGCAACTCTATACCACCAGATAGAACAATAAACAGGGTGCAAAATATCTGCCGGCAATTCAATGAGCACATGACTTGACATTAATAGCTTCCATCCCTGTAATACCACAGTACGAGACTCAAAAGTCCAAACCATGACATATCTTCGGACAATTTGGCGCAAGAAGTCAACATAGAACTAACTTTCTAAAAAGAATACAATATGATCTATTAATACAAATGCAACATTAAAGCACGCATGTAATAACGTACCTTGAATTCTCTTGTTAGCGGAAAGAAATAAGGACACTAATCAAGCTAGAAACAACTAGTCTAAAACTTAAAATTCTCTATCAACATCTACAAGCTAAGCACTAAGCAGCCCTAGCAAAACGAACATAATCATCTTCCAGTTACTAAAAGATCGTCCACACACCGGATACACACTGATTCGACTTCAATCAACGATAACCAAACTCAGCATCCTACCAAATTCCACATGATCAAAACATCCAATAAAACCTACCACTACAAGTCTACAACTAATCCGATCAATGTCACAAATAATCGTCAACAAACTGAAACTATTAATCCTTCTAATTAACAATAACAGCATCATTAAACAAACATTGAAGAACAACAATAACAGCAACGCTAAACAAATGTTCATCAAAGCGATTTTCACCTTAGCCTTAGAAATGATCTTAACAGCAACAACTTGATCCTTAATCTCTCCTTTTTTCGCTTTCGCAGCACAAGTATGACCAAAATGCCCTCGCCCTACCTCCTTCCCAAGCTCATACTTCGCCACAAAATTCCTCGCATAACCAAAACTCTTATCAAGCTGCGGCGAAGGCGGCGCAACCTCTCGCGCTACACCGCCATCATCCTCAGGAATCGCTCCTTCCTTCTGCTTCCCCGTCCCTAACCTCTTCGCTATCGAAGCCCTTATATGCTTCGCCGGCGACGGCGGAGGAAACGGTCGCCTAAAAAACCGCCTCGGCGTCGCTCTCCCTGGCGATGGCGTCACTCCTACTCCCTGCGGATACGGACTCGCCGCCGTTGACCGAGTCGGCGTATTCTTCACCGACCGAGTCGCCGCGGCAGCAGCTGCCGCTTCCGACGCCGGAAGCGGCGATTGCGGATGCACGTGCACTTCTCCTTCACCGTTTCCGCCGCCGACGGCTTCGCCGGCGACGGCGGGTGGTCTGCCGTAACACTGTCCCATAGTAGTATATATATATATAATAAAATACTACTACTGACAGGTGGACGCTGACGTGGCGGAATCAGAAGAGGTGTTAGGGTTAGTGATTGATGATTGACGATCGGTGATTAGAAAATCAAACGCAGATCTGAATAATTTGCGTAATCAAGTGAAAATAAATGAATTTGATGAAATGTAATTTGAATCGAACTGAATCGAGTCGAATCGAGTCGAAACGAATTGAACTGAATCGAGCTGAATTGAATTGAGAAATGCAAGATGATGAAGTAGTAGTAGTTACTACTCCATGAAGAATAGAACACAAATTGATACAAGTATGAAAGTGGAGTAGTTGTTTAAAAAATGGGATTTGTCATTTTCTACTTTTTTGTGTTTAAGTTTTGGGAGGTGTTAATGTCATTGGGTTAAGACAGTACACATACATTCAGTTAAGTATTGGTTTTTGTAATTAATGCAAATCCGAGGGAAATTCGGGAGAGATGGCAATTTTTGTGTGAGATCATAGGCGTTTTTTGTACATTTAGATCCGTTTCATTTTGGTGAGTGCGAATAAGACCGTCTTAAAACGAAATATTAAAGCAAATGTAATGTTAGAATTTCTGTTTAAGAAAACTACCCGAAAAGGTAGTAAAAAACCGAAAAATTTAATCAAAAACCGAAAAAGAATCGATAAGGTAGTTGAAAATTAGGAGTGATAAGGAATCGATTATATAAAAATGTGTTTGGCAAACTAATTTGAAAAGGAATTGATTTTGGTAAAATGACGTAAAAGGATATGAAAGTTATTTAATATTATAGAATAAAGGGGTAAAAAATGGAAAATAAGTCATTTTCGACTGCTTTCTCAAATGCTACCTGATGTAGCATTTCATTTCAGGTATCTTATTTGACAAAATAAGCTACTTGCCAAACACTTGCAAAAAAATTAGGTAGCTGAAATTTTGGTCAAATAAGCTACCTGAAGTGTCGTGCCAAACGGAGCCTTAGTTTAGCTGGAAAAATTACTTATTTGCCTTTTTATTCTTCTTGAGGGGGTATTTTAAGAACTACGGAGACGTTGTAGCACTCTTAACTTGGGTTTAAATTTGGTTAGTTTGTTTTTTACTCGTATTAGTTTAGACCGTATGATGTACTTTGATTAGTTTAACTATGAATTAGAACGTGTTTGAGAAAAGGTGTGCTTGAAACAAATAGTTTAAGTTCAATCCATATGATTTTATTTTGTTGATCGTTCAAAAACTCAGTATAAATTTTGTTGATGGAAATTTGATGGTCTTAACTTGTTTCAAAAATTGTTACTCCGTATTTATTTATGTTATAAACACTTTTTTTAAAGAAATAAGATATACTCTCATGTATTACATTTTAATATATTTTTTCCAACACACCAGTAATTAAGGAAAAAATGGAACTCTTAGCTACTGAGTAGATTGATACATGTTTGTTTTTGTTTTTTTTTTTCGATATCATATGTTACATTGTTCAACACTTTTATAATTCATGTGCAATTTCGTAAAATGATGCAAAATATAAATAATTTAGTTGAGATCAAGTATTTCGAGACCTATACAAATCGAGATACATCTATCAAGGCAATAGCAATGCTTAGAGTTTCATATTAAACTTTATCATTGACACATCAACACATGTCATTAATTATGAAACTTCTTATTTCTCCTCATTGATAAAAATTTCATGCTTTCTATGTGGTCTCCCTTCCTTTCTCCTTTTCTTAACATGAAACCAGTTTCTTACTTTAACAACCGGTTTCATATAAAAAGTTTCTTAACAATTGAGGTTAAGTAATATCTAATTAGAACAGCATAAACCTCCTTTCAATCAAAGAATTTCCCTTCCTACAAGCATTGAACTAATACTTGTCTCGTGTTTGATTCCGTTAAAGTATATATAATAATAAATTGATAATGTTAAATAATTAGTATAACTACGATCGAAAAAGGTAAACAAATAATTCGGATATAAAAAGTGTGATTAGCTAATTATCTTTCATGCGACAACTCGACAATAGTTAGTTTAGCAACATACACTACTCCACTAATTAATTGGGTGATTAACTAATAAGCTTCATGCAACAATAGTTAGTTTAGCAATATAGACTAAAGACTACTCCACTTGTGCCACTTGTACTAATCAAACCACTACTAAATCTAGTAGCTACACATTAAATATTAATCATATTAAATTACATCAAGGGCGGTCACCGGCCTTCCTCCTCAAGGTTCTTTGTAGTATTAGCTGGTCTTTTTTGAGACGGTTTTATATTAATATTATGTAAAACGGATCCTACTACATGAAAGTGACCCTTAAAAAGTAAAAAATAATTATCGATGAGATCCGATATACAATATCATTGTGCAAGACCCCTAACACAAGAATATGTGTTATAATACAGATAAATCACTTTTCCTTATAAAAAATCGTAATATACGTACTCAATCCCCCTATTTACTAAGAGAATAAAACTTCTCTAAAATTTTCCCTCCAAAGTGTTCAAGCTTATATATGAAAACAAATTAGATTTTCATTTATTAAAGTAATTTTTCATTTAAAAATAACTTTTTCATCATTAAATTTAAAAATATAATCTTTTAACAAAAATAAAACAAAATTGGTATAAAATTATAATCTATACATAAATTGTTATTCCAATTATTAACTTCGTGATAAAAAAGAATTTATTAAAATATTTTCTGCTAGTTAAAATATTTTCATAAAAACACACTTCATGAAATTATTCAGTTCTCTTCGTTAATTTTAAGCTAAATTTTTGTTTTTTAAAATTCATGAGATATAAATCTAAAATCTATAAGTATTATAGTAAAAATTAAAAAGTCTAATATACCGCGCATTTGCGCGTGATCTGCACTAATTTAGAATAATTACTATATATAGTAATTACGTAATAGTTTAAAATGAGGCGTGTAATATGAAAAAAATTGTTATTTTCAACAAGGATATATACTATGAAGTGTATCTTACTAATATAGTACTCTTTCATTTCCGTATATTATTTCAAATTACGAGGGAGAATTTTGAACAAACATCCCCCTTATACTAAAAGAATAAGAGTTTCTTAAAATTTTCCCGCCTAAATGACTTTCTATAAATATGCTTCATTATAAATGATGGGGCATATTCTGCACCGCTGACCAAGTCAACACACTGAGCAAGGTCAAAGATATCCACAGCAAGTCAACGACTTAGACAGCCTAGCCGATGCAGACCCATCTACTGTTAGCCAGGGTCTCTGCGCGACAACCTGCCAAAGGGACACATACCCGCGTACTCATATCCAAGACCGTCGGTACGGCCGCCATAGGTCCATCGGCCGAGGGTAGAACGGTCTTTTCACCTGCTAGCCACTTGGCCACTTGGCCACTACGTGACAAAAGGTGAAAGCCTATAAATACTCCTCAACCTTCATTGAGGAAAGGATCCAACAACTTAACCTAAATACACTGTTCATCTGGTAATATCTCCCTTATCTCTCTACAATCTATATCTAGCCAAGTAACACAGCTTAATCCTTTAAGTTCACTGACTTGAGCGTCGGAGTGAGTACGCTTGGCACAAAGCCAAGCCCTCAGTTCGTTCATTGTTGCAGGAGAGGCCGAGAGGGACGATAGAATCAAGAAGGGTTCAACTCAAGACATTATTCTACTAGCCACGGGTGGTAACGATACTTGCTCTGGAATTACACCCGGAACAATTGGCGCCGTCTGTGGGGAACAAGACACTAGAAGCTAGTCACATTCATTCCCAAACAAAAAAAAAAAAAAAAGGAACAAATCAACAAAAACCCACCCAAAAAGCTAAGAAAATGTCGAAACAACAAGACGCAGTCGTGACCGACGAAACCGCGTTCTACCAAGATGATGCTTTCAACAACTCTGGAGTCGTGCAGCCCTCCACCGGCGGAGTAATCCAACCAGAGTTCGGGATGCCAATAATACCCGACACGCCGGTGCCAGCCAACCAGGTCACCATCATGGGACATGTGGTTGACGTAGCAAAGCTGAAAATGCTCCTGGACCTAATCGATACGCCCGCTCACACATCGTCACGCCCGACAAGAGCGGCGGAAACTGTCCAGGAGACTAGGGCCCTAAACGTGACTCCAAGAAATTTGAACGGAGCACTAGGAGAAGCTGACCAAGCCAAGACGCCGGGGGAGCCCAAAGTGGGCGCGGTAGACCTAAGTCCTTCCCGCACTCATGGGAGGACAGCGTCCCCGCCACACGAACGAGGCTCACCCCGAAGGAGCCAGAGGAGTCCGACTCAGCAGAGTTGGAGAAGAAGTCCGAGTCAAAGAAGGAGCCCCTCCCGCTACGGGGGGAGGAGCCAGGTTAGGGATGCGAGGAGCCGATCGCCGCGTGTCGCTCGACACGTGGTTAGGCAGCCCCTCAACGCCTACGTCCTAGAAGTCCCGGTGCCAACTAAGCTCAAGTTGCCACCTCTGTCATACAAGGGAGATAGTGATCCAGCCGACCACGCTGAGGCTTTCGAGTCTTACATGTCGGTATGGGAGCAGCCCGATGAGGTCTGGTGCCGAATTTTCCCAACAACTTTGCATGGGATGGCTCAGAGCTGGTACAAAGGGCTTCCCGACGGCTCGGTGTACTATTACGCCGACCTAAATGTAATACTCCGTATTTATAAGTCTTGGGGTACTCTATCGAGTAGGCCTTACTCTGTCGAGTAAGGGTAAGTTGCGATATAAAATAGTTTCGACTGTTGGGTACTCGATCGAGTAGTTGTGGCACTCGATCGAGTAAGGGGTACTCGATCGAGTACCTTAGCTACTCGATCGAGTAGCCGGTTTCTGAGGAGTTTTCTCGGGTTTTGTTAATTATGCGATTAAGATATATAATCTTTCCGTCATCATTCTAAACACTTTTACAAAAACCTAATTTACTGTTAAAGAGAGAAAGCAAGTTCATTCATCATCCTAATCGCATTGTTGACAAATTCCGGAGCTAGGGGTGTCGGATTTCATTGTTCTTTGCATCATAGTGTTCCTTGCGTCAAGGGTAAGTCCTGCATACCAATTTTATAGTATTTCGTCAAGTTCCGTTAAACCCTAATTTTGGGATTGGGGGTTTTTATGATTTGTTAAGGTTAGATTGTGATTATGTGATTATGTGATAAGAGAAGGATTTGTAAAGGAGAGGTTTTGAGACAATTTTGCTAGATCGTCCGATGATTGTGTTGCTTTCGGTAGGATTTCTACTCGGTATTAGTCCCATAATGGGATGATTGTTGATGTGTTGAGATTGATTGTTTAATATCGTAATTGTGTTGTGACGGTGGTTGATTGTGATTATTGTTTAATATCGTAGTTGTGTTGTGACGGTTGTGATTGTGATTGTTGTCTCTGGTTCTCGAGATGCGTTCTCGGCTGAGTGGAGTCACTTGCGGGAGTGGCTTCACGCCCTAGTTTCGCCCTCCGTGGAACCCGCCACGGGAGGGGATGTGCACATTAATGGGACAGGGTTATCGCTCGGTATGATGAGCGGGGCTTAGGTGGGAACGGCTGCGGTCCCCCACTGGCAGGGCTGGTCCAGTGGACAGTCAGTGATTGAGATGATTGGAGTTGGTGGTTGTGTGTGTGTGTGACGGTTAAGCTGTCTGTTTGTCTTATTGTTGATATATTGAATTATGTGATTAGTACTGACCCCGTTTAAATGTTTTAAAAACTGTGGTGATCCATTCGGGGGTGGTGAGCAGTTATTGGGTATGAGACGATGCGTATGGGATAGCTGGGATGAGTCACCACGTTGCAGTTTAGAAGTCTTCCGCTGTGTCTGACGCTTGATAGTATTTTGATAGTAGATAGTTTTGAGAACTTGTAGTTCCTTTTATCAGTTTTGGTTTTGAACATGTAATCACTTAAACTGTAATTACTTTTAAAGTACGTTTCTTTATTGTCTTATGATATTCATTGCCTCGGGCAACCGAGATGGTGGCATCCTTATACCTGAGTGGTCCTGGTAAGGCACTTGGAGTATGGGGGTGTTACAAATGGTATCAGAGCGACGATCCTGAAACCTGTAACCAATGAACCTAATGAATCTAGGGAGTCAAATTAAAATGAACCCGGGGTAAAAGTTGTAGGAGCTAATGCAAAGGCTTGGGAGACGTCCTAAAGTCGCGAACTCGCCCTACAATTTTGAACCGGTCACCATGGGATATGAGTCGGGATCGCTATGTGTTTATCTTGTGAATTGTGTAACAATATGGTGATGTGTGGCATGAATAAGGGTGATTTTGTATGCTGTTGAATGAAAGCATGTTGGATGATACTTGATTTACCATGTTGATTGGAATAGTTAGAAAGGTATGTGAGAATGACGAATGATGTGGTGGAAAAAGGAAATAGTTTATATGTGATGAATAATGATGTGTAAGATGAATGATTTATATTAAGTTCGTATAATTGTCTACTATCGTATCATATGTGCTTGTTAGATGAAGTATGTGATTGAACTAGATGAATTGATTGGAAAAGGTGAAGTGGCAATTTCGTAAGGATATGAATTTCTTGATTATGGAAGTGTTTATGTGATGAAGTGGATTTGTAATGTTGTTGTATTAGCAACATGGAAATAGGATTTGTAGTGTATGGGTGTGGTTTGTGTCATGAAAAGTTATGAAAATTTAAAACATGCGGGTAATACATGATTGAAAGTTGAATGTTATATGAGCATGATTAATGTTGTTGCTTGGCTTTTGAAAATAGTAACATATGATTATAGATACTGGTTTTATGAGTTTTGGACTAGTTTTGCTTGATTGGTTGTTGTTTAAGTTGTTTGGAAGTAAAATCAAGTAGTTGTGTTTTTTCGATTATAAAGAGGTTGTCTTTAAACTGTTATAACTTGAGATGCATAAATGATTTTGATGTGATTCCAATTGGAGGTGATAGCTTGTTCTTTTACGATTCTAACGATAGGTCACACGCCCAAAGCGACCAAGTAATGAGTGAGTTATGACTGCTTTTTCTAAAAACTGGACAGTCTTTGAGAAATGCGTAGGTACTCGATCGAGTAGCCTTGGTACTCGATCGAGTAGGGGTACTCGATCGAGCACGCGTCAGGTACTCGATCGAGTGTCCCTGGTAATTTTTTTACGTGCTTCTGATCTTCACCTACTCGATCGAGTAAGTCCCTTACTCGATCGAGTGGCCTGTACTCGATCTAGTGACCCCTGTTTTGGGTCATATGCTTATCTTTTGACTTCGTTGCATATTATGTTTAATTCAAAGGCGTCATTTTGCTTCTTTATGCATTGTTTTACATGTATGTTGGTCTTGACGCGTAAGTTACCCAATTTTGTGGTGTAAAGAGTGGCACCTATGATGAGTATGAGTTCGGTGGGGAGGACATGATTTATATGTGTTGGGATTGGTAAGACTTAATTGAGGCATAGAGCGTGTTGTGTGAGACGAGATGAGTGACATGATTGTATGTTGAGTAATGAAAATGTAAGTGAATGTGAGCAAGGCATGATGTAAGTTTAAGGAACGTGAGAATGAAAAGAGTGAAAGAAAGGATGTGGATAGTAGCAACCTGAGATGTATAATAAATTATGGAGGGAGATGGTTAGAAATAGTGTTGAGTAAGAATATATGTAATGAAAGGAATTTTGATTTCTAGAGATGTAAGAAGGGAGATGCAATTGTTGAACAGTAAACGTTGATTCTATGAATGGATTAGTGGCAAGGGTGATTGATGACCTAATAAGAGAATATTTGTGGTAAGAGAGAGTGAGATGATATCGATATGAAATAATTAGATGTGAGTTTTGGAGCAGTGAGAACGTAACCGGGACACTAAAGAGTTAGGTAGAAGTGATAAGGAGTTGAATGGTTAATTGATTTTGTAGATGTAAAGGAAAAGAATGAGGGGAATAAAATTGAGAAAATGTTGACCGGAGTTATGTGATATAGAGGTAAGGAGTCGTCGAGATGTGTGCTACCAATCATAAGGATGTTAGTTAATGGTTATAGAGGAGTTTTGGGACAACATGATTAGTAATGAGTTTCGAGGAATTAAGGAAAGTAAGAAGTTGGTAGAATACTTGCACGATACGAGATTTTTGGCGGAGAGTTAGATGATGATACAATTAAGGATAGTATTGGGAAGAATGTTGAGGTAATTTTGTTGATGGATTCGATGCTTATTATTTGGGATGTCAACCAAAGATAGGAAAGAAATCGTGATGTTTAGAGATGAGTGTAAGAGGTTTGATGTTCGGACAGTGGTAGTGTTATCGTTTGTGACTAGTGGTTAAGGGTGATGGTATATTAGAAAGGTAGCAATTCTAAAGAGGTTGATTTTGTAGAGACCAGATGGATATTTATGGTTGTGAGAGGGTATAAGATGTGGTTAGATGAGGCGGATGCTAATAGTTGAATAGTAATGGTATGGTTATCCGGCGAGGAAGTGATGGTTGTGCGAATGGGGGAAAAGGTTATGAAGGGCATATGAGTTAAGCTCGGGCGGCAGGTAACCTATGTTGAGTGGTAACTTACGTGATCAGGATTGATTGGTTGGATGTGATTATGGGTCTATGTTATATATAAATGTTTGTGTGAGGTTCTGACCTCACAAGAAGTGGTATGGTGTGATAATTATAAAGTTGTTATATGATTGTTTTGTAATTTATGTTGGGTACGGTATACTAATTGAATGATATCCAAAAGGGTAATAATTTGATTAATTTGACATGGCTAGTCATAATTTTGTGTGTATTAATAACACATGTGTATTCCGTGAAATGGTAGAGATGATGTTCATGAGATGCTTATCTGTTTATCTATATCATATGTTGCGTGGTGATTTAATAAGTGGATTTGAGTAAGTTTTCTTGTCTGAAAAGTTATGCTGAGTCAGTGTTTATGGGAATTGTATGCAGTTGTGATGTCTATCGGTGTGGTTGTGATGCCTCGGGTGGTGATCCGGGCACGGTAAATAGTGTTGTGATGCGGGTATTTTCGCACTACGGTGTGGCTGTTGGTGGCGGTGTTGTGATGCCGTCACCGGTTGTGGTGGAGTAGGCAGGATGACTATGATTCGAGTTTCGAAAGTACATAGTAGTTATACATAGATTGTTGTTTTGTTTGATGTTGTCCCCGGTGAGTTTCAGTTTGTGCAGATAGACAGTTGTCTTGTTTATTAATGTTTTCTTTACCTGGTTAAGTTGGGAATGAGGGTGGAGTATGACATACATAGAGTTGTATATGTTTTCGTTGTTGTCATAGTATAGTGACATTCTGTTAATGGGACACGGTTGTGAGAGGTTGTTACAATAATTTATGATCTTGTTCTAGTTAAGGTTTCAGTAGACATGGTAATGGCAAGTGAGTCGTAGAACATGTGTGGTAATGATCTGAAAGATGCAGGTGGTTCATAATCCTTTGTTGAAGACAGTGAGTGTTGGGTGTTGGGGAATTAGTGCCATGTTGAGTTATGTATGAGTTTTGCGGTAATGGAAGAAAGAACTTGAGGATCTAGTGTGAGTGTACGTAACAAGTGTGGATCGTGAGTTATGCTTTTGGCAATGGGAGTTTTATATAGTTTATATAGAGAGGTATGTCGTGTTGCGGTAATGGGGAAGAGTTGAAGTTTTGGGTTAAGCTAAAGATTTTGAGGTATAAGTTAGGTGGTTTGATGAGTGAATTAAAGTATGAGAATTGTTTAAGTAAGAGAGCCTTAGATATATGCATGGTGAGTGTTTGGGTTATAAACGGTTGTCTTGCACATGTGGTGGTAAAGAGGGTAATGAGATGTATCTAGGATTTAGTATTAGTGAGTTACGAGGACGTAACATTTATCTTAAGAGGAGTAGGATGTGAGAAAAGAGATTTTGATGGGTGTGCATATGGTAATATATTTGGAAGTTTGAGTCTTGATGTCGAATAAAAGGTTGATTCGTGTTGTGGTTAATTTTGTTAAAGGTCATGACCGGACTGGTAGTAGTTCGATGTTTAGGAGTGTGAGAATATTTGGATAGTGTTGACAGTTGGATGATGATGGTTATGAGTTCGATAGTCTTGGCAGTTGGACGAGGATGTTTATGAGTGTGAGTAAACTTCGAGGACGAAGTTCCTTTTAAGGGTGGTAGAATGTAACATTCCGTTTGATGTTATGAGTATCTTGGTAGGGTATGGAGTTAGTGTTGAGAGAGATATAATGGAGTTGATACGATATTGTGAGACATGTTGTGGAGGTAGGAATAGTTAGTGGAGTTGGTGTTACGAGTTCATGTTTGGGTTGGAATTTTGTTTTGAGTTCTTAGTCACGTTGTTGTGTCTTGATCGAGTTAGTATGTTTGTTTTTATGTATGGGTTGAACTTCGGGGACGAAGTTCTTTTTAAGGAGGGAAGACTGTAATACTCCGTATTTATAAGTCTTGGGGTACTCTATCGAGTAGGCCTTACTCTGTCGAGTAAGGGTAAGTTGCGATATAAAATAGTTTCGACTGTTGGGTACTCGATCGAGTATTTGTGGCACTCGATCGAGTAGGGGTACTCGATCGAGTACCTTAGCTACTCGATCGAGTAAGCGGTTTCTGAGGAGTTTTTCTCGGGTTTTGTTAATTATGCGATTAAGATATATAATCATTCCGTCATCATTCTAAACACTTTTACAAAAACCTAATTTACTGTTAAAGAGAGAAAGCAAGTTCATTCATCATCCTAATCGCATTGTTGACAAATTCCGGAGCTAGGGGTGTCGGATTTCATTGTTCTTTGCATCATAGTGTTCCTTGCGTCAAGGGTAAGTCCTGCATACCAATTTTATAGTATTTCGTCAAGTTAGTTAAACCCTAATTTTGGGATTGGGGGTTTTATGATTTGTTAAGGTTAGATTGTGATTATGTGATTATGTGATAGGAGAAGGATTTGTAAAGGAGAGGTTTTGAGACATTTGCTAGATCGTCGATGATTGTGTTGCTTTCGGGTAGGATTTCCTACTCGGTATTAGTCCCATAATGGGATGATTGTTGATGTGTTGAGATTGATTGTTTAATATCGTAATTGTGTTGTGACGGTGGTTGATTGTGATTATTGTTTAATATCGTAGTTGTGTTGTGACGGTTGTGATTGTGATTGTTGTCTCTGGTTCTCGAGATGCGTTCTCTACCGAGTGGAGTCACTTGCGGGAGTGGCTTCACGCCCTAGTTTCGCCCTCCGTGGAACCCGCCACGGAGGGGATGTGCACATTAATGGGACGGGGTTATCGCTCGGTATGATGAGCGGGGCTTAGGTGGGAACGGCTGCGGTCCCCCATCGCGGCGGGTCCAGTGGACGATCGATGATTGAGATGATTGGAGTTGGTGGTTGTGTGTGTGTGTGTGGTTAAAGTCATCTGTTTGTCTTATTGTTGATATATTGAATTATGTGATTAGATCGACCCGTTTAAATGTTTTAAAAACTGTGGTGATCCATTCGGGGTGGTGAGCCGTTATTGAGCAGGTATGAGACGATGCGTATGGGATAGCCGGGATGAGTCACCACGTTGCGATTTAGAAGTCTTCCGCCGTGTGTCGACGCTTGATAGTATTTTGATAGTAGATAGTTTTGAGAACTTGTAGTTCCTTTTATCAGTTTTGGTTTTGAACATGTAATCACTTAAACTGTAATTACTTTTAAAGTACGTTTCTTTATTGTCTTATGATATTCATTGCCTCGGGCAACCGAGATGGTGGCATCCTTATACCTGAGTGGTCCTGGTAAGGCACTTGGAGTATGGGGGTGTTACACTAAAGGGCGCTTTCCTAGCCCAGTACTCCTGCAACAAGAGAAGAGCCGTAGAGACATCTGACCTCCTGACTATCAGACAGGAGGGAGGCGAGTCTCTGCGGAGCTATGTAAAAAGATTCGACGGAAAGGTCCAGCAGATTCGGGAAATCAATCCCGAACTGGCAGCCTTCGCACTGATGAAGGGCCTCCCAAGGGGAGATTTAAAAAATGAGCTCATCAAGTGCGGAGGCCTGAGCATGGACGCCGCCAGCGATTGGTGACCAAGCTATCAAGGTAGAAGACTATCACAAGACCTGGGTAGGCCCCAGCGAGGCCGAGCACTGAGGGAAAAAGAGCCGCCGGGAGGACAGCCCGGAGGAAGGGCGCCGTGGCGACAACGGGTCACGGTCCGATGAAAGACGCCGTGGGAACAATAGGTCACGGTCAGACAAGCCTGCCTGGAAACGAAGCTTGGCGGATGCCGGGGGGAGCTCGGGAACGTACTACAAAAAACGGCACGAAGATCACACCCCCCTAGTCGTATCGGCCGCCGAGGTTTTCGCCTTGAGCAAGAACGAGGGCCAGAAATGGGAAAGACCCCCTAGGCCGAGGAGTGACGGTGACACGAGCCAGTACTGTGAGTACCACGGCCACACCGGACACCTAACCAACGATTGCCGACACCTGAAGGATGCCATTGAAGAACTGATCCGAAAGGGGAGCCTCGGCAAATATGTTGCAGAGGCCAAAACCGATGCCGGTGGATCGAATAGCAAGTCCGCCTCGAGCGGGTAGGAGTAGTCAATGTCGTCATCGGGGACAACGAGCAAGCGGTGGGTCCGCTCATGAGCACAAACGGCCCCAGGATGAACCTTATCCGGCCATCAACTTTGTGCCCAACACAGCAACCCCCGCTCCCAGCATCCCAGACATGACCATCGGACAAGGGGACTACGATGGAGTCGTCGCTTTTCATAGCGACCCACTTACAGTCCGCCTGAACATAACCAACCACTTGGTGAGGAGGTGCCTGATTGACACAGGCGCCTACACAAACGTCATGTACAGAGAGTGCTTTCTCGGCCTCGGGCTGAGGATCGAAGATTTGAGCCCCTGCACCAACCCGTTGTACAGCTTTTCTGGGGACGGCCTGGTACCCCTGGGGTCGGTCAGATTGCCGGTAAGGTTCGGCGAGGGGAGTGCAGCCAAGAGTGTTATGTCTGAATTCATAGTCATCGACGGCACGTCTGCCCACAACGTTCTCATAGGCCGGGTCACTTTGAGCAAAATCGACGCTGTGATATCCATCAGGGCCACTGATATATGTCTCGGACCGGGGGGAGGCGCAGAAGCTCATCTCGAAGAACGAGGATCCCGATTTATGGGAGATTTACGCTAATGGCCCCTCCGCGACGAATAGCTCGGCCGAAACATCGTTATTATCACCCAAACGGAGACGTGTTTGAGCATGCCTTAAAACTTACCTCATTGGCCTCAAACAATGAATCCAAATACGAGGCGGTAATAACCGGAGTTAAGCTAGCTAAAACCGCCGGAGCAGAGCGTATCATGGTGACGACAGACTCACTCTTAGTGACCAACCAGATCAAAGGAGAGTGCGAAGCCCAGGACTACGGGACGATAAGGTATCTAGTGAGGGTGAGAGTCTGCGCGCGAACTAAAATCCTTCCGGACAAAGACACCCCGGATCCGGAACGATCGGACCATCGGCATGGTCGAAGGAGCAGACCGAGGAGGTAGAGATTGACCCAGAGCCGCACGTAACCGTTGGTGTCAACTGGAACCAAAATTCAGGGCCGACCTCCGGATCTGGCCAAGAAGAATAAAGATGTTTTCGCATACTCGGCGGCCGAGATGCCGGGCGTGAGCGGGGAGGTGATTGTTCACAAGTGAACGTACTCTCCACCGCCGCCGATCAAGCGAGAGAATGAGGAACTCCTCCGCCGAGAAGGACGAGGCCATCAAAGCCGAAGTAGATAAATTACTAGCGGCGGGTTTTATCATGCCTTGTACTTACCCTGAATGGTTAGCCAATGTTGTAATGGTGAAGAAGTCATCGGGGGCATGGAGAATGTGTGTAGACTTTACCAACCTTAATAAAGCATGCCCCAAAGATTGTTATCCCTTGCCTCGAATAGATAGTTTAATTGACGCCACGGCAGGCTACACCATGCTGAGCCTGCTGGACGCCTTCTCGGGGTATCACCAAGTGTTTATGGCCGAAGAAGACATGCCTAAATGCGCATTTATCACCGCCAACGGCACATACATGTACAAAATGATGCCGTTTGGTTTGAAGAACGCCGGAGCAACGTACACGAGGCTGGTGGACAAAGTGTTCCAAAACCAAAAAGGGCGAAACATAGAGGCTTATGTCGACGATGCCATCGTAAAAAGCAAGTCCGACAGCGAGCATCTGGCCGATTTACACGAGACATTTTGTTCACTAAGGAAATACAAGATGAAGCTCAACCCAATGAAATGCAACCGGTGTCGGGCGGGTAAATTCCTAGGTGTACTTGTCGGTGCCAGGGGCATAGATGCCAATCCAGACAAAGTCCGAGCAATCCTAGACCTGCCGGAACCAAGGAATCGAAAAGAGGTTATGATGCTGACCGGGAGAATGGCGGCTCTCGCTCGTTTCATCTCTCGGTCAGCCGACAAAAGCACCCCATTCTTCAAGGTGTTGAAAGGAAATAAAGACTTGGTGGGGGAGGAACAGAGCACGGCTTTCAAGCAACTAAAAGCTCACCTTCAGACTCTCCCAACTCGTCCGGGCCGACATCTGGGGAGACGCTATACCTATACATAGTAGCGATTACCTCGGCCACGGTCGCCGCCGTAATCGTCGAGGAAGAAGACAAACAAAGCAACACCCAATCTACTTCGTCGACCATACGCTGTTGCCGAGAGAAATTACCCGCTAATTGAAAAAGCGACCTTCGCCGTTATCGTTGCCACAAGGAAGTTAAAACCCTACTTGATGCACACCCGTGACGGTCCTAACCGATCGGCCGTTGAGAAAGCTTTGGAAAAATTCGAGCAATCCGCAGAGCTCATCAAATGGGCGGTGGAACTCTCTGGTTTCGGCATTCAGTACAAACCAAGGCCTTCGATAAAGGGCAAGCGCTGCAGATTTCTGGCCGAATGCACGTATCGAAAGAGCCAAACCAGGCATATGGGAGGTCTACACCGACGGCTCCTCCACGACGAATAGCTCAGGAGCCGACATCCTTATCATCAGCCCAAACGGGGACGAGTTTGAGTACGCCTTGAAATTCACCTTCTCGGCCTCGAACAATGAGTCCGAATACGAGGCGGTGATAACCGGAGTCGAGCTAGCTAGGGTCACGGAGCAGAACACATTGTGTTGAAAATCGACTCGCTATTGGTTACCAACCAAATCGAGAGGGGAGTATGAGGCTCGGGACGACGGAATGGTAAGATACCTAGAGAGGGTAAAAGCCGACGTAGCAAAATTGAAATCCTTCCAAATCCAGTGCGTTCCCAGATCCGAGAACAACCAGGCCGACGCTCTCTCCAAACCGCCAGCTCAACCATCAAGAATGTCACCGAACCGTCTTTGGTAGATATCGAGGAATGCGAAAAGCATCACCGAGACCGTCGGCATGGTGGGTAACATAGAGACCGAGACAACGTGGATGACTCTGATAATGAGATACAAGCTTACGGGTGAATTGTCGGAGGGCCGAAATCCCTCGGCCAAAATAAAAGGATCGCCGCCCGTGTACACGGTGTTGAAGGGGAACCGTACGGAAGATCCGTAATAAGACCACTCTTGAAGTGTGTCGGTCCGGCCGACCTTGAGAATTGATATCTGACGAGAAATTCACGAAGGCATCTGTGGACATCACATGGGGGCAAGAACACTAGCCCACAAAGCTCTCCGAGCTGGCTACTTCTGGCCCACCATGCTTCAAGATTCCAGAACGAAGACCAAGAAGTGCACGAACGTCGGATGCATGCCCGGTGATACACGCTCCCTCCAGAGACCTACAACCGGTGCTTAGTCCCCTTCCCTTCGCGCAATGGGGGATGGACATGCTAGGGCCATTCCCAACGGCCTCCGGAGGAAGGAAGTTCTTAATCGTCGCCGTTGACTACTTCACCAAATGGGTCGAAGCCGTAGCAGATGCAGCCGAAGACCACAATGCCGCGTCGAAAGGTAATGGGAAAATGTTATAACCCGCTTCGGGTTGCCCCAAGTTATGGTATTTGACCACGGCCGAGAGTTTTGGAGCGACCTGATAATGAACTGGTTAGAGGAGCTTGGCATCAAGTTTGCGTATTCCTCCGTCCGCCACCCGAGAGTAACGGGCAAAGCGGAGGCGACCAACAAAACCATCCTCAACGGTTTAAAGAAGACAGTTGAAGACCTTAAGGGAAGGTGGGCCGATGAACTACCCGGCGTCCTGTGGTCCCTTCGAACCACGGAGAAAGAAGCTACGGGATACACCCCCTTCCACCTAGTCTACGGCTCCGAAGCGGTCTTGCCAATCGAAGCGACGGTGCCGACATTCAGAACGGCCACTTTTGACCCGGCTGAAAACGAGGAGGGCCTAAGAGCTTCCCTAGACCTGGTCGAAGAAAGCCGAGACACGGCACGCCTCAACTTGGCCGTATATCGAATCCAGGATGAAGAGAGCCTACAACCGAAGAGTCCACAAAAGGGACTTAAAGATAGGAGACCTAGTCTAAGGAAGTTTTGCCACCAACAAAGGAAATATTCATGGCAAGCGACGGCCAAGGCGGGAGGGTCCCTACAAAGTGGTCGAGGAGATGAGGCCGGGTACATACCGGCTGACAGACAAGGGAGGTGTGCCTTTGATGAGCCATTGGAACACCGATAACTTGAGAAAATACTTTGTATAGCGGCGGAGGTGTCCAAACCCATTGTGGACACCCCAACGCACGATCATAACATACAAATGAATCGCCCAGGTTCTCCATCAAAGTGTCTGTCCCCTCCAAAATTTGCCACCAGACGAAAACTCAAAGGGAAGAATCGCTATCGAAGCCGCAACCCCGATTACCTCGGTCAAAGCCGAGAGCGACGGGGAACACGCCGGTCGATACGCTAAAAAGAAACGTATACTCAGCGCAATTGAGACGCCAATCTAAGCGGTCAATATGCCTACACAGTTACGAATGCTATCGAAGCCGCAACCCCGATTACCTCGGTCAAAGCCGAGAGCGACGGGGAACACGCCGGCCGATACGCTAAAAAGAAACGTATACTCAGCGCAATTGAGACGCCAATCTAAGCGGTCAATATGCCTACACAGTTACGAATGCTATCGGAGCCGCAACCCCGATTACCTCGGTCAAAGCCGAGAGCGACGGGGAACACGCCGGTCGATACGCTAAAAAGAAACGTATACTCAGCGCAATTGAGACGCCAATCTAAGCGGTCAATATGCCTCACACGATTCGAATGCTATCGGCCGCAACCCCGATTACCTCGGTCAAAGCCGAGAGCGACGGGGAACACGCCGGCCGATACGCTAAAAAGAAACGTATACTCAGCGCAATTGAGACGCCAATCTAAGCGGTCAATATGCCTACACAGTTACGAATGCTATCGGAGCCGCAACCCCGATTACCTCGGTCAAAGCCGAGAGCGACGGGGAACACGCCGGCCGATACGCTAAAAGAGAAACGTATACTCAGCGCAATTGAGACGCCAATCTAGCGGTCAATATGCCCACATAGTTACGAACGCTAAAGACGTTGAACACAGTTGAGACATGCATTCAAACTGCCTCGGTCATGCCGAGTGTAAAAACGCACTCAATTAGTAACGCGAAAAGACAAACGAGGAACTGTGATCGAAGCCCCGGCCAAGCCAAAGGCCGACAAGATAACTTTATTAAAGATGATTGCAAGGAGAGTACAAACGACGGCCGTCCCCATGAGGATAGCCTAAACTCTACCTACCAAAGCTTTACAAAAAGCGAAGAAACAAAAAAGCAAAAGATTACAGACTTGGGATTTGAAGCGCCAAAAGGATGGCAGGGAGAGAAGGCTCAATAATTGGCCCCCGAACAGCTGAAGCTATCCGAGACGCCAGGTGAGTCTGGTGACGACCGCCCGTCTCCCTATGCCTGTCGTTGCCCTCCATCAGTAGCAACAGCATCTTCGGTGGCCGGCTTTGAGGAAGGCTGAGCATCTTCAAGCAACTTCAGCCCCTCACCCTCCTTCACTTTCGCATCATCGGCCGCCTTGGCCTCAGCTATCTGAGCCGCCTTCGCTGCCTCTGCCTTCTCTGCAGCCGCTGCTTCCGCGGCATCGGCCATCTCATCCAGGAGCTGGTCAAATTTCTCCCACGGGAAGGAGCCGTCGGGGACAGCCCTTTTGATCACCTCCCTGGTCGCCTCCTCGGCCCGGTCCCGGAACTGGACGCACATTTTAGGGAGGAGATCATCTTGAAGCATTTCAATATCCTTCTCTTTTTGAGCAAGGATAGCCTGCATGTCCCTGAGCACCTCCGCCTGCTTCTGGAACCGATCCTCCCACTCGTCCCTCTTGGCAACCACAACGTCGTAGGCACCTTTATACCTGTCCCGCTCCTCCATCATCTTGGCCGTGGCGCCATCAGCATTCTCAACTTTGGCCCTCTCGGCCCTCAGCAGCTTCTCAGCTTCCTCCGCACGCCTCTCGGCAGCATGAAGATCCAGCTTAGCCTTCCCGGCTTCCCCCCTCGCAGCAGAGAGATCAAGCTTGAGCTTTGCAATTAGCGGCCCAGATTGGGCCGTGGCCTTTTCTTGCTCCATGATGAGGGAGGCGGCTAGACGGCTCCATCTCCCCAACCTCTTGTATATTTTCTCACCCTCCGCCACGAGCTCGGTGGGAGTAACCTTCTGGGGTGAGGAGTCCACGATGACGTTTTTGTCACCCGCCTTCTCAATCGCCTTCTCAGGCTGCTTCCCTACTTGCCGTTCAGTGAGGACGGCGGCTGTCGACGATGGAACTACAAAAAAATTACACAGAGCATCCATGTCACCTTGCATTGACACGTCAGAAAGCCTGTCGTCAGGAATGTCCAACGAGCCGGCTAAATCCGAACCACAAGTTAAATCCGTACCAGTTCGAACCCTCTTAGTTGGAGGGCTGGTGGAAGCAGGCTCCTCCCCGGCAACGGTGGAAGCAGACGGTGGGTCTTTCCTCTTCTTCGGAGAAGGGACCTTAGCAACGGTCACCTCCCCCTCAGTAATGTTGATCACCTCCACATAATCCTTTTCGACCACTCGGGTCGAAGAGGAGTGCCATTGATCTGCCGCCGACTTGACGCCGCCCTCTTTGATCTCTTCTAAGCACGCCACCAAGAACCCGTGCTTGAGCCGTCTCCTGATCCAACGCCCTCGTCTGTTTGTCCATGAGTTCGTTAGGGGATAGTCGGCGATCACGCGATTCAGCCGTAGGATGACGGATGAGAACCTTCCCGTCCTTATCAAGCCCCAGCCTCTCCAAGTCTTTCTCTGACAGATCCTGACCAAACCGATCTGCAAGGAATCAAACAAGAGTTACATGAAAGAAGTAAGAAAGCTCCAAACAGGAACATAACAAGCAAAGGTGGGCCTCACACCGACCCCTACTCACCACTACCGAGGGCGGTCCAGATGAGGCCGACGCGCATAGGCTCGTCTTGAAGAATAATCCGAGCCTGGGGCGCCATCCCTCCTCAAAGATCAAATAGCCGCATTGCCCGCTTCTCATCCGCAGAAGGGGACAAAAGAAGCGTCCATCTTAACCTTGCTACCCCGGGAGACGTGTTTCTCATACTCTTCCCGGGTCTCACACCGTAAGTAAACGGGGCTCTGAAAAGACCGAGGCAATGGGTAGTCCTCCGGCACTTGGACGTACACCCATCGCTCTTGCCAGTCTTTGCAGGAAGTAAGCTTGTTTACGGAGACATATCCTCGGCTCCGCGTCGCACGCTGTACCACCCCACCTTTCGGGCGAATGACGGCCGAAGACTATGAAGTCGGCGGAATAAGTTGACCGTAGGGACCTCCCCTTTAAAGAGACAGAGCCACACAAAGCCGATTATCGTCCTCATGGCCAACGGATGCAGTTGGGCCACGGCAAGATTCATAGCTTTGATGATGGCCATGACGTGTTCGTTCAAAGGAAACCGGAGCCCGTACTCCAAATGCCGGATGTACACGCCGATATGACCGGGGAGGACAAGAGACCGCCCGACCCTCCCCGGTGGAAAACAATTTTATACCCCTCACCAAGGAAGAAGTGATCTCCGAAAAGAGTTTCTCCGGAGTCGCTTGCGAATTTATTTGTCCAGACACGGTCGAGGCCGATCGTCGTGCGCAGCCTCACCATGATCCGGAATAGTCATCCTCCCACCATCAACGGAAGCCCCCTCACCACGATCCGGAGTAGTAATCCTCCCACCATCACCGGGAGCCCCCTCATCATCATCAGCATCATCCTCATCCTCCAACTCCTCCAGGAGGGGCAGATCAGCTACGGGAGAAGGAGACCTAGGGCCCCCAAACCTTAGCGGGATGGCCTCCAGTCCCTCCTCCTCATCAAGACGCGACGGGAAACCCCCCGGCGCAGAAGTACCAATCCGGCATCGAAGACATGATTCACAACAAATTACTAGCAAGAAAAATAAAAAGTTTGCTTGTTTACCTTAAAGAAAAACACTAATAGGATCAAATACTCCGAAGATTAAGAAGACGAAGACAACCCTTGAAAGTTTGGAGAGATGAAGATTTTGGAGAAAATTTTCGAAAATAAAATGGAGGCCAAAATCACGGAATAACTGCCCTATTTATAGAGAAAAGCCCATGAAGGAGGACCAATCAGGGCACAGCCCATGAAGCGTCAACCAATCAGCGAACATACACGTGTCAAACATGCAACCGCGGGATGTCAATCGTTGCGCGATTGAATGTCAATCAATGCAACAAAAGTAACCAAGCATCTTCAACACGCCCATTCACATCTCTTCTTTTGTTCGTCTCCCTCAAACAAATTCCTAGGTATCTAGTCTCCGCCGGCCACCCGATCAACCAAGCCAGGAAGCACGGCGGGGCAATCAAAATCAACCAAGCACTCTCGGCCTGGTCTCGGCCCGGCGTCATGTTCTTTTCCACATCGGATGCCCTTTACGCATCCATGTGGAGGGGGATATGGTATATGGTACGGCCTAACAAGAGCCACGCCGATGCACAAGAAGAGGCCGATCTGAAAATTTGTGAAAATTACTTGCGCAGAATATACGCTCAACATACATCGGAGCCCATACCACGGCATAGACTACGCTGGGGCAAATTGATGGGGCATATTCGCATCGACCCGACCAAGTCAACACACCGAGCAAGGTCAAAGATATCCACAGCAAGTCAACGACTTAGACAAATTTAGCCCTAGCCGATCGAGCCCATCGGCTGTTAGCTGTGGTCTCGGCGCGACAACCTCCGCCGGCCGGGACACATACCCGCGTACTCATATCCAAGACCCGTTACGGCCCGCCATAGGTCCATCGGCCGAGGGTAGAACGGTCTTTTCACCTGCTAGCCACTTGGCCACTACGTGACAAAAGGTGAAAGCCTATAAATACTCCTCAACCTTCATTGAGGAAAGGATCCAACAACTTAACCTAAATACACTGTTCATCTGGTAATATCTCCCTTATCTCTCTACAATCTATATCTAGCCAAGTAACACAGCTTAATCCTTTAAGTTCACTGACTTGAGCGTCGGAGTGAGTACGTTTGGCACAAAGCCAAGCCCTCAGTTCGTTCATTGTTGCAGGAGAGGCCGAGAGGGACGATAGAAGCAAGAAGGGTTCAACTCAAGACATTATTCTACTAGCCACGGGTGGTAACGATACTTGCTCTGGAATTACACCCAGAACAATAAAGTATATCATATCTACAACTGAGCCAACTATTTCATGCAATAGATAATTTTATTCCGTTTAAAAAGGGTAATATTTTTTCAATTTGTATGAACATATTGAAAAGATTTTTTAAATTTTGTTACATACATGAAATTGCACTAATTATAGTTACGATGTAATAGAAATATTTCATTATTATTATTTTTTGAAACTAAACATGATGGCCAAGAACATTTTTTTAGCAAATACGTTATAATTAATTCTATTATTTTATCTTTTGAAACAAACATATTATAAGTTGAGAGTATTCATAGATTGTTTTTGTTTCTTACTTCTAAAAGGAAAAGCTTACGAATAATATATGTTTTCTTACCGTTTAACTTAATATCTATCTCTGCTCCATACTATGTGAACATTTAAATTTTTGTTAATTTTTTAAATTTTTTAATTTAACATATACATAAATATAATTATTACAACACACATATCCTTCCATTTTCAGCTTTTCACAAACACTTCTACTCGAGCTACTCGGCTAACTCTGGTTTTTTTTAAGAAGCCCTTCATTTGAAAAGAAAAACCAACACCCGATCTATAATGTAAAATATTTTTTTATTCTTTATCTGACTGTATTTTCAATGTCATTACTTCACGTTTATATTACGCCTTTAAAGAACATAGTGATACAATAACAATATATTTTTAAAATAAAGTTAATCTTATGCGGAGTATAAGTGTTGAACCTCCTCTTTTCTACCTCTTAATAATATATTTCTTAATTAAATTTCAAATGGAGTTATTATAGTGTTAATTTTTTAAATTCTCTAATATCTCTATCTAAAAGTAAATTTCATAATTAATTTCAAATGAAGTTATTTTAGTGGTAAAATCGTTAAATTCTCAAATATCTCTATCTAAAAACCGCGCATTTGCGCGGGATCTATACTAGTATATAAATAACTCGAAAGAAAAGAGTAATATACAAGGACGGAAATCAGTCAATCACTATACAAAATTAAATTACATAATTACAGTGATTAGTGAAGTAGTTGGAAGATGAAATCATGAAGAGTTTAGATAAATTTGAATAAATTAGGTTGTTGGCCGATTAATAAGTACTTTAATGCAATAAATATTGTTACGTACTAACTTTAATTTGGAGTTATCTTAAAAGAGTTGTGTGTAGAACAACGTGATTAAGAAATTGGAAACCTGTTATTCTGGCTTTGTTATTACCATTTTTCGGCTTTGGTTTTTGGAATTTACTAACCTTTTTATTGTTTCATGCAGACTTTACCTTCTTTTAAGGGTGTAGACTATATTGGGTAATATGTCACCAAATTTGACAAATTCAAATAAGTCCTTCTAGGTTACCTATATTTGTAAATATGTATATTCCAAGTGTCAATGTCACAACAAAGGTCGACCAATATATATATGCGAAAATTTTGAAGCTAAAATGTCGGAACATCCAATATAGGATACCGGCTAGTGGTGTCAAGATTTTTAGTTAAGGGGGTCGAATTACTAACTGAGTAAAAGTAAACATTACTATCAAAAAAATCGGAAATTATAACTAAAACTCGAAAAAAGATTTGTTATTCAAGGAATAAGCAAAAGATTGCCTTGCCCCGCTACTACTCTGCTAGTAACCCTAGATTCACCCCCGATTATCGATTACATATTATTTTTCCTATAAGTGGTATTTGCTTAAACTTTAAAAAATATTTGACCATAATGAGTGATGGTTATAACTTATAAGAAATCTTGTTAGACTTTACTTTGTACTTTTGTAGACTGTAGTCTTTTTGAAGGAAATTTTGTTACTTCCTCCATTTAGATTATTTGTTTATCTTAAACTAGTGTAAATCCCGTGCATAAATGCACGTTTTTTTTAGGTCGGGATATTAGAGAGTTTAGCAAATAAAGATGATAAATTTAAAGCGAATTTAAATATGTACACACTATGGATAAGAGATATTAAGTTAAAGTGGAAGAATATATATTTATTATTAAGTTTGTATGTAGAATTAGAAGCTAAAACTCTATGTGAATATCTTCATAGACAATGCCAATTAAAATTACGTAAAACATTTAGCAGAGAATATATGAATTTTCATATTTATAAAATTTAGATTAAATATATTATTTCAAAACGACTTATACGAAATGTTATTAATTACGGAGTAGCGACTTGTTGTACTGCAATCATGTTTCATATGTAGACTAATACATGATATAATATTAAGATCATATAAATCAAATGTACGACTCAACTTTTAAAATAATGACAAATTGACAATAAATAGAGCCCAACTCCTTACTAAAATAGTTGAGCGGGAAAACTTAGAGTAAGTGTTAAGATTATAGAGAAGGGAGGAATTCATAAATGATAACTGTATTATTGAATCATGTTTTACATCGATATGGCCTCCCAACTTAATGGCAAACCCTAACCCTAATGGCAAACCCTAATGGTAGTTGGGCCTAGTATAGGCCCAATCTTCTAATACCCTCCCGCAATCGTAAAGGCAGTACATAGTACGAACTTTACGATTGGAGAAATACAAAGAAAAAAGTACATAACAAAAATGAAATCTTCAATCTTCATCTTCTTCAATTTTCATTAATTCTCTTCATCTCCGCAAGGTTGGTTGGTAAGATAAACAAGGATAAGACTCGCTAGAAAATTTCTTCGAACAAGAACGTTAATTTTTTCGGACTTGTCGAAAGTATGAGTTAATTTGCAGGAACCCTAATCGAACCTGACAAATATCAATAAAAAGGAAAATTATCCGTCAATTTCAAAATTTGGAGAACGCTATGTTTTTCGAACTCCAAAGAAATCAATTTAGGACCACCTAGAACGAATTTGAAGAACTTTAATTAAGATTTCAAAGAAAAGATGATTTTTTTTTTTTTTAATGTAGGGGAAAGCATCGCAGCAATAGCAAAATTGCTACACAACAAGGACGCACCATACTACCATTATTAATGAGCCTTCTAAAGAAGGCAGGAACAAATGAAAAGCTTTATATTTTATTTTATTTTTTGTAGAAATTTGTAAATACGGAAGAAGATCCCGCCGGTGGGTGTAGTAGGTTAAACGACCCACCGGCAGGGGCAGCGGAATTTTTAGAGTCCTCAGAAAAGAGGCTCTGATACCATGTTAGGATTTAGAAGGGAATAGTATTGCATAATAAGAGATGTATTATTGGTATCGATCTCATGAGAATACATGACGATATATATAATAGACGACCATACTCTAAACCCTAGACGGTAGCCGTCGTAACCTAAACCTAATAATAGTCGGGCCTAATGGGCCTAATATCCTAATACCCTCACGCAATCGTAAAGGCAGTAAATAGTACGAACTTTACGATTGGAGAATTACAATAAAACCATAATCAACTAAAAAACGTCTTCATCTCGATCTCTCTTCGGAAAATCTTCTCATCTTCACAGGGTGGTAAGGGGTGCGTATAAGACTCGCCAGACAATTTTCATTGCGTATAGGACTCGCCAGACAATTTTCATTGCGTAACTCGCCAGTTTTTTTCAGTGCGTAACTCGCCAATTTTTTCAGTGCGTAACTCGCCAGACAATTTTCTTGCGTAACTCGCCAGTTTTTTCTTTTCTTTTGTACCACCTTGATAAAAAATCGAAAATTTTCTTTTAGAGCAATCTCGATAAAAGGATAAAAACATTATTAGAAGCTTTTTTTTTTTCAGCAAAAAGAAATCTGGGAATGACAAATTTCGAGCAAACGGAAACATATCCATTTGAATGTCATAGAAAGCATATCATTGATAACTTCAATGGATAACTTCAATGGTATTTTATCAAATTGCCATCACCATCAGTGGACGAATTTTTCTTTTTTTTTTTTTTTTTTTTTTTTTAAACATAAATTATTATTTTTGGTTGAAAATCCTACCGGTGGGTGTAAATTTCCGGCCACCCACCGGTAAGAATGCGGAAGCGGTTTATAGAGACCTCAAGAACGAGGCTCTGATACCATGTTAAGATTATAGAGAAGGGAGGAATTCATAAATGATAACTGTATTATTGAATCATGTTTTACATCGATATGGCCTCCCAACTTAATGGCAAACCCTAACCCTAATGGCAAACCCTAATGGTAGTTGGGCTTAGTATAGGCCCAATCTCCTCAGAAAAGAGGCTCTGATACCATGTCAAGAAACCATTTCAACCAAAAGCTTAAGCTGATGGTTTAAGTTCCTTGATTCGTTTTATATTCTAACACTCCCCCTCACACGAAGGCCCTTTTTTCTTTTTGGGCTTGAAGTGTGGGTGCAGGCGGGATTCCCTGGCCTGTTCTGATTATCCACTTTAGAATAGAGGAAGTGTGATTCGAACCCGTGACCTTTTGGTCACCAGGCTCTGATACCATGTCAAGATTATAGAGAAGGGAGGAATTCATAAATGATAACTGTATTATTGAATCATGTTTTACATCGATATGGCCTCCCAACTTAATGGCAAACCCTAACCCTAATGGCAAACCCTAATGGTAGTTGGGCCTAGTATAGGCCCAATCTCCTAATAGTAAGACTTATTTTTTAGTTTAGGGAGATGAGAAAAAAAAATGAACTTGAACATTAATCAAGAGAATTAAGTGAAATCATAAAATGTGTATTATATTGTTTTAACACAAAATTAATGATTCCAATTTATACATTTTATCAAATAATTTTCTTGATTTTTTTTGTCGTGAAACTAATAATATTTTTATAATTCTTTTATACAGGGTAATTATATATTAAGGCCATGTTCTTTCTGGCTTAATTTCAGCTCAGCTCTATTGATTCGATTCGATTCGATTCACTCGGCTCTATTGATTCGATTCATTTCGGCTCCATTCATTCAAATTTCGATTCACTTCAATTTAGTTCCACTAAATTCAGCCAATATTATATATTTATTATTAATAATAATAATATTATTATTTTATTATTATTATTGTTTATTATTATTATTATTAGGGATAATTCACGTGGTGCCCCTGAGGTTTGGCTTAATTCACGTGGTACCCCTGCGTTTAAGTTTGTGCACATGGTACCCCCGAACTTTCATTTAAGTGCACCATCTACCCTTTTCTTTTTTTCTGTTATAACGCCGTTAACCCACTATCACTAACAGTGTACTATATAACTCCATTGTCATCTTCACCTTTCTCCTCACAAAGCACTTCTTATTTTTCCCTCAAAATTTTCCTTTTTTCTTCTTACAACACCCTATTTTTTGAGTCTGTCTCCCAAACTTTCTGTCTTCCTTTTCTTATCATTTCTCCACCACAATTATTCAATTTCACACCACAATAATTCATCCATAATTCCATAAACACCATTAATAACCACCAAATTCACCACCATGGTTAACAGTTCTCGGCCACGACATCAATCGACAATTCAACTAATTACCAATTCAACTGCCTCACCTCACCAATCAAACATCAACCGAGCCATCGTGATTCGAGTCGGCGCACCAGCAGCAGTATCTTCATATCAGAATCATCGGCTTAATTAGAGCCACCTGCATTCACCATCTCCATTTTCAATACTGAACTCGGAATCAAAACCCGAGTCCAATTCACCATGACCACCGCACCACCACGACAAGTCTCCTCTAATCGCCCCATCGACAACAACCACCTGAGATCATCAACACCTTTCTCCGTCGCCACACATTCGCACCACCTAATTCCTCAAATATAATTCTCAAACTGCCCAGATCCTTCAAATAAATAATTTCAATAAAAGCAAGAAACCGCCTATTTAATGCAGATTCAGATTGATTGTTCACCATTTTTGCCATTCTTCATCATCTTATTTTCCCATTTCATTGGTTCATCATCTGACATTTTCAATAGGAGCATAATTTGTAGTTAAGAGATTAAAGGAAGAAAGGGAGAAAAAAATGGACAATGATAAAGAGTAGTAATTTATTATGAATACCTGTTGTGTGAGGATGGTGGTGAATGGTTAGTGGTTACAATTGGGGAAGTCTGATAGAAGTAATTGTGGAGATTGGAGGGAAAACGAAGGAAGCTAATAATTTTTTGGGAAAGTTAGAGAAGTTATTTGTTGTTCATCAATGGTGGTAATTAGTGGGCAATGGGGAAGTGAGAGAGAGGGAGAGAGTATTGTTTATTGGTTTGTGAGGGAAATATGGAGGAAAGTAAAGATATGAGGGGGAAAAAGACAAAGAGTTCTAACACCGTCATAACAGAAAAACCAATAAGGGCAGATGGTGCACTTAAATGAAAGTTCGGGGGTACCATGTGCACAAACTTAAACGCAGGGGTACCACGTGAATTAAGCCAAACCTCAGGGGCACCACGTGAATTATCCCTTATTATTATTATTATTATTATTATTATTATTATTATTATTATTATTATTATTATTATTATTATTGATGGGGCATATTCTGCACCGCTGACCAAGTCAACATATTGAGCAAGGTCAAGGATATCCACAGCAAAGTCAACGACTTAGACAGTCTAGCCGATGCAACCCATCGGCCTGTCACCTGGGGTCTCGGCCGGCAGCGGCGGCGGGGCACATATCCGCGTACTCATATCCAAGACCCTCGGCCGGCCTGCCATGGGTCCATCGGCCGAGGGTAGAACGGTCTTTCCACCTGCTAGCCACTTGGCCACTACGTGACAAAAGGTGAAAGCCTATAAATACTCCTCAACCTTCATTGAGGAAAGGATCCATCAATTAACCTAAGAATCACTATTCATCTGGTAATATCTTCCTTATCTCTCTACAATACATCCTTAGCCAAGTAATAACAACTTATCCCTCTAAGTTTACTGACTTGAGCGTCGGAGTGAGTACGCTTGGCACAAAGCCAAGCCCTCAGTTCGTTCATTGTTGCAGGAGAGGCCGAGAGGAACGATAGAGACGAGAGATCCAACTCAAGACATCATTCTACAAGCCACGGGTGGTAACAATACTTGCTCTGGAATTACACCCGGAACAATTGGCGCCGTCTGTGGGGAAAGACACTAGAAGCTAGTCACATTCATTCCCAAACAAAAAATATACACACAAAAAACCCACCCCAAAAGCCAAGAAGATGTCGAAACAACAAGAGGCATTCGTGACTGACGAAACCGAATTCTACCAAGATGATACCGTCCACAAATCTGGGGTTGTGCAACCCTCCGCCGGTCAAGTGATTCAACCGGAGTACGGGATGCCAATAATACCAGATACTCCGCTGCCTGCCGACCAGGTCACCATCATGGGACATGTGGTTGACGTAGCAAAACATAAGATGCGCCTGGACCTAATTGGGAGTACGCCGGCTCACACTGTCACGCCGACAAGAGCGGCGGAAACCGTCCAGGAGACCAGGGCCCGAAACGTGACCCCAAGAAACTTGAATGGAGCATTAGGAGAAGCTGACCCTGTCAAGACACCGGAGGAGCCCAAAGTGGTCGTGGTAGACCTAAGTCCTTCTCGCATTCGTGAGAAGACTGCGTCGCCGCGGCACGAACGAGGCACACCCCGGAGGAGCGAAAGAAGCCCAACTCGTCAGAGTTGGAGAAGAAGCCCGACTCACCAGAGTCGGAGGAGAAGTCCTTCTCGCTACGAGGAGAGAAGCCGGACTAGGAATGCGAGGAGCCGATCGCCGCGTGTCGTTCGACATGTGGTCGACAGCCCCTCGCGCCACGTCCTAGATACCCCGGTGCCGACTAAGCTGAAGTTACCACCGATAGCATACAAAGGAGAAGGTGACCCAACCGACCACGTCGAGGCTTACGAGTCTCACATGTCAGTATGGGAGCAACCCGATGAGGTTTGGTGCCGAATCTTCCCAACGACACTGCATGGGATGGCACAGAGTTGGTACAAGGGGCTACCCGACGGGTCGATATCTTTACGCCGACCTAAAGGACGCGTTCCTAGCCCAAAGTATTCCCGCAACAAGAGGAGGGCCGTGGAGACATCGGACCTCGACTATCGACATGAGGGAGGCGAGTCCCTCCGGGTTATGTGAAGAGGTTCGACGCCAAGGTTCAAGCAAATTCGTGAGTGAACAACGAACCGGGCGACCTTTGCTGATGAAAGGCCTCCCAAGGGGAGACCTAAAAACGAGCTCATCAAATGCGGCGGCCCGACCTTGGACGCCGCTTTAAAATGGTCGATCAAGCCATTAAAGTGGAGGACTACCACAAAACCCGGGTAGGCCCCAGCGAGGCCGACCACTCGAGAGAAGAAGATCCACCGGGAGAACAACCCGAATGAAGAACGCCGTGACAATAATAGGTCACGGTGCGGCGATCTGCCCAGAAATGAGAACTCGGGCGCGCGGGGAGTTCGGCACCATACTACCTAGGAGCAAAAGTACAATAATCACACCCTCTCGGCCGTATCTGCCGCCGAGGTCTTCGCCCTGAGCAAAAACGAAGGTCAAAAGTGGGAAAGGCCCCCAGGGCGAGGAGTGACGGTGACACGAGCCAGTACTGTGAGTACCACGGCCACACCGACCACTTAACAAACGACTGCCGGCATTTGAAAAATGCCATTGAAGATCTAATCCGAACGGGAAGTCACGACAAATACGTAGCCGGAGGCCAAAAAAACAGCTGCCGACAAGTCAAATAAGAAATCCGTTTTTGAGCGGGTAGGAGTAGTCAATGTCGTCATCAGGGACAACGAGAACGGTGGGTCCGCTCATGGGCACAAACGGCATCTGAATGAACTATATCAGGCCATCAACTTTGTGCCCGACACAGCAACCCCCGCTTCCAACATCCCCGATATGACCATTGGGAAGAAAGACTACGAGGGAGTCATCGCTCCTCACAGCGACCCACTTGTGGTCCACCTGGACGTAGCCAACCACTTGGTGAAGAGATGCCTGATTGACACGGGCGCCTACACAAACGTTATGTACAGAGAATGTTTCCTCAACCTCGGTCTGAAGGTTGAAGACTTGAGCCCCTACACCAAACCGTTGTACAGTTTTTCTGGGGCCGGCCTGGTGCCCCTGGGATCAATCAAGCTGCCAGTAATGTTCGGCGAGGGAAATGCGGCCAAGAATGTTATGTCCGAGTTCGTGGTTATTGACGGCTCGTCTGCCTACAACGTTCTCATAGGCCGGGTCACTTTGAGCGAAGCCGACGCTGTGATGTCCGTCCGGGCCCTGACATTAATGTACGTCTCGGACCGGGGGGAGGCGCATAAACTCGTCTCGAAGAACGAGGAGGATCCTGGCGTATGGGAGGTTTACACTAACGGCCCTTCCACGACGAATAGCTCGAAGGCCGGCATCGTTATACCTTGAAGCTTACCTCATTGGCCCCAAACGATGGATCCAAGTACGAGGCGGTGATAACCGGAGTTGAGCTAGCTAAAGCCGCCGGGGCGGAGCGTGTCATGGTGAAAACAGATTCACTCTTGGTAACCAACCAGATCAGAGGAGAGTACGAGGCTCGGGACTACGGGACGATAAAGTATCTAGAGAGGGTGAGAGCTGGCGCTTCGAAATTAAAATCCTTCCAGATACTGATACACCCCGATCCGGAACGACCGGACCATCGGCATGGTCGAAGGAGCAGAGACCGAGGAGGTAGAGATTGATCCGGGCCGCACCGTAACTGTCGGTGTCAACCTGGAACCAAAATTCAAAGCCGACCTCCTGGACCTGCTGAGGAAGAATAAAGATGTTTTCGCCTACTCAGCGGCGGAGATGCCAGACGTGAGCCGGGAGGTGATTATTCACAAGCTGAACGTACTCCCCACCGCTCGCCCGGTCAAGCAGAGAATGAGGAACTCCTCAGCCGAGAAGGATGAGGCCATCAAAGCCGAAGTAGATAAATTACTATCGGCGGGCTTCATCATGCCTTGTACTTATCCTGAGTGGTTAGCCAATGTTGTAATGGTGAAGAAGTCATCGGGGGCATGGAGAATGTGTGTAGACTTTACCAACCTTAATAAAGCATGCCCCAAAGATTGTTATCCCTTGCCTCGAATAGATAGTTTAATTGACGCCACGGCAGGCTACACCATGCTGAGCCTGTTGGACGCCTTCTCGGGGTATCACCAGGTATTCATGGCCGAGGAAGATATGCCTAAATGCGCATTTATCACTGCTAACGGCACATACATGTACAAAATGATGCCGTTTGGTTTGAAGAACGCCGGAGCAACGTACACAAGGCTGGTGGACAAAGTGTTCCAAAATAAAAAAGGACGAAACATTGAGGCTTACGTCGACGATGCTATTGTAAAAAGCAAGTCTGACAGCGAGCACTTGGCCGATTTACACGAGACATTTTGTTCACTAAGAAAATACAAGATGAAGCTCAACCCAATGAAATGCAACTTCGGTGTCCGGGCAGGTAAATTCCTCGGCGTACTTGTCAGCGCCAGAGGAATTGATGCCAATCCAGACAAAGTCCGAGCAATCTTAGACCTGCCGGAACCGAGGAATCGAAAGGAAGTCATGATACTGACCGGGAGGATGGCGGCCTTAGCCCATTTCATCTCTCGGTCCGCCGACAAGAGCACCCATTTCTTCAAAGTATTGAAGGGGAATAAAGATTTCAGCTGGGGGGAGGAACAGAGCACAGCTTTCAGGCAACTGAAAGCTCACCTTCTGACACTGCCAACCCTGTCTAGGCCAATGCTGGGGGAGACACTGTATCTATACATAGCAGTCACCTCGGCCACGGTCAGTGCCGTGATCGTCAGAGAAGAAGACAAGCAGCAGCACCCAATTTACTTTATCAGCCATACATTACTACCCGCCGAAAGAAATTACCCGCTGATTGAGAAAGCGGCCTTTGCTGTCGTCATAGCCGCAAGGAAACTGAAACCCTACTTCGACGCACACCCCGTGACGGTCCTAACCGATCAACCATTAGAGAAAGCTTTGGAAAAATTCGAACAATCCGGTAGGCTCATCAAATGGGCAGTGGAACTCTCTGGCTTCGGCATTCAGTACAAACCAAGGCCTTCGATAAAGGGACAAGCACTTGCAGATTTCCTGGCCGAATGCACATATCAAGAAGAGCCCAACCCAGGTGTATGGGAGGTTTACACCGACGGCTCCTCCACGACGAACAGCTCAGGAGCCGGCATCCTTATCATCAGCCCAAACGGGGACGAGTTTGAGTATGCCTTGAAATTCACCTTCTCGGCCTCGAACAACGAATCCGAATACGAGGCGGTGATAACCGGGGTCGAGCTAGCTAGGGCTGCTGGAGCGAGAACACATTGTGTTGAAAATGACTCACTGTTGGTTACTAACCAAATCAGAGGGGAGTTTGAGGCTCGGGACGACGGAATGGTAAGGTACCTAGAAAGGGTAAAAGCCGACATAGCGAAGTTAAAATCTTTCCAAATCCAATGCGTTCCCAGATCTGAGAACAACCGTGCCGACGCTCTCTCAAAACTTCCCAGTTCAACCATCAAGAATATCAGCCGAACCGTGCTAGTGGATATCAGGACCGCTAAAAGCATCACTGACGCACTCTGCACGGTGGGCAACATCGAGGCCGTGACAACGTGGATGACTCCCATAATGAAATACAAACTTGCAAATGAGTTGCCAGAGGACCGCAATCTCTCAGCCAAGATAAAGAGGATCGCCGCCAGGTACTTGTTGTTTGAAGGAGAATTATACAGAAGGTCCGTAATAAGACCACTTTTGAAATGCGTCGGCCCAGCCGACGCAGAGCTAATTTTGACAGAAATTCACGAAGGCATCTGTGGTCATCACATGGGGGCAAGAACGCTGGCCCACAAAGCTCTCCGAGCTGGCTACTTCTGGCCCACCATGCTTGCGGATTCCAAGGCTAAAACCAAGAAGTGCACGAACTGTCAAATGCATGCTCTGGTGATACACGCTCCTTCCCGGGACCTACAACCGGTGCTTAATCCCCTCCCTTTCGCACAGTGGGGGATGGATATGCTAGGGCCATTTCCAACGGCCTCCGGAGGAAGGAAGTTCTTGATCGTCGCCGTTGACTACTTCACCAAATGGGTTGAAGCTGTAGCAGTACCGGCGAAAACCACAGTGGCCGTCAGAAAGGTAATCTGGGAAAATGTTATAACTCGTTTCGGATTACCCCAAGTTATGGTATTTGACCACGGCCGAGAGTTTTGGAGCGACCTGATAATGAACTGGTTAGAAGAGCTTGGCATCAAGTTTGCATACTCCTCCGTCTGTCACCCACAGAGCAACGGGCAGGCGGAGGCAGCCAACAAAACAATCCTCAACGGTTTGAAAAAGACAGTTGAAGACCTTAAGGGAAGGTGGGCCGATGAACTACCCGGTGTCTGTGGTCCCGGACCACGGAGAAAGAAGCAACGGGGGTACACCCCCTTCCACTTAGTCTACGGTTCCGAAGCGATCCTGCCCAATTGAAGCGACGGTGCCAACATTTAACGGCTACCTTTAACCTGAGTTGAAAAGAGGAAGGCCTGAGAGCCTCCCTAGACCTGGTCGAAGAAAGCCGAGATACGGCACGCCTCAACTTGGCAGTATACCAAAACCGGATGAAAAGAGCCTACAACCGAAGAGTCCACAAAAGGGACTTAAAAATAGGAGATCTAGTCCTAAGAAAGTCGGCCGCCACCAACAAAGGAAATATTCATGGTAAATTAACTACTAACCGGGAGGGACCCTACAAAGTAGTTGAAGAGATGAGGCCGGGTACATACCGGCCGACGTACATGGTACGGGGGCGTGCCCTTGATGAGCCACTGGAACACTGACAACCTAAGAAAATACTTTGTATAAGCGGCGGAGGTGTCCAAAACCATTGTCGGCACCCCGGCGCGTGTTTATATCTAGTGAAGAAACATCCAAGTTTTCCGTCAGTGTTTATCCCCTCCGTGGTTGAGACGCAAGAATAAACGTACACTCAGTGCAATTGAGACGCAAATCTAGCGATCAATATGCCTACGCAGTTACGAACGCTGTCGAACCGCAACCCCGATTACCTCGGTCAAAGCCGAGAGCGACGGGGACACGTCGGTCGATACGCTAGAAGAAACGTATACTCAGTGCAGTTGAGACGCAAATCTAGCGATCAATATGCCTACACGATTTGAATCTTTGTCGAGCCGCAACCCCGATTACCTCGGTCAAAGCCGAGAGCGACGGGGATACGTCGGTCGATACGCTAGAAGAAACGTATACTCGGTGCAATTGAGACGCAAATCTAGCGATCAATATGCCTACACGATATTTAACGCTGTCGAAACCGCAACCCGATTACCTCGGCCAAAGCCGAGCAACGGGGGATACGTCGGTCGATACGCTAGAAGAAACGTATACTCGGTGCAATTGAGACGCAAATCTAGCGATCAATATGCCTACACGATTCTGATTGAATTTCGTCGAGCCGCAACCCGATTACCTCGGCCAAGGCCGAGAGCGACGGGAACACGCCGGTCGACACGCTAAAGACGTTAAACACAGTTGGGACATGCATTCAAACTGCCTTGGTCATACCGAGGGTAAAAACGAAGGCACTCAATTAATAACGCAAAAAAACAAGTGAGGGATTGTGATCAATTTGCCCCGGCCAAGCCAAAGGCCAATAAGACGAACTTTATTGAAAACAATTACAAAGAGAGTACAGACGACGGCCGTCCCCATAGGGATAAGCCTACACACAACCTACCAAGAGTTTTACTAACAAAACACGGGAAAGAAAAGCAAAAGATTACAAACATATCATTTGAAGCGCCAAAAAATGGCAGGGAGGAAAGGCTCAATAGTTGGCCCCCGAACAGCTAAAGCTATCCGAGATGGGTGAGTGCGGTGACGACCGCCCGTCTCCCTATGCCCGTTTCTTGCCCTCCATCGCAGCGGAAGCATCTTCGGTGGCCGGCTCGGAGGAGGGCTCGACATTTTCAAGTGCCTTTAGCCTCTCACCCTCCTTCACCTTTGCATCGTAGGCCGCCTTGGCCTCGCCTATCCGAGCCGCCTTCGCCGCCTCCGCCTTCTCGCAGCCCGCCACGCTTCCGCAAAGCATCGGCCATCTCATCCAGAAGCTGGTCAAATTTATCCCACGGGAAGGAGCCGTCGGGGATGAGCTTTTTGATTGCCTCCCTGGTCGCCTCCTCGGCCTGGTCCCGGAATTGGGCGCACATTTTAGGGAGGAGATCATCTTGAAGCATTTCAATATCCTTCTCCTTTTGAGCAAGGGAGGCCTGCGTGTCCCTGAGCGCCTCCGCCTGGTTATGGAACAGATTTTTCCACTCTTCCCTCTTGGCAACCATGGCGTCATAAGCGCCCTTATACCTGTCCCGCTCCTCCATCATCTTGGCAGTGGCGGCATCAGCATCCTCAACTTTGGCCAATTTCACGGAATAACTGCCCTATTTATAGGGAAAAGCCCATGAAGAAGGATCAATCGAAGAATGACCCATGAAGCGCCCCAATCAAAGAACAGACACGTGTCGACATGCAACCATGGAAAGTCAATCGTCGCAACAGTCAAACGTCAATCAATGCAACAGTGATCAAGCGTCTTCAACACGCCCCTTCACCTCTCTTCGCCCATTCATCTTCCTCAACAAATTCCTAGGTATCTGCTCTCCGCCGGCCACACGATCAACCAAGCTAGGAAGCACGGCACGGGGGCAATCAAAAACAACGGCACTCTCAACCTGGTCTCGGCCAGCGTCACTTTCTCTTCCACATCGGATGCCCTTTACACATCCATGCGGAGGGGGGATATATTTGGTACGGCCTAATAAGAACCAGGCCGAGATAGAAGAAGCTGATACAGAAAAATTTCAGAAATTACTTTCGCAGAATATACGCTCAGCATACATCGGAGCCCATACCACGGCATAGACTACGTTGGGGGCAAATTGATGGGGCATATTCTGCACCGCTGACCAAGTCAACATATTGAGCAAAGTCAAGGATATCCACAGCAAAGTCAACGACTTAGACAGTCTAGCCGATGCAACCCATCGGCCTGTCACCTGGGGTCTCGGCCTGGCAACTGGCCAGCCGGGGCACATATCCGCGTACTCATATCCAAGACCCTCGGCCGGCCTGCCATGGGTCCATCGGCCGAGGGTAGAACGGTCTTTCCACCTGCTAGCCACTTGGCCACTACGTGACAAAAGGTGAAAGCCTATAAATACTCCTCAACCTTCATTGAGGAAAGGATCCATCAATTAACCTAAGAATCACTATTCATCTGGTAATATCTTCCTTATCTCTCTACAATACATTCTTAGCCAAGTAATAACAACTTATCCCTCTAAGTTTACTGACTTGAGCGTCGGAGTGAGTACGCTTGGCACAAAGCCAAGCCCTCAGTTCGTTCATTGTTGCAGGAGAGGCCGAGAGGAACGATAGAGACGAGGGATCCAACTCAAGACAACATTCTACAAGCCACGGGTGGTAACAATACTTGCTCTGGAATTACACCCGGAACAATTATTATTATTATTAGGGATATTCTACATGGTACCCGTCAATTTTTCGAGTTTCTACATGGTGCCCCTACACTTTTGAAAACATACATGGTACCCCTAATTGTTGTCATTATCACTAATTGTACCCCTAAACTTTTATTTCCGTCAATTAAACTCATTTTTAGGCGTTTAGTGTTGACTTGAACGTGTAACCAAACTTGTCATTTATTATCCCATGACATAAGGACTCTATTAGGCTCAATATCCAGCATAGGCTCAATATCCAGCATAGGTACATGGTACCCCTAATTGTTGTCATTATCACTAATTGTTTCCATATTTAACGAGATTCCTTTTGGAGGGAAAGCATAGGAGAATTAATTTTTTTACAAGGTTATAAAAACCAAACAAATAACCAAGCAGTTAGTCTTGCTGAAGACGGGTCGGAGCAAGTGACGGGTAATGCCACTCACAAAACGGATAGGGGGGACAAGGTGGGGGCACCCCCATGTGCTTCCCTCTCTCCTCTATTTGGATCATTTGTGAGAGGAAATGGTATCCGTCACTCCAAAGTGACGGATACGTGCCGTCTTCAATGAGATTTACACAGAGAGGGCAGCTAGCCTTACTTAAAACGGATGTGATGTAATATTTGATCCATCTTAATTTTAAGACGATTATGCCCGTCTTAAATTAGAATTTGGGGACAAAGGGAATGGAGTAGTTAAGACTAGCGAGCAGGGTCGTCATAGGATCTGAAGAGTAATGGCCCAATTGAAATTGGGCAATTATGGACAGTTTGACAAACGATCCATTTAATGGCTAACAATCAACACAAATTGTTTTATAAGACTGTCTTATAGTATAAGACCAACCCATAATTCAAAAGCCCAAATAATTAACTCATAACTCACCTTTTTAATTAAATAACCAAAAGTCCAAAAAAATTATTTAATAAACTTGTAAAAAAAATATTTGATTTTGATAACCTAAAGTTTTATATTAATAACTTGTATATTTAAATATGTTAGTTTTTATCATAAAATATCGTCTTGTTAAAATATAAATTAAATTAAGTGTTATCTTTGGGCTTCTCTCCTTTTGGGCCAGTCCTATGCTATAGGACGGTCCTATAGGAGAGTTGCTGAACAATCAATATCCTGAATAGCCGGCCAGACCAACAGCGGGTTATACACAGTCCATTACTTTTCGATTTTTTTGTTGGGCCGGTAATAAGGAAAAGACATACCGGGCTGTAAATGACTGTCCCACTATTTTTGTAAAACGGTTTTATATTTTTACTAAGGTCTCTTGTTCTTTTCGTCTCAAAAGAGGAACCGAACTAAATTTAATGGTTTTAATTGAACTGCTAAACTGAAGTAAGGTACGAGTTCATTTGCGAAGAGATGAGCTGAACTAAAATAAAAATGAGCTGAATTTAAGTTCAAAAGAACGTGGCTTAAGAGATTGTGTTCGACCTAATGATGTTCTTGTGCAAGCGATGCAATTTCAGGCTTGTTGGCGACCAAATGGTTGTTATTTATTTTCAGTTGGTTTCTTTTAAGATAGGTGTATGTATTTTAAACTTAAAACGAGTTTAGGGGTGAATTCAACCTATTGATTATAGTATTATATATATATATGCTAAAGCTTAACCTGTTTTATGAAAAAATAAAAATAAAACAATAACGTGTATACGGTAGACTTGAATCTACACTTGACTTAGTGGTAAAGTATGTGTTTGCTAGCCTTGTGGTGCGGATTCAAATCCTAAGGGTCGTTTGGTTACCACTTGAAAAACACAGACATTATAAAATCCTATGATTTTAAAAAAATAAGGTTGTCTGGTTGCCATTTTTTGGGGAGAATGTAGGAATTGGAACTCTCTAGGAACTTTTAATGCCTACATAACGTGGAAAGTGGCTTACCTACTCCCCCTTTGGTCATTGAAAGTTCCTGTGGAATTTAATTCCTGTATGGGCAACCAAACAATTTTGCCAAATTCATCCGAATTAGATGATGGAACTTAATTCCTATGAATTGCAAGTTTTCAGGAAGTTGAAGTTCTTTGATCAACTAAACGACTCCTAGTAAAGAAGAATATTATTCTCTCCATTTCACTTTTATTATCCTATTTTTTATTTATTTTGTAAAATTTAGGAAATAGAGGCAAAATAAATAACATACCCCTTTAATTAAGCAGAAAGGGGACAATGACATTTTGATAAAATGAGTGCTAGTTAAAAGATTATGTGTAATATTGGTAATTCACTCATTTTGGCCTGCCAAATTTAGAAAGTTGGTAATTAATTTGTTACAAACTTTCAAAGAAAAGAAGATAATAAAAGTGAAACAATGGTAAGATTATTGACGAGTTTTGAGACAAGACTGTGAGTCTTAAGACAAGACAAGACAAGACTCCCAATAATCTAGTATAGTATTGACAAAGTTAAGTTGAGTATTGGAAATTCAAGACTCAACTTATGACTCTTATAGGGTCTTGACACAATTTTATAGGGAAGTTATCAAATGAAAGGAGCTTATGAGTTATTTTATTTTGTTTTTCTCAAATTGAGTGGAAAAGTAGAATCTGAGATGAGTCTCACAGATAATATTTAAAGTTTGAGACAAGTTTAAACAATAAAGAAATAATAAAAGTTAGTTAAAAGCTCACGTGACAAAGTGTTAAGAATATGAAGAATCTTGCCAATAATATTACCCTAAAGAGAGTACTCCGTAGTCCGTACTATTTTACTTGTTGGAACTTTCGAGCTTGCTATTTTTCTTTGGGCCCTATACTTTGTACACCCACTAGTCCATTACCCCATAGTCCATTTGACATACAATTTTTTAGGTGAACTTCTATTGTTTGGCAAAAAATTAATTGAGATTTATAACTCAATTTGTAATATTGTTATTTCCTAAGGATCGATAATATAAACTTGTTGGGGAAAATTAGCGCTCACATATAAAGAAGGAAAAAAATGCAAGAACACAATTTTTACGTGGTTCGGCAAATGCCTACGTCCACCATCTCATCCATAATATATTATCATCTCATAAGTACAAGTTTAAGGACAACTTGACAAACCTTCATACAATAAACCATCCAAAGACCCCGAGCACACATCTCACTCAAAGGGTCGGGCTGAAATCCCCACACAACTCTCTTTTTGTGGTGACTACCACCCTCTCACTGGTGAAGAGACCTCACACTGTATCATTGTTGAGGCTACATCTCTCACACACTTACAACACATATAAGATCTTTCTTATATAGGAAAAACTCACCCTAATAAACCTACGTAACATAAACATGTTACATGTAATATATTATTAATGTAAATGTATGTTTCTAATTTAATCTATAACATACATCTTTACATTAATACCATCTTATTCATTAACATGTCAAAAGTAATTCATCTGCTTTGTCATCATCAATACCTAGGAATTAAATTCGCTCATATCTCAACATTCCCCCTCGAATTGAATTCTTAGGTAATATCAATAACATCGACTTGTCTTTCTTCCATTCCTCTTGACTAATTTCCCCCTCAAGAAAACACTTGGATTAACTTGTACCGCCGTTTCAAGTCAACGGGACACGCCACCCGACTACCACCTATCGGGAAGACTTTCGACACAAATACCAAATTCACAAACCTTTTCAAACCAAGGACCACATCATTGTCCTCTTCTCCAACGATAATATCTGTCCATCTTGCACCGCCATTATTATCACATAACGGGACCCGCTGCCTGATCACAACATTATCAGGAAGACTTTCGACACAAGGAACCACCACAGATCTCTAATCGTGAGGTCAAAGCGAGAGCTCATCACTTGCGGTCCACCACACGGACCCAGCCGAACCATCGGCTCTGATACCACTGTTGGGGAAAATTAGCGCTCACATATAAAGAAGGAAAAAAATGCAAGAACACGATTTTTACGTGGTTCGGCAAATGCCTACGTTCACCATCTCATCCATAATATATTATCATCTCATAAGTACAAGTTTAAGGACAACTTGACAAACCTTCATACAATAAACCATCCAAAGACCCCGAGCACACATCTCACTCAAAGGGTCGGGCTGAAATCCCCACACAACTCTCTTTTTGTGGTGACTACCACCCTCTCACTGGTGAAGAGACCTCACACTGTATCATTGTTGAGGCTACATCTCTCACACACTTACAACACATATAAGATCTTTCTTATATAGGAAAAACTCACCCTAATAAACCTACGTAACATAAACATGTTACATGTAATATATTATTAATGTAAATGTATGTTTCTAATTTAATCTATAACATACATCTTTACATTAATCCCATCTTATTCATTAACATGTCAAAAGTAATTCATCTGCTTTGTCATCATCAATACCTAGGAATTAAATTCGCTCATATCTCAACATTCCCCCTCGAATTGAATTCTTAGGTAATATCAATAACATCGACTTGTCTTTCTTCCATTCCTCTTGACTAATTTCCCCCTCAAGAAAACACTTGGATTAACTTGTACCGCCGTTTCAAGTCAACGGGACACGCCACCCGACTACCACCTATCGGGAAGACTTTCGACACAAATACCAAATTCACAAACCTTTTCAAACCAAGGACCACATCATTGTCCTCTTCTCCAACGATAATATCTGTCCATCTTGCACCGCCATTATTATCACATAACGGGACCCGCTGCCTGATCACAACATTATCAGGAAGAATTTCGACACAAGGAACCACCACAGATCTCTAATCGTGAGGTCAAAGCGAGAGCTCATCACTTGCGGTCCACCACACGGACCCAGCCGAACCATCGGCTCTGATACCACTGTTGGGGAAAATTAGCGCTCACATATAAAGAAGGAAAAAAAATGCAAGAACACGATTTTTACGTGGTTCGGCAAATGCCTACGTCCACCATCTCATCCATAATATATTATCATCTCATAAGTACAAGTTTAAGGACAACTTGACAAACCTTCATACAATAAACCATCCAAGGACCCCGAGCACACATCTCACTCAAAGGGTCAGGCTGAAATCCCCACACAACTCTCTTTTTGTGGTGACTACCACCCTCTCACTGGTGAAGAGACCTCACACTGTATCATTGTTGAGGCTACATCTCTCACACACTTACAACACATATAAGATCTTTCTTATATAGGAAAAACTCACCCTAATAAACCTACGTAACATAAACATGTTACATGTAATATATTATTAAAGTAAATGTATGTTTCTAATTTAATCTATAACATACATCTTTACATTAATCCCATCTTATTCATTAACATGTCAAAAGTAATTCATCTGCTTTGTCATCATCAATACCTAGGAATTAAATTCGCTCATATCTCAACAAAACTTGACTTGAATATCTCCAAGTGAAACGTAAAATAAAATCTTGATGTATTGTTCATAAAATCTCAGAATTTATAATTTAAATTCCTCAACTCAAAAACCACAAAAATTATGCATGAAATATAATAGTAGGTTCAAGCGCGTATAACACAGAACTTCAAGCCTCCTATACAAAATTTGAGTAAGTTGTTTTTACGCTTTTTAATGCAACAATGTTTGAAATTATATACTCGTACACTTTGCACGGGGTTAATATAAGTTAATTTCACCCTAATCAAGTACTCAATTATAATTAAATGACTTAAATTAAATTAATTATATTTAATTAAGTTTAGTTACATTCAGCTGAGTTTAGTTTAATTCACTTTTAATTTAATAGTGCTCTCTCCAAATCTGTCATTTCTTTCCTCTTTCTTTTTTTTTTTTATTCAAGTCACATTTTTCTCTCTTTCCTTTTTTTTGGATATGAAGTTGTGTGTTTTGTGTGATTTAAATTAAATTGTACGGAGTATGTGGAGTCATATGTTTTGTGTGGTTTAAATTCATTTCCTTAATTCGTATGTACAAAAGAAAAAGAAAGAAATGAGAGACTTGGAAGGAGTAACTATTTTGTGAGACTGTTTCACCTCAGTGAGGATCCTCTGTCCCACTTTTGTGTCTCATTGTGTGTGTCACACCACTTACATTTTGACACATCACTTTTGGCAAAATAAAATATTACAATATATATATTAATTTGTTGAGGTGTTAGAAGCTAAGTGGTGTGACACACACAATGAGACACCAAATGGGATAGATGATCTTCACTGATTTCACCTAAGACACAGTCCTTCGTATAAAAAGGATATTAACTTTTTAAATAGTAATAAGTAAAGTAATATACAAAGTACAAGTTTTTATAGTTTTTGTGATAGTGATATGAAAATATTTAAATGACTATTACCATAATATCGTCTTATTTTATAATTTATGTAGATACGAGAATTCACCACCCCTAACATACACCACAAACACACACCACTAGATCAATCAGTGACCACAAATCCACAATCTTCTCATAGTCCCACATGTTACCAAATTACTAAATCTGATCGACAACCTCCAGCAGCAAAAATGTGTACCACCACTTAAGAACCATTCCCGTCCACGCATCACATATTCACATCACCACATGGGTCATGGAGTAATGGCAAGAGAGAAACCCCACATCCAAAACACAAAATCTCATTATAAACGGCAATTATTCGTCTATAACTAAAGACGGGCCAAATAACATACCACATTACGCATAAGACAAACAACAACTTGCGTGGCAGGGCTCAAAAATGTCACAACTTTAAGGGTATTTGACCCGTCTCTTACTATAGACGGATATATCCGTCTATAGCAAGACTTGCTGCCTCCAAAAAGGGGCTAAATTGACCTATCGGTAAAAAAACTAAAGAGTTACCGATAAATTGGTAAATAAAATTTTGTTGGGAATTGGGATAAATTTGTAAAAATAAATAAATTTTGAACCAATACAACAGAAGAAATAACCTTCTAAATAGTGGTGGTGCGAGGAAGGGGTTATCAGGGGCGTTTGTCTAATTTTTTTGAAATCTGTAATTAATTTTTTTGAATTTGTTTGAGATCATTTTATATTATTACCATTTTGTCCCCGTTGAATTAAAATCTTGACTCTGCCGTTGCGTTTAGGTAACTAGTGGGTGCATAGAAAACATAATTTCTTAATAACTTAATTACTAATCTTTCCTAGATAGAAGTATTCTCAATTTGTCCATATTTTTAAAATGTTTTTACCAATTTGATTTTGAATTAAAAAACAAAATAACGTCACCAGACATCGAGTATATAGAGTATTTTAAATAGTAATACCGTGACTCAGATTCATTCGACACCAAGTCGTATTTTTGTTGGGATATTCTATAAGAGATCACAATGGTAAAGTCGTTTTGTTGGGGGCAAAAAAGTGCGGATCCAATAGTATCCTTGTTGCGGAAGCTCTCGCTTTAAAAGAAGGTATTGTAGCAGCTAAATATTTAGGAATCTCAAAGCTAATTGTGGAGGGTGATAATTTATGTGTTATTAACTCAATTCGAGGTACTTGGCAAATTTTTGGGAAATTTCTAGTATTATCAAGGATGTGAAATTAGACTTTCATTTTTTCGATGAAGTGATAATTACACATTGCTTTCGTGAAGCCAACAAGGTTGCTGACTTCATGGCTTCTATTGGACATTCATGTCCAACTCTTTCGAGGTGGTTTGATAGCCGGTGGCTTCAACTTACCTCCCTCTTTCGAAAGGATGAGATAAGTTGATTCTACCCTAGAGGATCAACCTAGTTTTCTTACCTAATAAAAAAACCCAATTCGTAAATATCGACGACGTTTTAGTAAACATCGACGACGTTTTCATTCCGAAAGACAATTTTGCCCTTCACATCTCACTAACTCTCTTCTTTTCTCTCTAAGTCCAAAAATCCCCAAATATTCCCAACATCAAACACCATCACCACCTCCTACCACCACGCCGCCACCACACGCCGCCACCACACGCCACCAGTACCACGCCGCCACCACACGCCGCCACTGCCGTTTAAATTAGTTTTTTTTTTTAAAATTAGCTTTGTAATTGAAATTAAATCGTTTATTGTTGTTGTTAATAGATTATATGACTTTATTTGTTAGTTTTAATTGATTATATGCTTCGATTTGGCTAGTTAATTGAATTTGTTTTGATTATTTTAGATTTTATTAAACTTTATTGAATTAGTTTTGAAAGATAGATTGTTGCTTGTATTATCGTAGTTGTATTTTTGTTTTTGTTGTCAATCTTTTGCTAATTAGTTGTAATTGCATCGTTGTTTGCGTAAAATAGGTCAATTATATGTCGAATAATGTTGTTGTTGGTGTCGAATTTGAGTCGAAAAAAATGGGGAAGAGGACACCATGGATGAAACATGGGAATTGGTTGTTTCATCCATGGTGAAACGTGAATTTTGGACGTTTGGCCATGGAGGAACGATGATTTTGGCTGTTTGCCCATGGACAAACGTTGGGTTTGGTTGTTTGGCCATGGTCAAACGTTGGAATCCCACGTTTGACCATGGTGATTTTTTTTTTTTTTTTTTTTTTTTTTTTAAAAAAAAAAAAAAAATTTAAAAAAAAAAAAAGTCTCGTGGTCAAGCGTGGGATTCCAACGTTTTGACCACGGTCAACGTTGCTTTTCCACGTTTGGACCATGGTAAACATTGGTTTCCAACTTTGGTCCATGGTCAACGTTAGATCTTAAAGTTTGGTCCATGGTTCAACCTTGAGGTACAAATTTGATTTACGTAGAAAAATCGCAATGTTTGCTATTACTAAGTTAATACGTGACGTAAATCAATTATCGATTAGATTTAACGGTGCGCAAAAAAATAAAAATTAACCAAATAATGAAGATTAAGTTGTTTAAGTACCGGTAATTCGGGATCCGTCATGTTGTTAATTGTTGTTTTTTTTTAATTTAGTTGATTTTTAGTTGAATTTGAGAGGAGATTTTTTAGAGAGAGAAAGTGTTGGATGAGTGGAAGGGCAGTTATCGTCTTTTTTTTGAAAAACGTCGTCGATATTTACTAAAACGTCGTCGATATAAATCAGCCCCCTTCTTTTATCGGTCAAATTTTCTTAAAAATTAAATATGATAAATGTAAAGTATTTTAATAAGCAAAAATTAAATATGATAAATGTAAAGTATTTTAGTAAGTAAACACATAGAAAGACCCAAAAAAATTGGGAAATCACCTTGAGTTTGGCTCACGAAATAAAGTAATTTTGTGTTCTTACTTGTGTTCAATTCAATTTATTATTTTTTTTAGTATCTTAACTATATAACCAAATTTAGTATTAATAACATGTTGGAATTTTTGAGTTATATTTAGGATGGTGTCAGTTGAAATTTGGATAAATAGAATTTTTTTTAAAAAAAACATTAATATATTACATGGGGCCTCATTTTTTAATTTTGCACAGGGCCCCCGAAACGACCAAGACGGCCCTGACTACAAGAGCATCTATTTGGGACCTCCTTTGTAAGCAGAAAAGGCCAAAGACGTTGCTATTTTCCATTTCGCCTACACACATGAAAAATTCGTACGGAACACTATTTTTTCACTAAAATATCTACGAGAAAATCAAAGGGAATAATTGTTTTTTCTTTAAATGGTTAACAAAATATAAAGAATTTTAATACGTATAGGGAAAAATTTCAAATTTATAAAAAGTCGATAGTTTTTAATTTAAGATTTAGTGAACGCTAGAACCAATATCAGTAATCTAAGGGGCGAAAATGATAATATATTGGGTAGCTAATTGAAAATTCAATATATGGAGTAGTAACTCTACATATATTTTTAGAATTATAGGTCTAAAATTAAATGAAATTAAAACCTCAATGTACCATACTTTTCGCGGAGGGTGGAAATCAAGAATTGAAATTGAATTCCGTAATTGAGACATTTTAAGCTTTTGGAAAACCCTAGAATTTGGAATTGTAATTGTATTCAATTCCTAATCAATTTCAACCTAGTTAAAATGTGAGGTTCTCAAATTCTTACCATGTAACAGTTATTTCAATTCAATCACTACTATTTACAGTTTTTATTGGTTATGCAATGCAAATATCATTGTAATATTTTTATTTTTGATATTTTTTCCTAGCGCCAATATATTCCATGACAGCATTTTTTTTTTAAAAAAAAAAATCGATTTTTGATGACCTTGACCCATATCCGTCCCGCCAATTCCAATTCTAATTCTGTGGGTTTCCCAAACGAATTTTTGGTATTGAATTTGAAATTGAATTCAAACATTTTGATTTTTACAATTGAAATCATGAAAATAAAATTATTCCGCGTTTCCAAACACACTACCTTAGGTTCAATGAACTTTTAAAAACATTATATGTACAATAATTGAACCCCCAACTTCATCTATTTGGGAATTTTGAATGCTTACTTCCCACCACCTTAACTATACATACTTACGAGTTTCTTTTATCTCAATTATTTGTTTACATCTAATTAAAATAATACTTCATATTCACAAATAATATAAAAGGTAAATAAGTAATTGGAATAGAGAGAGTGTCGTATAGGTAAAGGAAAGCAAAAAAAAGCAGGTAGGGCTATAGCCCATATAACCTATAGTACAGTCGTTAACTCGGTATATGTTGGTTCCTTCCCTAGATAAGACGGATTCATGAATGCATCCATATTCTGGAGCATTAACCCATGAGGCATTTTAGTCACCTTTCAGTGCTATATAATAATCAACTAAATTCGATTATTATATATAGGAGTGTGTCCATTTCCAATCATAAAGAATTTGTCAAATAACCACGTGCTAAATAAATTAGTGGTAGTTAATGATAAAGATATTGAATATCAAGGCTTAATTCCAACTTATTTCAGTTCAGTTTAGCTCTATTCAGTTTAGTTCAGTTCATCTCTTCACAAATTAAGGCCTTGTTCAGTTCAGTCTAGTTTAACTTATTTAGTTCAGTTCATCTCTTTTCAATTTAGTTCAATTTAGTTTAGCTAATGATAAAGATGTTGAATATCAAGCCTTAATTCCAACTTATTTCAATTTAGTTTAGCTCTATTTAGTTTAGTTCAGCTTATTTAGTTCAGTTCATCTCTTTTCAATTTAGTTCAATTTAGTTCAGTTATAGGAGTGTGTCCATTCAACTCTGTCTTATTCTTCACTAATGTGAGACACTAACCTGTGATAATGCATCTATTTGAGTTGGAACTTTTTTCACAACTGAAGATTTCAATAGATTATAGGTTAATATAAGTTTGTGTTACAACGATTAGGTCATCAAATATTTGCAAGAGATTATAAGAGAAACATGTTTCAAAGATCGGATGAAGTTTAACGAAGAAAGGTCAACATAATTAGTACATACATGGACCACATACACTCTAGTTTGTCACAATTTCGACAAAATTTAGTAGCCCGTCTATTTTTCAAAAGACTATCATGTACACGATGTAGTCCTTCATACGAGTATTAAATAACGAAAAAATAAAAAAATAAACATACATCATCATCATAACTCATAAGAGATAGTTGGTTTTACATTTATTAATGTAAAACTGAAGCAGTTTCATACTAGAATTATTTACAAACTGAAAATAATTGAACTTTTAATCCTCATCCTTCATCGATCTACATCGTTAATCTTCCAAAGATTACATTTTTCAATTCATCCGAACTCCATATCTCCGTTGGAACGTTAGAAATCACAACATCTTGAATCATTAGCTCTCCTATTGTAGAAATTGTAGCATGCTGAACTTGCAAATTAAGCTCCTTAAACAAATCCATTAATCTTGCGGAAGGGTGATTAATATTCTCACATTGAACCCTAATCATAGCCTCACTACCCAAAATCCTAACATTAACTTCAATTGGAATTATCGCAGTCATTTCTTTACGGTAATTTTCACTAGGCACGTTAATCATTTTCATGTTTTTTAAAAGCGTACTCGTGCAATTGTCACTATTACTAGTACACTCCTTTATTTGAAGTTTTGACTCTAAGCTTTCTACTTTACTTTTTAACTCATTGATATATGCCACAGCGTCACTTAACAGTGATGCCTTGTCCATTTTGGACACATACGGGACTACGGACCGTAGGGCATAAAATCGACTATTCATTTTATCTCTCCTTTGTCTCTCCGCCGCCACGTGACTGACTGTGACAGGGAGAGTCCCACTACGACGTCTCCCTCTTCTCCTCGCCGTTTTCTCAGGACTCGGGAGCCTGTCTGAGTCACACGTCTCAGACAAGCTCAAATGACTTTGTAGGTCATTATTATTTGCAAAATTAGGTCGAGTGTAGCCCATATCGGGAACACTCAACGACCCAAAAAGATTATTAACTTGCTGAACCAAATCCCAATTCTCATTGATCGAGTCAACAGAACCCAGCTCGAGAACACCATTGGACACGGGTATAATAACAAGAGTCTCTAGCCCATGTGAGTCGGCTTCTTGCACGCGGTCACAATTATACGAGGCTAGTGAACCCGGTCCACTTAACCAAACTAAGGCCCCAGTAGTGTAAGCCTTAGCAAGTACACCACCTTGTTTTATAGGGTGTGCCCTAGTAGGTGAAGACATGTAGAACCATTCCACATCGGTCACCATGTCATCCATTGAAGAACCTTCTTCGTCGGAGATAATCG